>NC_090439.1:277277315-277580346 GCF_031143425.1 Pleurodeles waltl
TCTGAGGTTTGTTTTTGGGACAAGAAGTGTCCTTGGTGTGGTGCCCAGACTGTTTACAGTTGTGGCACCATGCCTTAGTGGCATCCCAGTTCTTACCCTGGTACCCACCTTTGTTTTGGGTTGTGTCTTGGGGCCCACCCACCTGTTCTGGTTTTTGGGGGCCTACAGAGGACTCTTTTTCTTTGTTTCTAGTGTCACCCACTTTCTCCTGGGGAGTTTTTGTAACCCCTTTCTTTTGGTCACCCCCAGTGGAAGTTTTGGTTACCCTAGTCTTGACCCAGTGGTCTGCCTTCTTTCCCAATTCTTGGGGAGAAATTGGACCTAGGTCTACCAGATACTGATGCAACTTTTCATTGAAGCAGTTACTTAAAATGTGTTCTTTCATAAACAAATTATAAAGCCCAACATAGTTACACACTTCATTTCCAGTTAACCAACCATCTAGTGTTTTTACTGAGTAGTCTACAAAATCAACCCAGGTCTGACTCGAGGATTTTTGAGCCCCCCTGAATCTAATTCTATACTCCTCAGTGGAGAATCCAAAGCCCTCAATCAGGGTACCCTTCATGAGGTCATAAGATTCTGCATCTTTTCCAGAGAGTGTGAGGAGTCTATCCCTACACTTTCCAGTGAACATTTCCCAAAGGAGAGCACCCCAGTGAGATCTGTTTACTTTTCTGGTTACACAAGCCCTCTCAAAAGCTGTGAACCATTTGGTGATGTCATCACCATCTTCATATTTTGTTACAATCCCTTTGGGGATTTTTAGGATGTCAGGAGAATCTCTGACCCTATTTAAGTTGCTGCCACCATCGATGGGACCTAGGCCCATCTCTTTTCTTTCCCTCTCTATGGCTAGGATCTGTCTTTCCAAAGCCAATCTTTTGGCCATCCTGGCTAACTGGATGTCCTCTTCACTGGGGCTATCCTCAGTGATTTCAGAGGTGTTGGTCTCTCCTGTGAGGGAACCAGCATCTCTGACTATTATTTTTGGAGTCAGGGTTTGAGGGACCCTGTTCTCCCTAGATAGGACTGGTAGGGGGGAATTGTCCTCCAAGTCACTATCCTCTTCCTCTGAGTTGCCACCCTCAGAGGGGTTGGCCTTTTCAAACTCTGCCAAAAGCTCCTGGAGCTGTATTTTGGTAGGTTTGGGGCCCATTGTTATTTTCTTTATTTTACAGAGTGACCTTAGCTCCCTCATCTTAAGATGGAGGTAAGGTGTGGTGTCGAGTTCCACCACAGTCACATCTGTGCTAGACATTTTGTTTCTAAAAGTTGGAATACTTTTTAAGAATCTACAACTGGTTCTAGAATCTAATTAAAACTTTTACAAACTTTTAAACTCTAAAAGAAATGCTAAACAGGGACTTAACACACAAGGCCCTAGCAGGACTTTTAAGAATTTAGAAAACTTTTCAAATTGCAAAAATCAATTTCTAATGACAATTTTGGAATTTGTCGTGTGATCAGGTATTGGCTGAGTAGTCCAGCAAATGCAAAGTCTTGTACCCCACCGCTGATCCACCAATGTAGGAAGTTGGCTCTGTATGTGCTATTTCAAAGTAAGGAATAGCATGCACAGAGTCCAAGGGTTCCCCTTAGAGGTAAAATAGTGGTAAAAATAGATAATACTAATGCTCTATTTTGTGGTAGTGTGGTCGAGCAGTAGGCTTATCCAAGGAGTAGTGTTAAGCATTTGTTGTACATACACATAGACAATAAATGAGGTACACACACTCAGAGACAAATCCAGCCAATAGGTTTTTATATAGAAAAATATATTTTCTTAGTTTATTTTAAGAACCACAGGTTCAAATTCTACATGTAATATCTCATTCGAAAGGTATTGCAGGTAAGTACTTTAGGAACTTCAAATCATCAAAATTGCATGTATACTTTTCAAGTTATTGACAAATAGCTGTTTTAAAAGTGGACACTTAGTGCAATTTTCACAGTTCCTAGGGGAGGTAAGTTTTGATTAGTTTTACCAGGTAAGTAAGACACTTACAGGGTTCAGTTCTTGGTCCAAGGTAGCCCACCGTTGGGGGTTCAGAGCAACCCCAAAGTCACCACACCAGCAGCTCAGGGCCGGTCAGGTGCAGAGTTCAAAGTGGTGCCCAAAACGCATAGGCTAGAATGGAGAGAAGGGGGTGCCCCGGTTCCGGTCTGCTTGCAGGTAAGTACCCGCGTCTTCGGAGGACAGACCAGGGGGGTTTCGTAGGGCACCGGGGGGGACACAAGTCCACACAGAAATTTCGCCCTCAGCAGCGCGGGGGCGGCCGGGTGCAGTGTAGAAACAAGCGTCGGGTTCGCAATGTTAGTCTATGAGAGATCTCGGGATCTCTTCAGCGCTGCAGGCAGGCAAGGGGGGGGTTCCTCGGGGAAACCTCCACTTGGGCAAGGGAGAGGGACTCCTGGGGGTCACTTCTCCAGTGAAAGTCCGGTCCTTCAGGTCCTGGGGGCTGCGGGTGCAGGGTCTCTCCCAGGCGTCGGGACTTTAGGTTCACAGAGTCGCGGTCAGGGGAAGCCTCGGGATTCCCTCTGCAGGCGGCGCTGTGGGGGCTCAGGGGGGACAGGTTTTGGTACTCACAGTATCAGAGTAGTCCTGGGGTCCCTCCTGAGGTGTCGGGTCTCCACCAGCCGAGTCGGGGTCGCCGGGTGCAGTGTTGCAAGTCTCACGCTTCTTGCGGGGAGCTTGCAGGGTTCTTTAAAGCTGCTGGAAACAAAGTTGCAGCCTTTCTTGGAGCAGGTCCGCTGTCCTCGGGAGTTTCTTGTCTTTTCGAAGCAGGGGCAGTCCTCAGAGGATGTCGAGGTCGCTGGTCCCTTTGGAAGGCGTCGCTGGAGCAGGATCTTTGGAAGGCAGGAGACAGGCCGGTGAGTTTCTGGAGCCAAGGCAGTAGTCGTCTTCTGGTCTTCCTCTGCAGGGGTTTTCAGCTAGGCAGTCCTTCTTCTTGTAGTTGCAGGAATCTAATTTTCTAGGGTTCAGGGTAGCCCTTAAATACTAAATTTAAGGGCGTGTTTAGGTCTGGGGGGTTAGTAGCCAATGGCTACTAGCCCTGAGGGTGGGTACACCCTCTTTGTGCCTCCTCCCAAGGGGAGGGGGTCACAATCCTAACCCTATTGGGGGAATCCTCCATCTGCAAGATGGAGGATTTCTAAAAGTTAGAGTCACTTCAGCTCAGGACACCTTAGGGGCTGTCCTGACTGGCCAGTGACTCCTCCTTGTTTTTCTCATTATTTTCTCCGGCCTTGCCGCCAAAAGTGGGGCCTGGCCGGAGGGGGCGGGCAACTCCACTAGCTGGAGTGTCCTGCCGGGTTGGCACAAAGGAGGTGAGCCTTTGAGGCTCACCGCCAGGTGTGACAATTCCTGCCTGGGGGAGGTGTTAGCATCTCCACCCAGTGCAGGCTTTGTTACTGGCCTCAGAGTGACAAAGGCACTCTCCCCATGGGGCCAGCAACATGTCTCGGTTTGTGGCAGGCTGCTAAAACTAGTCAGCCTACATAGATAGTCGGTTAAGTTTCAGGGGGCACCCCTAAGGTGCCCTCTGTGGTGTATTTTACAATAAAATGTACACTGGCATCAGTGTGCATTTATTGTGCTGAGAAGTTTGATACCAAAATTCCCAGTTTTCAGTGTAGCCATTATGGTGCTGTGGAGTTCGTGTTTGACAGACTCCCAGACCATATACTCTTATGGCTACCCTGCACTTACAATGTCTAAGGTTTTGTTTAGACACTGTAGGGGTACCATGCTCATGCACTGGTACCCTCACCTATGGTATAGTGCACCCTGCCTTAGGGCTGTAAGGCCTGCTAGAGGGGTGTCTTACCTATACTGCATAGGCAGTGAGAGGCTGGCATGGCACCCTGAGGGGAGTGCCATGTCGACTTACTCATTTTGTTCTCACTAGCACACACAGGCTTGTAAGCAGTGTGTCTGTGCTGAGTGAGGGGTCTCTAGGGTGGCATAAGACATGCTGCAGCCCTTAGAGACCTTCCTTGGCATAAGGGCCCTTGGTACTAGAAGTACCAGTTACAAGGGACTTATCTGAATGCCAGGGTGTGTCAATTGTGGACACAATGGTACATTTTAGGTGAAGGAACACTGGTGCTGGGGCCTGGTTAGCAGGGTCCCAGCACTCTTCTTAGTCAAGTCAGCATCAGTATCAGGCAAAAAGTGGGGGGTAACTGCAACAGGGAGCCATTTCTTTACAATAAGGCATAGATATAAGTTTATGCAGCATGTATATTGCATAAGATAATTATTAACAAATTAAAACTGAAAAATGCCTTTTAGAAAAGCAGTTCTAAAAGCGTCTTTGTAACATTTAATTTACGGACATTACATTTTACATTCCATTCAATTATTGCAATTGAATGCAGGCAAACATTTATATACATTTCTATATATGAAAGTATGTGGATAAGTTCGTAAAGTTAAAGGAATCAATCACCAGCCCACCTCTAAAATCTGCTATCTCCTCTGCAGAGCACCCAAAAATTAAAAGCAGGTAAGGAAAGCGAAGTTGTATGGCAATAGGGACGAATATCATCTGTTTAGTCCAAAGGCTCTAGGTCATTCTTGAAGATTTCATGCCTGTAGTGTCCACAACAAATATCAGTAATAGATGACTTCCGAAAGATGAAGGTTTGATCAAGATAGATGCATACTGCTCATCCCTCATTTAGGGGAGGGATACTCTCACCCTCATCTCCACATGAGAAAAACAGAGCAGAAGAATTACAGACATAGAACATTGGAATCAAGACCTGATTGTATGGGGTCAAAATCTGGAGGAAGGTATAAAGTCAGAGTCGTGTCTGCTCTATGTGAACTTTGACAAACCTGCAGATCACCTCAAATATGAGGAGAACTCCAACTTTCTCCACAAAGAAACCACTGATCCAGACCCTTGCTAGGGAACAAGGATTTCGAAAGAGAAATTGTGGTTGATGAAGTTCTATGTGGACCTGGAGAACAAACGGGAGAGTATGTCACTGGTTTCACATGTTTAATATTTTTTTTAAATAATGATTTTTAATATTTTAAATCTTATTTTGCACAGGGCACACTAGGTGGCACAAATAAACTTTGCACTTTTACATTCGCACCTCTTGGGTCATCTTCAGAGCTGGGACAGGCCACAAGGAAAGCCATTTTTGTTAGCTGTCTAGTCTTCATTCCAGACTCCTATTTAATGAGGATGGGAATATAAATGCACAGTGGACACATGCAGCGGGCGTGCTGCGGGCCTGCCAAATGTGCACCAAAGGCAAGCCTATCTGTGCATGTCCGCACCAAGATCACTCCATCCTGCCAGGAAGCCTGGTCAATACCAACAGGGGGAAGCTCTCCTTAAGGAAAATATATGTGGCGCTTATTGTAAGTTGGTCTTTCAAGTAGACTACACCCTCCCACTGGCAAGACTGATGATGTCTCAGCCTACTGGCCTTGTGGTGAGGGCGGTACCAGACTAAAATGCACATCCATAAACACCTAGGGAAACCTAGTGCAGCTCCACATTTCTTGCACCCCTTAGCACCCCCCCTAATGCCACCATGTGTGCATCGTATTTAAAATACGGCACACCGTGGTGGTAGTCAGGGCGACTAGTGTTAAAATTTTTGACGCTAGTCTGGCGCTTTGCAGGATTAGCGTAAAAAATTATGATACTAATCCTGCAAAGGACCCAGAGGCCCATTGAACAGAATGGGAGACTCTTTTTAATGCCTGCTCTTAGCCGATAAATCTCTTACATTTTTTTGTGCCATTTTTAGGCCTTCCCAAGCTCTGGAATGCGCCCCTTGCAAACATTTTGTCTGGCGCAGGCATAATGTGGCACAAGGAGTTACTACGTGGCACAATGAAAGCATTGCGCCACTTTGTAAAAATGGCGTGGCGTTTTTGGCCTTCCAACGCCACATTTAAAATAATACTAATGTGGCAATGGAATGGCACTGTGCCCACATAAATCTGGGCCCTGATCTCTTGTCAAGCACAAGTTCAAATTTTTTAATTACTTAGAAATGTACACTCCTGATATAGCGTTCTTAACTAAGACCTGGGCCGATGAAACATCAGACCCAGACCTGGTTAATGCATTACCAGTTAGTTTTGCTATCACCAGAATAAATTGAGTATTTAAGTGAGGGGTGGTTTAACAGTGGTCTGTTGTGACCATATTGAAGTTAAATGTGAACCTGCAACAGCTACAGATAGTGAAGCAATATTATTTAGTCCTATCTCCAATGGATTACTGATCTACATGCCACCTGGACTAAAAGCAAGCTTCTTAGAAGGCAGAGGTGATATTTTAGAATCAATCATGCAGAAATCAATTTGACTGTTTTAGGCTATTTTAATTTTCATTTAGAGAATGATAATAATAAAGACTCAGAGCAATTTATTTATATTTTATGTAGTTATAGTATTTCTAAGCGGGTGAGTTCTATTACCCATGTAACAGGTCATTCCGAGATAGCATCTTCTCTAACAACTTATAATCATAAAGCCGTCAACTTCAGCCTAGAATTTGTTCCGCCTTTTAATATTTCAAAAATTTGTGTGCAAACTCTGAAAGTTCAAGCATATAACAAAATTAATAGAACAGATTTGGTAGACGTTTAGTCAGAACTTCAATCATGTAAGATTCAATCTTAACAATAGGGACATATTCCTAGCGTATAAGAGACCCAGTCACTAAACCTGCTCCTGTTAAAACTATTAAAAAGCATAGAAGAAGTTTCTCAGGCCCTTGGTTCTCTCCTCAGGTTAAGGAATTAAAACAAAAATGTAGAAGGCAGGAGAAAGTATAGAGGAAAACTCATTTGAGGGAAGAGAATGCCAGAAATAATAAATATGTATTCAAGAGTACAAAAAACAGGTTGTTATCGAGAAGCCTAAATATTTATTGGAGAAAATTCACTCAGCAAAGATCTCCACTAGGGAACTTTTTAAAACAGTTCAGATTCTTCCCAGGCTCTCATTGAGCTGTACTGTGGCTCCCTGTCAACTTTTCTTTGATCAATTAGAAGAATTCTTCAAAAAAAAGGTGGAGTAAATTCATAGCAAACTAAGGGCCAGATTTAAGAAAAGTGGTGCTACAATACATATAGCGCCACCTGTCTTGTGGCCTCTTGCACCCCCTACCACCACCATGTGTGCACCATATTTAAAATACGGCACCCCACGATGCAGGGTAGGGGCAATAGTGTCAGAATTTCTGACGCTATTGATGTACTTTTTGACAGTAAACTTGAACAGTACATAGGGGCCCATTGAAAACAATGGCATGCTCTCAGAAGGCATTAAAAATGCCAAAAAAGATGCAAAGATGTCTTTTAGATTTGTTTGCACCATGTTTTCACCCCCCTAACAGGGGAACTCCCCCTTGCATACATTATGCCTAGTGCAGGTATCAGGTGGCACATGGGGTTACAAAGTGTAAATCTGGGGTGGTGATTTTGGCCTCAGGCCACATTAGCGTAAATAAAGTGATGCTAAGGTGGTGCAAGGAGGTGCTAGGGTCTCTTAAATATGCCCCTAAATGTTAATGGTAGGCCCTCAGTTCGGACCTTGGGGTTAATAAGTATAGCCTCTGTAGAAAACACCTTCTGTAGGTTTCCCCTCTCAGAGAGAATAGAGTAGTTGAACTTATTTGCCAAACAAAATCAGGGGCTCCAGCTGAGACTGCCCTTTGTAAACCCTCCATGATATAGCATTAGTGCTCCCCCACCATGTTATTTAACACCATCATTGATTCTGGGCTTTTTCCTTTAGAGTGGAAAAAGGCCTCTATTCTCCCTTTGCTGAAGAAACCCTCATTAGTTCCAAAAGAGGTAAAGAACTATTGTTCTATATCTTGCTTACCCTTTTGGGCAATAATTCTTAAAAGACACATGAAGATTGCACTTTCTAAATTCTTAGAGGAGAATGAGATCTGGATTTTGCTTAATGTGTGTTTAAGCCAAATCACAGCACTGAATCTGCTCTAGTTGTAGCTATAGAGGAACTGAGAAGTGTCTTGGCAAACGGCAGGAAGGGAGTGATGATCCTGTGGATCTATCAGCAGCCCTCAACACTGTAAACCATGTGGTCATGTTGGAGCGCTTGGTAGAAATTAGAATTGGTGGGTCAGCGCTTGAGCTGTTTCTCTCTTTTCTCTCTGATAGAGAGCAGTCCGTTGCCTAGGGGGATTCTATATTCAAGCCCTTCTCACTGCCATGTGGGGCCCGTCAGGGTTAATTGCTGAACTCAATACATTTTAATAATTATGTGGTGCCCTTGATGACTCATCCGCTCCTTTGGTTTCGCCCCAGTGGCAGATGACACAAATTGTTGGTGTTTACAAGACTGCACACCGCTTTAACAGCTGTATGGGTGATATCAGGAAATGGATGAGCCGCAACAGCCGTATTTTGAATTCAAACAAAACTGAGGTTCTCCTCTTTGGCAAAGACCCTGCCTTCTCGGATCAATCCTGGTGGCCTCAGACACTTGGTTATCTTCCCATTCCGGTAACCTCTGTCAGGAATATGGGAATACATTTTTATTCTGACTTGTCCTTAAATGCACAGATTTACAAACTTACATCTTTTTCCTCTTAGGCATGATATGGGAAATTCTCCATTTAATGTCATACACACTTCAAAAATCAGTGGATATGGCCATGATGCTGTCAAGGCCAAACTATTGTATTGCCTTATATTTGGGAATCCACCAGAGTGCCCTGAAGAAACTCCAGTGTCTGCAGAATTCAGCGACTCAACTTTGAAAGAAGATTTCCAAGTTCCATCCAGTTCTTGAGGCACTACGAGAGCTTCATTGGCTCCTTGTAAGGAAAAAATCTTGTTCAAGGCATTTTGTTTGGCACATAAATCTCTGTATGGTAATGGCCCAGTATATCTCAAAATAATTTGGCTTGGTTTAGTCCCAGAAGAATCTTGTGCTCGATTAACTCCATGACAGTTAATGTCTGCAAAATCAGAAGAAAGTAATAGGGAGATAGGAGCTTTATCTACTCCAACTTTGGAATAAGCTACCTGAAAACCACAGAGGGCAGTCTAACTTATTCTGATTCAGAAAACATGTTAACTTGGTTGTTCTCTTGCCAAGTGTGGGCATCTATTGGCCCTTCTATAATTTGACCCTCTTTTGTTTGCTGTGTTGAGTTGTTTGTCCTTTGTAACACTAATCTTTAGCTCGTGTTGCTCCCTGTTTCAATGTAGCAGATATCAGCCCCAAGGCTCAATATCAATATCATTATCAAAAGTATAAAAATCCAGGGTCCTCAAGCTCTCATTTGTAGTGTTTTGCATGTTTGAGGAAGGAACTTTTCTGGCTCCAAACGGAGACCATACCATTGTGATGTTATCACTAGATTAGAATGTAATGAAAGCTTGGTTTCGAATGTAGGAGTTGACAGGTGCACGCAGAGGAATAAAGATGTGTGATTTACAGCTCTGTGTTTGGCGTAGTCATTAGTGGGTATCCAGGTGAGGGAGGACACTACAATTGTCAAAAAGAGAGGGGAGAAGCAACCCAAAGAGGAATGTGCTCTCCTTGAGCGTTTACCGTGGTCCAAGCACACTGCTCGTGTGTGCCTATGTCAAAGTGCAGAGTCAACAGTTGCAATAAGTTTATGCATAGTTATTCAAGACGCTACGACCAAGACTGTACTAAAGGTACCATGCTGCCATGCAAAATAAAGTTGTACATTTTATGGAGCCTTGGCATTGAAGGTGGATACAACCAGGTATACAAAGTGCAGTCAAGGACAATCATAATTTACCACATAACATTCCACATGATAGCGCTGGCTGACAGAATAAGTAAAAAGGAAACATACAGTTATTACACTTACCATAGTCTTGATAAGTGGAGCATTACAACCTCAGCACTGGGCGGGAAGACCTAAGAAGAAGCTCTGGGGTTATGCTTACTGAGCTGTCCAATATCTGAAATGGTACACAACCAAAGCTGCCAGGTGGCGGCTCAGAACAACTCTAGAGGTCTCCACGAGTAATGAGGTACCAATGGAGAACAAGAAGAAGGTCAAAACTGCAAAGATTGTCCTGGATGACCTGGAGGCTGATCCCTGATCTGGCCTCAGTGATGGTGCAGATTTTCAGGGACATCCAACAGCATCTGGAAGAGATCCACCCTCAATGCCAGCCACTCCTATGAGCAGTTACAATGCTGTCACATTCCTGAAACCCCCACCACCCTTTGAAACCACCAAAAAGCAAAATGTTGGCGATAGATGGACTGCTTGGATAGAGGCATTTGAAGATTTCATTGATGCACTTGATGAAAGTGATGACAAAAAGATGATCAAGTATCTAAAAAATGGTGATGGTGTGAAAGAGGTCATAAATAAAATGACTAGAAACTGATGAAGAACTCACGTACCACTGGATTAAAAATGCTTTGAATCTCAAGTTCAACCTAGTACCAAATGTTGATTACGAACTATATTTTTCAGTCAGGAGTATTAAAGAGTTGATGAAGCTATTGATGTGTAAGCAGAAATATTAATTGTACTCATCAAACACTGTAAGTTCAATGAACTTTATGAATAAGAAGCTATGCATCTTAGAGTTTTTGATGGATGCTTGTCTGATTCATTCAGACAATGAATGCTGAGAGAAACTCTTAGGGTCATATTTACAAGAAGTGACACATCACAGTGTTGCAGGAGCGATAAATAATATAACACGATGCACCATGGCAGAAGATTCCAGGCTGCATCAAAAAAATGATGCATCCCTGTGCATCATGACGTACGGAAATCTGATGCTTCGGCTTCAAAGATACACAGGGCTGATTTACGGCACTTAAAGTAATGCAAACCAGCCGTGCATCACTTTTGAGTGCAGAATGCACCAAAATCTTATAAAAAATTATGCTTGGCAAAAAAAGTCCCCATTGCAACAAAGGAAAAAATGGAGCAGGCAGCAGCAGCCAGGGTAACAACCCCACAATCAGCCAGGATGTCCAGACAGAACCTCAGGGGAAGAGGAAGATGAATTTCAGTGAGAAAGAAAAACAATTATTAGCAACAGAGGTGACAAAGAATGAACACCAACTCTTTGGCACCTCTAAATTGCCATTAAGGAAGAAGAGATCATATTGGAGACCATAGTCAAGAGGACTGTGACAGATTGGAAGAAGAGCTGGCACGATTACAAGCACAGGATCAAGGAGAAACTGGCCAGCAACTTGAAGGCAGCCGTGCACAGCGGAGGAGGAGAAGGATCTGTGGCCCAGGGTGAGCTGATGTCCTTTGAGGAGCAGGTGGCATCAGTCATCCCAGACTAGTTGGAGGCAGGAGTGGAAGAACACAACAGTGCAGTCCATGAGGACTAAAAAGACACTCAGGGTAAGTAGTAACAAGGGACTATTGCACCAAATATGTTCTGTTCTGTAGTGCAGCATGCTATCGTTCTGGGCTTCACTGTGCTGACTGTAAAGTTAAGGGATGGAAATGGCCACATGTTCAGCCACACATGTGAGAAATGTAACTTAAAAAAGTCACACAGCCCAATTCAAAGCCATCATGTGTGAACAGTCCATGCATGATGTGCTCCACCAGTCCAGATTCACCACTGGGTCCTTGGGATTTTTGTGCAATGCATAACATCAGTGTCCAGGACTACAAGTCCCACAATACCAAGCAAAAGATCTGGGGGCACATTTACAAGGAACTCATGCCACCTGTGTGTCACCTTTTGTGATGCACTTGTGGTGGTAGTGCAGAGCAATATCTACAATGGCATGCAAAGCCACTTTTTGTGGCTTTACATACCATCATAGATATGGGGGAGGGCAATGTAGTGCAAGTCACTCTGCGCCCTCATACAGTGTCAGGGAGGCATACCATGGTTGTTCAGGTGGGTGTTCACATGGAACACCCATGGGTTTTGACTAATTGCCAGATGTACAAGAATCTGTAAACCTGGGAATGTGTCAAAACTTGCACTGCTCCCCAGGGCAGGTGTAACAATGAGAAATATCTTAATTTCTCCTTGTTGTTACCTCTTGCTATGTGTGCTGCATGCAGCACACATAGAAAGAGGAAAATACCTGTCGGGCCTGTAATTGTGCAGGAAGGGTTCCCTTCCTGCACCAGAAAAATCCTGCCAATAACGCAGACACATTTGCACCATGGTGCAAGTGTGCTTGCATTGGTTTGAGGCAGCAATGTTTGTGTCAGTGCAGAAGGAAAGAACAGAAATGAACCCAATATGGTGCATTTCTGCCCTTTTGAAATTGGGTAAGGTAGCGCAGTTTAAAGGCTTGTGGTGCTCCCTGCACCAATTCCTCGAAAATATGCCCCCAGGACTGTAACACCACAACATGGCTGGACACCAGAACCATCACCACCCAAACATGGACAATGCATGTTCCCTTACACCATTACGTGAGTGGGTTTCCCATTGGGCCATTCAGCCAAATCATGTTGCTAAGCTATGAAATGGAATATGGGTGTCCTAGGATCAGTTCCTCACCTGAAAGAATAGTCAGATGTTGGGCATGTGACATGCCACCAAATAGGACCATGTGCAGAGCAATCTCCAGTGGGGCACAAGTACAATAATACAGGCCCAGGGCAGCACAGTAAGGGACTATGCAGTGCTGCCCTGCACCACAGATAAAGGACAAAAATGCTATGAATGTTCATAAAATTGACTGTTTCTGTTCCTCTCACCTGTGCTGCCATCCTAATGTCTGCCTAGCGTCAAGGCGGCTTGCACTCGTGCAACATGTTGCAAGGGTGCCTGCATTGCATGCAGGAATGCATACGTATCTGCACAATAACAATACATGGAGGAGTTTACCTCTTTTCATCTGTGCAGCAAAATGCAGCACACATGGAAAGAGGCAAAAAGGAGTAGAAATAAACATAATTTTCCTCGGTATGCCTGCCCTGGGTAGGCATATGTATTTGTACACATGACCAGTCTTACCTGCTTATGAAATCTGGGAATGAGTGCATAGCCATGGGTGTTGTTTTTGAAAAGCCACCACAACACACATGGAATGATACCCTGATGCAGACTGAGGCAGCACAGCCAATTTACCATGCTTTGCCTTACTCAATATCTATGAGACCATCCAAAGGCATGCAAATCGCCGTTGTGTGGCCTCATACATATGGGTCTGCAAATACTGCTGTTGGTGTGTCTCCATAAGTGTTGCACTAGCGGTGCATGTAGATTGTAAATATGCCCCTTAGTCATCAGTATTATACCTCATTGAACACAGATGCCATGATGTGCAGGGTGTAAGTACACAGGTGTAGCCTTTATGGCAGCCAATACCATCAATCCTGGTATATTACATATCTCATGGGGGGTGAAGCAAGTACTGTATAAAACATGGAGCTGTGCACTTTGTAAAACAATAGGTGGTGTATGAGACAGGTTGTCCCCTGGTAGTGCTCTTAAATGTAAGTGTGGCTGAGGACATTGAACTGTCACTGTGTTTCAACGGGGTACATTGTATAGCAAGGAGGTGAGAAGCACATGTGTACTGCAAGTTAGAGCTATACACATGCATTGCTGTGTTTGACATTGTCACACATCTGTTGCTGGTGGGATGACATAGAAGAGGGCATAGCTGTAGTACATCCAACATGTGATATGCACCAGGGTAGATATATACCATGTGCCAGGAAGTGAATGGAAGAAGAAAACTCAGGCCACAATACACATGTCAAAGCAGGAGATGACAAACAGTGAAATTAGAAGTGATAGGATGAGCTAGGTTGCCATAGCCACGGGCAGGAATCTGTGATGCGTTGAGGCTGAGAATTATTGATAAAAGTGTGTGCCAAACCAGGGTATGTACATGTTTTACATAACTGAAAATACTAGCATGTGTGGGTCCAGCCAGATACACAGCTCACAAACACATGCAGCCACATCTGGCAATTGGTAATGGTGCATGTTAATGTAGGATTTGACATCACATACAAGTCAATATATGATCAGGGTTCCATCTGTCTGTTACAGTAAGTAGAGTCACTGAACCCAAATGAGGATTGCCAGAGGAGTCATGTACATGTTCAGGCGAGTGGGGAGGAGTCTAACAATGTGTGAAACTCTGCAGATATTCAACTTTGGCAACAATGACATGGGGTGAGTGTCAGTACTAGCTATCTACCTAGTTTTACTGTGTACTTATCCTCAGAGTTCAGACACACTGGCCACTGTTTTAAGAGATAGCACAAACATGGAGGAACATGCACCTACACATTCCTGCAGTGTAGCAGGTTGCTAGTTGTGTAGTCTGAATACATGACCACCATGCACTTTGGCAAGATAAGTGCACAACGTGCATGACAGACAGCACAAAGGGCAGACTGACATGAGGTAGCATGTGTAAGGCCAACAGAAGGATCAAATTGAATATATCAACAAACTCTGTTCACTTTCAAAGGAGCTGTGGCCTGAATAGGGGTCACAAGCTAGGTATTCTGGTGACTTGAGACAATGTTGTTGCAATGTTGACAGTAGTGCTGTAAATACATGAAAAAATGTTAGGCATAGCCATCATAAAAAGAAGTGGCAATCACAAAGTTGAATGTGTACCTTACTTCAACTTATCTGTAATGGCAGGGCAGGCCAGCAAGCTGTGTAATTATGTTGAAATGTGTGGCATGACAGAAACAAACACCGTTGTCACACAGTGGCATGTGAACAATGCACAGAAAGTGCCATCTAAAAGGCAGATATATTGCCAATGCCCTTTAACACATACAAGGCACATAGGTACTACACCTCAAAGTTGAGGTGAAAGTAAATTACTTAAAATACTGTATCGCAATCAGATAACTACTGTCAACATCTAGCATAGCACAACATTAACATATATTAATTTTATTACAGATAGAGAACCTACTCCTCCTGACCAGCCGCTGCCAGGAAAACCAACCTCCTGATGATACCATCCTGCCCCCTATGGACAATGACACCTTCTAGCAGATCATGGAGTACACTGTCTCACCTTCTCAGGCAGTGGGAGGGACTGACAACGTCATTGGGTCTCCAGAGGAACCGCCTACAACCCAGGCAACACCATAAGCATGTTCCAGCCCAGCTCTGTACTCCAAGGACGGACAGGTCATATTTCAATGCCAAACAGTAGGAGACCAGCGGCAGATGTTGGATGAGGTGCGGGCAAGGATGAAGACAATAGTGGGCACCCTAGAGGGTGTTCGTAGATGCCTCAGTCACACAAAGAATGTCACAGATGCAATCAGAGGCACCTACACTCCACTTCAGGGATTAGAACAATCCCTTTTCTTACATCACTGGTTTCATGAGGCAGAGGCAACAGGCATTTCAATGTACCATCAGCAATGTTACCACCCAGCTGGGGTATATACATAACATTCTAGAATCCATGGAGCAAAGCAGGACTCCTGTATCACAACAATGGGTGTATTTGTGCTAACAAGCCAGTAGGCCCTTCTCAGCACAATGCTGCCTTCCTTGTCGGCATTGGCAAAAGCTGGGGACACGGGAGCCACATCTTAATCCCCTGATGTGTGTGTGTCTCAGATGCCTTCTGCGTAGACACCACCACCCTCAGGGGAGGCATAACACACATCAGAGGAGGAAGATGTGACCACTACCACTGTCTGTGGAGAACTAGCCAGTAAAATTTGCCTGTGTCTCTTGGCCAATTCCCTAATGGACTTGTGTTGATTACCATGCCATCGCCCTTATCATCTGGTGCTGTCTCCTTTGTGTTTTCCCACCTATTAGTCTTATCCATCTGTGGACTGTCAATGAGGCCTACCTTCTCTAATGAGAATTTAGATCTCCTCTTCACTGGAATACTCCTTTCTTCCACATGTGACATGACATGACATGTATCCTCTATGGACTCTCCTGGACGTCCTTCAGCTCGCAAGCAATGTTGAGTTTTTTTCTGCAAAAAATGCTGCTGTGAACCTACAGATTTAGACACATGTCAGTATATGCACTGAAGTTAATCTGTGTGCTCTTGTCTGGTTATGATTGCACTAAGTAGACCATGGTGGATATAAAGACCCTAAAGACAATAACAACTATCCAAAGGAAAGTGTGTGTCATACACCCTTGGACAAAACTACACCACCTCGCTAAATAGTATTCTTCACCCACTATGTGCATCTAAACTAGCAAGTAGTTGCCTAAGGTTTCAAGCATGAAGTGTAACAATTAGCATTCAGTCAATGGTAAGGGTGAATGAAGTCACAGCACAGGTGCGGACCACCTCCATAGCTACCAGCAAGAAAACATCACTCCTATGACAGGAAAATGGTGCTAGGATGATTGTGTAAGTGGCTGACATCAGTGTGTGAACCAAAATATCCTAGATTAATGAAAATAAAATGGTTTGACATAATCATCCCTTTAATGCACGTGACATGACTTACACACAAAGTGCAACAGTTAGTGAATACCTGTTTTGGGCTGTGTACTCATTCATAGTAAAAGTGCCAGTTACGGTGCTCAACTATGTTTAAATATCCCTTAGGTGATTCCAAGGCACACTTGACAGGCTCCTCCTCATAGGTGTTTCACCTAGTCACATATGCCTGCAAACACTGCTCAGCAGTCCTACTGCATGTACTTAATGCAGCCTAAGCAGATCTCACAACTCCTACACAGTAAATCATGAAGAAGACTTGTACGTAGTAAAGATTGCTATTTAATGTATAATTAAAACTTATCAAACATAAAACTACCTAGACTACACTACCTGACCTTTCTAATCTAAACTACACTGAAACAACTCTATGCTACCTAAACTACACTACTTTATCCTAAAATCTATCTAAAACTACCTTAGCTTAACTTATCGTACACTATGCATGTAACACAACAGACATGTTAAACATCAACCACCACCCCTTAATATACATTGTCACATCATACACTACAAGTATACAGAAACTACCTAAACATAGAATGACAAACAAATATATTTTTGGGATTTTATATATATTTTTTTCAAACACATATCCTACACATCAACCCCCCACACACTAAATAACCTACCTGCCCAAATACCCACTTAAGAACAAACTCCACCTAAAATGTTAAAATTACTAAAACAAAACTAACCTATGCCTACACTAAAACCAATCCGAAACTATGCTATAAAATCACCCTAAAATAGCCACATGTTAAAAACTGGAGAAGGACAGCAAGGCCCTCATAACAACATAGGCGGTAAATCCCGCTTACCGCCGTGTAGAAGACCGCCAACACACCGCTACGGTGGTGGAATTCCGCTACAGCTATTATGACCCACAGCTCTGAATCCGCCAAAATCCAGACACCCACACAAGTCCGCCACACCAAAGGTCAGTGATAAACTGGCAATAACAAAACCTCCACCGTCACGCCAACAGGAATACGCCCACACTATCACGACCCATGAATCCACATGGCGGTCTTTCAACTGCGGTATTCAATTGGCGGTACACACCGCCGCACTCAAAATACACACACATTTACAAAACAACCACATTGGACAAATTGAAATACACACACCTGATACACATACACATACCACTCCCACACAGCCAATCCAATCCAATATAAAACACACACCCACATCACCCACAAACCATTACGACAGAAAGAAGGCCAGAGAGAGACACCACCATCAACAACACTAGCATCCACAGGCACACAACACCATCACTCACACACCATCCACGCACCTCAGACAACACACACAAACACATCTCCTTACACATCACAATCGACAACACCTCACACATCACCCACACCACATCATGGCACCTCAACGACA
The DNA here is from genome assembly GCF_031143425.1 of Pleurodeles waltl. Lineage (NCBI taxonomy): Eukaryota > Metazoa > Chordata > Amphibia > Caudata > Salamandridae > Pleurodeles > Pleurodeles waltl. Next base: position 277,295,134 of record NC_090439.1, read on the forward strand.
CCCCAAATCCTCTGAGGAGGAGCTCAGGGTCATAGTTGGGGAAATCGTCCAGTAGAGCCACAGCTGTTCAGATCACAGGTGCAGCACACCTCCATTACAAGGAAGATGGAGCTATGGCGCAGAATTGTCAACAGGGTCAACGCAGTGGGACAGCATCCAAGAACACGGGATGACATCAGGAAGAGGTGGAATGACCTACGGGGGAAGGTGCGTTCCGTGGTCTCAAGACACCAGATTACAGTACAGAGGACTGGCGGCAGACCCCAACCTCCTCCCCCACAACTAACAACATGGGAGGAGCAAATCTTGGCTATACTGCATCATGAGGGCCTCTCAGGAGTAGCAGGAGAAATTGACTCTGGTAAGTTAACTCTTAACTATTACATCCCCCTCCCTACCTGCATGCTATCACATAGCCCCCACCCTCACCCCCATCACTCCAACACCTCACAAATGTCCCACTATCACAACCCACACATCCCAACACCAAGCCCTGCATGCAGCACCAAAGCATGGACACCCATCACCAAAGCATGTCCACAACAGATACCCACACAGACCCCAAACCAATTGTCACACAAGGTCCTAGACATGAATGCAAGCACAGGAGTACAGGGTAACTCACCCATTGCACACAATGGCACACACAGATGCAATAATCATGCCTTTACACCCATGCAGGACCCCTACCCAACGTCACCGGACAAGAGGTTCCAGACATGTCCACTCCCCCACAGAAGAGGCCCACAGTGATGACAGCAGCTCTGTCCAACTGGATCAAGATGACCAGCCCGGCCCATCGGGGACCTCGGGACAGTCGGTTCCCCTGACACAGTCACAAGCCACCACAGAGCCTCCCCCCTCAGGAAACACCAGCATAGCACCCACCCAGCAGGCTCATCCCTCTGTCCCCAGGACACGTCAAGCAGCAGTGTGTCCACCACTAAAGGGAACCCAGGCAAACCCGTAACCCCAAGAAAATCAGGGACCTGGGGGCAGTGGGCACACGGTTCAGGTGACAGAGGCACAGGAAAACAGGGGAACTGGGAGGACAGCTGTGCAACAGGGGGAGGACAGGCCCAGGGAACCCACTCTCCACGAGGCCCTCTCCAACATCATGGAAGTGTACCATCATTCCCAGGAGATGATGGCAACAGTACTGGCCAACTTTCAGGAGACCCAGCGGCTGCAGGAGGAACACTATCTGGGGATCAGGGAGGAACTCAAGTCCATCAACACCACCCTGGTCATCATTGTAGGGGTGCTGAAGGACCTTGTCAACACCAGGAGGGACAATGTGGCACAACAAGGGGCCCCTGACACTAGCCTGGATGATGAACAGCCCACCACCTCCGCCGGCGCTAGTGGACAGGAGACACCGCCACAGGACCACGACACCAGCACCCCACCCCCTGCAGATGGAGAACCACCCCACAAACGGTCCCTGAGATCCAGGAACAAGACAGAGAACAATGCCAAGACCCCTGCAAGGAAATGAGACCCCCCTGAATGTCATCCTTCTGTCTCACTTTGTCACCCTGTCCATCCATCAACTGCCCTAGCTCCACTTCCTATGCCCCTTTGGACAATGCACCTGTGAAACAAATAGACTGGACTCTGCCATGGACATTCCTCCGCCATCACCCCTGCCCATTTTACAACCCCCTCCACTTATTTGCACAGAAATAAACACCCTTGAATCACAAAACAATCTGGAGTCAGTCTGTGCTTTCCAAATGTGTATTTACAATAACTATGGAATATAGCAATGTCAATTTTCTGTCAACATACCAATGTCACACATCTCTAGTCCATGAGGTAATATAGCAGAGGTCACACAGTGGGACCCTCATCTGTTAAATGGAAAGGCAAAGTGACAAGTCAGGGTCCATACACTGGGTAAAAGTGACAGACTTATGATAGGTCAAACAATTGTATGAGATGTGTGAGGCAGTGATATCTTCTTACCTGTGTCTCACTTGCAGTATTGCTGGATTTTGTTGTTTCTGTTGTCGATATCCTCTTCTTCTGCCTCCTCTTCTTCACTGTCCACAGGCTCCACAACTGCCACAAGACCTCCAGCTGGACCTTCCTCCTGCAGAAAAGGCACCTGTCGTCGCAAATCCAGGTTGTGCAGCATACAGCAGGCCATGATGATCAGGCACACCTTCTTTGGTGAGTAGTAGAGAGAACCACCTGTCATATGGAGGCACCGGAGCCTGGCCTTCAGGAGGCCAAAGGTTCTTTCTATAATCCTCCTAGTTTGCCCATGTGCTTCGTTGTAGCATTCATCTGCCCTTGTCCTGGGATTCCTCACTGGGGTCAGTAGCCATGACAGGTTGGGATACCCAGAGTCACCTGCAAATGTCGAGGGACAACTGTTAGACACACACTAACCTGTAGGGACAACCCCAGACCCAGACAACTATTCACAGGGTATAGGGTCCTTGTCCTCACCTATTAGCCACACACAGTGCCTCTGGAGTTGCCCAATCACATAAGGGATGCTGCTATTCCTCAGAATGTAAGCGTCATGCACTGAGCCAGATAACTTGGCATTCACATGGGAGATGTACTGGTCGGCCAAACACACCATCTGCACATTCATTAAATGGTAGCTCTTCCGGTTTCTGTACACCTGTTCACTCCTGCGGAGGGGTACCAAGGCCACATGTGTCCCATCAATGGCACCTATGATGTTGGGGATATGTCCCAGGGCATAGAAGTCACCTTTCACTGTAGGCAAATCCTCCATCTGAGGGAAAACGATGTAGCTGCGCATATGTTTCAGCAGGGCAGACAACACTCTGGACAACACGTTAGAGAACATTGGCTGGGACATCCCTGATGCAATGGCCACTGTTGTTTGAAAAGACCCACTTGCCAGGAAATGGAGTACTGACAGGACCTGCACTAGAGGGGGTATTCCTGTGGGATGGCGGATAGCTGACACCAGGTCTGGCTCCAACTGGGCACACAGTTCATGGACTGTTGCACGATCAAGACTGTAGGTGACTATTACGTGTCTCTCTTCCATTGTCGACAGGTCCACCAGTGGTCTGTACACCGGAGGATGCCGCCATCTCATCACCTGCCCCAGAGGACGTGTCATATGGACGAGAACAGTGAGCAGAGAGTCAGCCAACACTGAGGTATTACAAAATGTTATTTGCACAAATTTGTTAATCGGCAATGTGCCTGTTACTGTGTGTATGCAAGGCCTAGATGGGTGTGACGCAGTTATCATTAATGCCATGTGACCCCCTGAAATGGCGGCTGACTGACCTGTAAGGTGGGACAAGGGGATATGAGGTAACTGCGCTGACGTTCTACACTGTCGCGGTAGGCGGTCGAAGACCGCGGTGCAATCCTGCACTGGTTAACATTGGACCCTATGGGTCCCAGGATCCACTGACGATGTACGCTGGCGGTGACAGTATGCACCGCCGTGGACATGACCGCCATTTTCTATCTGTACACTCACTTGATACCTAACCTTCAACAGGAGAGGACCTACACTGCAAGTGCTGCTGTGACCTCAGTCTTGAAGCGAGGATGGCTCATGTGTCTGGGGAAAGGGCCCCTGCCTTCACTTCGTAGGAGTTGGAGAAGTTAGTGGATGGGGTCCTGCCCCAGAACACGCTACTCTACGGTCCTCCAGACAAATAGGTGAGTACACTGTGAGCATGCTGCATGGGCAATTCCTGTTTGGAGTGGTGTGGATGGAAGATACATGGGGGGGGAACTGAGCCCTGCATGAGCAGACCGTGAGTGTATGTGCGTCAGGGCAAGGGTGGGAACGTGGGCCAATGACTGTGACGGTCCGGAAGGTTAAAGTTTTCCTTGTCCCCTGTACTATTCCTGTAGGTCAGCGCCCACCAGAAGAAGGATATTTGGTGTGCCATCGTCAAAGACGTCTGGACTCTGGGGGTCCACAACAGACGGTGCACCCACTGTCGGAAAAGATGGGAGGATATTCGCCGCTGGAGCAAGAAGACAGCGGAGGCCCAGCTGGGGATGGCCTCCCAACGTGGGAGGGGTGCCTGTCGCACCATGACCCCCCTGATGTTCCGGATCCTGGCGGTGGCGTATCTGGAGTTGGATGGGCGCTTGAGGGCATCACAGCAGCCACAAGGGGGTGAGTACAGTCACATCCATCTGACTCTGCGCGCATTACGAGGTGTCTGGGTGGGGGAGGTGGGCAGTGGGTTCCTTTAGGCCAGGGCGAGCTTTGTAGGCAAGGTCCCTTTGTGAGGCTGGCTATGTGGCACCCCAGCCCCACTAGTGGTAAGAGCCATCTACACCTAGTCAGGCTCCTGTGACTTCCATGTGTGCAGTAATCGGGCATAGGCCTTGTACCCCATGGCCCTGTGAATAATCTAGGAGCTATAAGTGCATGGCGTAATGCAGAGTGCTGCTGTCTGTAGTGTCTGCTAACTGTAGTGGTATTGCATGCACTGAACATGTCTTTCTTCTGTCTTTCCCCCCTTTTTGTGAACTCCCTGTTCTTGTGTGCAATAGCATCATCAGGAGGAGGAGCAGAGGCACCGGAGCAGGAGGGAGCTGCATCCCACTTGGCCCTAGAGGGCGAGACAATGGAGTCTGAAGCCACCAGTGGGATGGAGGGCGAGGGGAGCTCCACGGTGGGGACAGGAGGTGACAGCAGCGACAGCGACTCCTCTTCTGATGGGAGCTCCCTTGCGGTAGCGGGCCCCTCTGTGCCCCACATCAACAGATACAGCTGCCACTCCCCCTACCAGCACTGCCCTCCCAGCAGCCCCTCAGCGTGTGTCCCGTAGCCACTCACCCAGGAGGGTGGGCATCTCCTTTGCCCCAGGCACCTCAGGCCTTGCCCCAGTCAGCCCTGCTGCCCTCAGTGAGGAGGTTATTGAACTCCTGAGATCCCTCACTGTTGGGCAATCTACCATTCTGAATGCCATCCAGGGTGTCGAGAGGCATTTGCAACAAACAAATGCATACCTGGAGGGTATTCATTCTGGCCAGGCACCCCAACAGAGAGCATTTCAGGCTCTGGCCTCAGCACTGATGGCAGCCATTGTCCCTGTGTCCAGCCTCCCCCCTCCAACTTCCTCCACCCAGACCCAATCCCCTGTACCTCAGCCTATCCCAAGCACACCATCAGTCCAGCATGCACACACCTCAAAACACTAAAGTGGCTCAGGCAAACATAAGCACCACACATCCTGCAGGCACTCACACAAGCTTCATACCCATGCAGACATCCCAACATCCTCTGCCTCCACTGTGTCCCCCTCCTCCACGTCTCCCTCCTCCCTCCCAGTCTCATCTCCACTCACACCTGTATGCACTTCATCTTCAGCCACTACCTCCATCACCAGCACGCCCGTCACCACACACCGCTCACGTGCACTCACCACCCCCACCACCATTCACACATCCCCTGTGTCCTCTACTAGTGTGTCTGTGAGCCCTCCTCCCAAAGTATACAAATGCAGGCACACATCCACCCAACAGTCATCCACCTCACAACAGCCTCCAGCCCAAGCACCTTCACCCAAATTCAGCAAACGTACACCTCCTACAACCACTACCTCTTCCTTCACTCCCAAACCAACTCCATCTACCCGTCCCAGTGTGTCTAAGAAACGTTTCCTGGCTAATATTGATCTCTTCCCTACACCTCCCCCCCCGGTCGGTCCCCTAGGGCCAGGCTTTCCAGGTCCCAACCCAGCACCTCAGCCACCACATGTAAGGAAATGCTTCCTTGGCATGGTTACCTCCTGACTTTTTGCCTTTGCTAATGCTATGTTTTGATTTGAAAGTGTGCTGAGGCCTGCGAACCAGGCCCCAGCACCAGTGTTCTTTCCCTAACCTGCACTTTTGTTTTCACAATTGGCACACCCTGGCATCCAGGTAAGTCCCTTGTAACTGGTACCCCTGGTACCAAGGGCCCTGATGCCAGGGAAGGTCTCTAAGGGCTGCAGCATATCTTGTGCCACCCTGGGGACCCCTCACTCAGCACAGACACACTGCTTGCCAGCTTGTGTGTGTTGGTGAGGACAAAACGAGTAAGTCGACATGGCACTCCCCTCAGGGTGCCCTGCCAACCTCACACTGCCTATGCAGTATAGATAAGTCACCCCTCTAGCAGGCCTTACAGCCCTAAGGCAGGGTGCACTATACCATAGGTGAGGGCACCCGTGCATGAGCACTGTGCCCCTACAGTGTCTAAGTCAAACCTTAGACATTGTAAGTGCAGGGTAGCCATAAGAGTATATGGTCTGGGAGTCTGTCAAACACGAACTCCACAGCACCATAATGGCTACACTGAAAACTGGGAAGTTTGGTATCAAACTTCTCAGCACAATAAATGCACACTGATGCCAGTGTACATTTTATGGTAACATACACCCCAGAGGGCACCTTAGAGGTGCCCCCTGAAACCTTAACCAACTACCCGTGTAGGCTGACTGGTTTTAGCAGCCTGCCACACTCGAGACATGTTGCTGGCCACATGGGGAGAGTGCCTTTGTCACTCTGTGGCTAGTAACAAAGCCTGTACTGGGTGGAGATGCTTAACACCTTCCCCTTGCAGGACTGTAACACCTGGCGGTGAGCCTCAAAGGCTCACCCCCTTTGTTACAGCACCACAGGGCATTCCAGCTAGTGGAGTTGCCTGCCCCCTCCGGCCACGGCCCCACTTTTGGCGGCAAGGCCGGAGGAGATAATGAGAAAAACAAGGAGGAGTCACTGACCAGTCAGGACAGCCCCTAAGGCAGCCTGAGCTGAAGTGACTGTGACTTTTAGAAATCCTCCATCTTGCAGATGGAGGATCCCCCCAATAGGGATAGGAATGTGACCCCCTCCCCTGGGGAGGAGGCACAAAGAGGGTGTAGCCACCCTCAGGGCTAGTAGCCATTGGCTACTGCCCTCCCTGACCTAAACACACCCCTAAATTCTGTATTTAGGGGCTCCCCTGAACCTAGGAACTCAGATTCCTGCAACCTAAGAAGAAGAGGACTGCTAAGCTGAAAACCCTGCAGAGAAGACGGAGACACCAACTGCTTTGGCCCCAGCTCTACCGGCCTGTCTCCCCCCTTCTGAAGAAACTGCTCCAGCGACGCTCTCCCCAGGGACCAGCGACCTCTGAATCCTCAGAGGACTGCCCTGCTCTAGAAGGACCAAGAAACCCCCGAGAACAGCGGCCCTGTTCACCAAAGACTGCAACTTTGTTTCCAAAGAAGCAGCTTCAAGACAACTGCGTTTCCCGCCGGAAGCGTGAGACTTGCAACTCTGCACCCGACGCCCCCGGCTCGACTTGTGGAGAAACAACACTTCAGGGAGGACTCCCCGGCGACTACGAGACTGTGAGTAGCCAGAGTTGCCCCCCCTGAGCCCCCACAGCGACGCCTGCAGAGGGAATCCCGAGGCTCCCCCTGACCGCGACTGCCTGCTTCCCAGATCCCGACGCCTGGTAAAGACTCTGCACCCGCAGCCCCCAGGACCTGAAAGATCGGAACTCCAGTGCAGGAGTGTGACCCCCAGGAGGCCCTCTCCCTTGCCCAGGTTGTGGCTACCCCGAGGAGCCCCCCCCTTTCCTGCCTGCATCGCTGAAGAGACCCCTTGTTCTCCCATTGATTTACATTGGAAACCCGAAGTGTGTTTGCACACTGCACCCGGCCGCCCCCGTGCTGCTGAGGGTGTACTTACTGTGCTAACTTGTGTCCCCCCCGGTGCCCTACAAAACCTCCCAGGTCTGCCCTCTGAAGACGCGGATACTTACCTGCTGGCAGACTGGAACCGGGGCACCCCCTTCTCCTTTGAAGCCTATGCGTTTTGGGCACCACTTTGAACTCTGCACCTGACCAGCCCTGAGCTGCTGGTGTGGTAACTTTGGGGTTGCTCTGAACCCCCAACGGTGGGCTACCTTGGACCCAAACTTGAACCCCGTAGGTGGTTTACTTACCTACAAAAACTAACAAATACTTACCTCCCCCAGGAAATGTTGAAAATTGCACTGTCTAGTTTTAAAATAGCTATATGTGATTTATTTGAAAAGTATATATGCTATTGTGATTATTCAAAGTTCCTAAAGTACTTACCTGCAATACCTTTCATTTGAAGTATTACATGTAAAATTTGAACCTGTGGTTCTTAAAATAAACTAAGAAAATATATTTTTCTATACAAAAATCTATTGGCCTGGAATTGTCTCTGAGTGTGTGTTCCTCATTTATTGCTTGTGTGTGTACAACAAATGCTTAACACTACTCCTTTGATAAGCCTACTGCTCGACCACACTACCACAAAATAGAGCATTAGTATTATCTCTTTTTGCCGCTATCTTACCTCTAAGGGGAACCCTTGGACCCTGTGCATACTATTCCTTACTTTGAAATAGTGCATACAGAGCCAACTTCCTACATTGGTGGATCAGCGGTGGGGTACAAGACTTTCCATTTGCTGGACTACTCAGCCAATACCTGATCACACGACAAATTCCAAAAATCGTCATTAGAAATAGATTTTTGCAATTTGAACTATTTTTCTGAATTCTTAAAAGTCCTGCTAGGGCCTTGTGTTAGTCCCTGTTAGCATTTCATTTAGAGTTTAAAAGTTTTGTGAAAGTTTGAATTAGGTTCTAGAACTAGTTTTAGATTCTTAAAAAGTATTCCAACTTTTAGAAACATAATGCCTGGTGCAGATGAGAATGTGGTGGAACTCGACCTCACACCTTACCTCCATCTTAAGATGAGGGAGCTAAGTTCTCTCTGCAAAATAAAGAAAATCCCAATTGGTTTAAGACCCTCCAAACAACAGCTCCAGGAGCTTTTGGCAGAGTTTGAAAAAGCCAACCCCTCTGGGGATGACAACCCAGAGGATGATGTTAGTGATTTGGAGGAGAATTCCCCCCTTCCAGTCCTAATTAGGGAGATCAGGGACCCTCAATCCCTGATCCCAACTGTCATAGTCAGAGATGCTGCTTCCCTCACAGGAGGGGCCAGCACCTCTGAAGTCACTGAGGATAGCCTCAGTGAAGATGACCTCCTGTTAGCCAGGATGGCCAAAAGATTGGCTTTGGAGAGACAGCTCCTAGCCATAGAAAGGGAAAGACAAGAGATGGGCCTAGGTCCCATCAATGGTGGCAGCAACTTAAATAGGGTCAGAGATTCTCCTGACATGTTGAAAATCCCTAAAGGGATAGTGACTAAATATGAAGATGGTGATGACATCACCAAATGGTTCACAGCTTTTGAGAGGGCTTGTGCAACCAGAAAAGTAAACAGATCTCACTGGGGTGCTCTTCTTTGGGAAATGTTCACTGGAAAGTGTAGGGATAGACTCCTCACACTCTCTGGAAAAGATGCAGAATCTTATGACCTCATGAAGGGAACCCTGATTGAGGGCTTTGGATTCTCCACTGAGGAGTGTAGAATTAGATTCAGGGGGGCTCAAAAAACCTCGAGCCAGACCTGGGTTGATTTTGTAGACTACTCAGTAAAAACACTGGATGGTTGGATTCAAGGCAGTGGTGTAAATGATTATGATGGGCTGTACAATTTATTTGTGAAAGAGCACCTGTTAAGTAATTGTTCAAATGATAAACTGCATCAGCATCTGGTAGACCTAGGACCAATTTCTCCCCAAGAATTGGGAAAGAAGGAGGACCATTGGGTCAAGACTAGGGTGACCAAGACTTCCACAGGTGGTGACCAAAAGAAAGGGGTCACAAAGCCTCCCCAGGGGAAGAGTGTTGAGACATCCAAAAACAAAAATAGTAAAGAGTCTTCTTCAGGCCCCCAAAAACCTCCACAGGAGGGTGGGCCCAGAGCCTCTTCGCAAAACAATTTTGGGTACAAGGGTAAAAACTTTGATCCCAAAAAGGCCTGGTGTCGTAGTTGTAATCAGCCTGGACACCAAACTGGAGACAAGGCCTGTCCCAAGAAAAGTACCACTTCCAACTCCACTCCAGCTAACACTGGAATGGCTAGTCTCCAAGTGGGATCAACAGTGTGCCCAGAGCAAATCAGGTGTCACACTGAAGCTACATTAGTCTCTGAGGGTGGGGTGGATTTAGCCACACTGGCTGCCTGGCCTCCTAACATGCAAAAATACAGGCAGCAGCTCTTAATTAATGGGACAAGTGTAGAAGGCCTGAGGGATACAGGTGCCAGTGTCACCATGGTGACAGAGAAACTGGTTTCCCCTGGTCAATACCTAGCTGGACAAACTTATCCAGTCACCAACGCTAACAATCAGACTAAAGTACATCCCATGGCTATGGTAACTTTAGAGTGGGGAGGGGTCAATGGCCTGAAACAGGTGGTGGTCTCCTCAAATATCCCAGTAGACTGTTTGCTTGGAAATGACCTGGAGTCCTCAGCATGGGCTGATGTAGAACTGAAGACCCATGCAGCCATGCTGGGTATCCCTGAACTGGTGTGTGTCAAGACAAGGGCACAGTGCAAGGCTCAGGGTGAAAAAGTAGAGCTGGAGCCTGGAAAAAGGGCCCAGCCTACCAAGGGAAAAGGAAAGACAACTGGGAAACCAGCTGCAACACAACAACAAAAAGAGAACCTCTCTTCTCAGGAAGAAGTTCTGCCCTCTGAGGGAACTGAGCCTATGGAGTTAGAACCTTATCAGGTTGAGCTCTTAGGCCCAGGGGGACCCTCAAGGGAGCAGTTGTGTAAGGGGCAAGAAACCTGTCCCTCTCTTGAAGGCCTTAGGCAGCAAGCTGCTGAAGAGTCCAATGGCAAGAAAACTGGAGCACATAGGGTCTATTGGGAAGATGGACTCCTTTACACTGAGGCAAGAGATCCCAAACCTGGAGCCACTAGGAGAGTGGTAGTGCCTCAGGAGTTTAGAGAGTTCATACTGACCTTAGCTCATGATATTCCTCTTCCTTGGCATTTGGGACAAACCAAGACGTGGGAGAGACTAGTCAACCACTTCTACTGGCCCAACATGTCTCAGAAAGTTAAGGAGTTTTGTGTCTCCTGTACCACCTGTCAAGCCAGTGGTAAGACAGGTGGACACCCAAAGGCCCCCCTCATTCCACTTCCAGTGGTGGGGGTCCCCTTTGAAAGAGTGGGTGTGGACATAGTGGGTCCACTTGAACCTCCCACAGCCTCAGGGAATATGTACATACTAGTAGTAGTGGATCATGCTACTAGATACCCTGAAGCTATTCCCCTTAGGTTGACTACTGCCCCTGCAATAGCCAAGGCCCTCATTGGTATTTTTACCAGAGTGGGTTTCCCTAAGGAGGTGGTGTCTGACAGAGGTACCAACTTCATGTCAGCATACCTGAAACACGTGTGGAATGAGTGTGGAGTGACTTATAAATTCACTACACCCTATCATCCACAAACTAATGGCCTTGTTGAGAGATTCAACAAGACATTATAATGGCATGATCATGGGGCTCCCTGAAAAACTCAAAAGGAGATGGGATGTCCTCTTGCCATGTCTGCTTTTCGCTTACAGAGAGGTGCCTCAGAAGGGAGTAGTGTTCTCACCCTTTGAACTTCTGTTTGGTCACCCTGTAAGGGGACCACTAGCTCTTGTGAAAGAAGGCTGGGAGAGACCTCTTCATGAGCCTAAACAAGACATAGTGGACTATGTACTTGGCCTACGTTCAAGGATGGCAGAGTACATGGAAAAGGCAAGTAAAACCTTGAGGCCAGCCAACAGCTCCAGAAGTTTTGGTATGACCAAAAGGCTACAATGGTTGAATTTCAACCAGGGCAGAAAGTCTGCGTTTTGGAGCCTGTGGCTCCCAGGGCACTTCAGGACAAATGAAGTGGCCCTTACCCAGTGCTAGAGAAGAAGAGTCAGGTCACCTACCTGGTGGACCTAGGCACTAGCACTAGCAGGAGCCCCAAGAGGGTGATCCATGTGAACCGCCTTAAGCTCTTCCATGATAGGGCTGATGTGAATCTGTTGATGGCAACAGATGAGGACCAGGAAGCTGAGAGTGAACCTCTCCCTGATCTCTCATCAAACCCTAAAGATGGCTCAGTGGATGGAGTGATCTATTCAGACACCCTCTCTAGCCAACAGCAATCTGACTGTAGGAAGGTCCTACAGCAGTTTGCTGAGCTCTTTTCCCTAACCCCTGGTCAGACACACCTGTGTACCCATGATGTGGACACAGGAGACAGCATGCCTGTCAAAAACAAAATATTCAGACAGTCTGACCAAGTTAAGGAAAGCATCAAGGTGGAAGTCCACAAGATGCTGGAATTGGGAGTCATTGAGCACTTTGACAGCCCCTGGGCTAGCCCAGTGGTCTTAGTCCCCAAACCTCACACCAAAGATGGAAAGAGAGAGATGAGGTTTTGTGTGGACTACAGAGGACTTAATTCTGTCACCAAGACAGATGCCCATCCCATTCCAAGGGCTGATGAACTGATTGATAAATTAGGTGCTGCCAAATTCTTAAGTACCTTTGACTTAACAGCAGGGTACTGGCAAATCAAAATGGCACCTGGAGCAAAAGAAAAGACAGCATTCTCCACACCTGATGGGCATTACCAGTTTACTGTTATGCTCTTTGGTTTAAAGAATGCCCCTGCCACCTTCCAAAGGTTGGTGAATCAAGTCCTTGCTGGCTTGGAGTCCTTTAGTGCAGCTTATCTTGACAATATTGCTGTCTTTAGCTCCAACTGGCAGGATCACCTTGTCCACCTGAAGAAGGTTTTGAAGGCTCTGCAATCAGCAGGCCTCTCTATCAAGGCATCCAAATGCCAGATAGGGCAGGGAACTGTGGTTTACCTGGGACACCTTGTAGGTGGAGGCCAAGTTCAGCCACTCCAGCCTAAGATCCAGACTATTCTGGACTGGGCAGCTCCAAAAACCCAGACTCAAGTCAGGGCATTCCTGGGCTTGACTGGGTATTACAGGAGGTTTGTGAAGGGATATGGATCCATAGTGACAGCCCTCACAGAACTCACCTCCAAGAAAATGCCCAAGAAGGTAAACTGGACTGTAGAATGCCAACAGGCCTTTGACACCCTGAAACAAGCAATGTGCACAGCACCAGTTCTAAAAGCTCCAGATTACTCCAAGCAGTTCATTGTGCAGACAGATGACTCTGAACATGGGATAGGGGCAGTTTTGTCCCAAACAAATGAATATGGCCTTGACCAGCCTGTTGCTTTCATTAGCAGGAGGTTACTCCCCAGGGAGCAGCGTTGGAGTGCCATTGAGAGGGAGGCCTTTGCTGTGGTTTGGTCCCTGAAGAAGCTGAGACCATACCTCTTTGGTACTCACTTTGTAGTTCAAACTGACCACAGACCTCTCAGATGGCTGATGCAAATGAAAGGTGAAAATCCAAAACTGTTGAGGTGGTCCATCTCCCTACAGGGAATGGACTTTATAGTGGAACACAGACCTGGGACTGCCCATGCCAATGCAGATGGCCTTTCCAGGTTCTTCCACTTAGAAAATGAAGACTCTCTTGGGAAAGGTTAGTCTCATCCTCTTTCGTTTGGGGGGGGGTTGTGTAAGGAAATGCCTCCTTTGCATGGTTACCCCCTGACTTTTTGCCTTTGCTGATGCTATGTTTTGATTTGAAAGTGTGCTGAGGCCTGCTAACCAGCCCCAGCACCAGTGTTCTTTCCCTAACCTGTACTTTTGTTTTCACAATTGGCACACCCTGACATCCAGGTAAGTCCCTTGTAACTGGTTCCCTGATGCCAGGGAAGGTCTCTAAGAGCTGCAGCATATCTTGTGCCAACCTGGGGACCCCTCACTCAGCAGAGACACACTGCTTGCCAGCTTGTGTGTGCTGGTGAAGACAAAACAAGTAAGTCGACATGGCACTCCCCTCAGGGTGCCATGCCAACCTCACACTGCCTATGCAGTATAGATAACTCACCCCTCTAGCAGGCCCTACAGCCCTAAGGCAGGGTGCACTATACCATAGGTGAGGGCACCAGTGCATGAGCACTGTGCCCCTACAGTGTCTAAGCCAAACCTTAGACATTGTAAGTGCAGGGTAGCCATAAGAGAATATGGTCTGGGAGTCTGTCAAACACGAACTCCACAGCACCATAATGGCTACACTGAAAACTGGGAAGTTTGGTATCAAACTTCTCAGCACAATAAATGCACACTGATGCCAGTGTACATTTTATGGTAACATACACCCCAGAGGGCACCTTAGAGGTGCCCCCTGAAACCTTAACCAACTACCAGTGTAGGCTGACTGGTTTTAGCAGCCTGCCACACTCGAGACATGTTGCTGACCACATGGGGAGAGTATCTTTGTCACACTGTGGCTAGTAACAAAGCCTGTACTGGGTGGAGATGCTTATCACCTCCCCCTTGCAGGACTGTAACACCTGGCGGTGAGCCTCAAAGGCTCACCCCCTTTGTTACAGCACCACAGGGCATTCCAGCTAGTGCCCCACTTTTGGCGGCAAGGCCGTAGGAGATAATGAGAAAAACAAGGAGGAGTCACTGACCAGTCAGGACAGCCCCTAAGGCAACCTGAGCTGAAGTGACTCTGACTTTTAGGAATCCTGCATCTTGCAGATGGAGGATCCCCCCAATAGGGATAGGAATGTGACCCCCTCCCCTTGGGAGGAGGCACAAAGAGGGTGTAGCCACCCTCAGGGCTAGTAGCCATTGGCCACACCCCTCCCTGACCTAAACACACCCCTAAATTCTGTATTTAGGGCTCCCCTGAACCTAGGAACTCAGATTCCTGCAACCTAAGAAGAAGAGGACTGCTAAGCTGAAAAACCCTGCAGAGAAGACGGAGACACCAACTGCTTTGGCCCCAGCTCTACCGGCCTATCTCCCCCCTTCTGAAGAAACTGCCCCAGCGACGCTCTCCCCAGGGACCAGTGACCTCTGAATCCTCAGAGGACTGCCCTGCTCTAGAAGGACCAAGAAACTCCAGAGAACAGCGGCCCTGTTCACCAAAGACTGCAACTTTGTTTCCAAAGAAGCAACTTCAAGACAACTGCGTTTCCCGCCGGAAGCGTGAGACTTGCAACTCTGCACCCGACGCCCCCGGCTCGACTTGTGGAGAAACAACACTTCAGGGAGGACTCCCTAGCGACTACAAGACTGTGAGTAGCCTGAGTTGCCCCCCCTGGGCCCCCACAGCGATGCCTGCAGAGGGAATCCCGACGCTCCCCCTGACCGCGACTGCCTGCTTCCCAGATCCCAACGCCTGGTAAAGACTCTGCACCCGCAGCCCCCAGGACCTGAAAGATCGGAACTCCAGTGCAGGAGTGACCCCCAGGAGGCCCTCTCCCTTGCCCAGGTGGTGGCTACCCCGAGGAGCCCCCCCTTGCCTGCCTGCATCGCTGAAGAGACCCCTTGGTCTCCCATTGATTTACATTGAAAACCCGACGTGTGTTTGCACACTGCACCCGGCCGCCCCCTGTGCTGCTGAGGGTGTACTTCCTGTGCTAACTTGTGTCCCCCCCGGTGCCCTACAAAACCCCCCTGGTCTGCCCTCCGAAGACGCAGGTACTTACCTGCTGGCAGACTGGAACCGGGGCACCCCCTTCTCCATTAAAGCCTATGCGTTTTGGACACCACTTTGAACTCTGCACCTGACCGGCCCTGAGCTGCTGGTGTGGTAACTTTGGGGTTGCTCTGAACCCCCAACGGTGGGCTAACTTGGACCCAAACTTGAACCCTGTAGGTGGTTTACTTACCTACAAAAACTAACAAATACTTACCTCCCCAGGAACTGTTGAAAATTGCACTGTCTAGTTTTAAAATAGCTATATGTGATTTATTTGAAAAGTATATATGCTATTGTGATTATTCAAAGTTCCTAAAGTACGTACCTGCAATACCTTTCATTTGAAGTATTACATGTAAAATTTGAACCTGTGGTTCTTAAAATAAACTAAGAAAAGATATTTTTCTATACAAAAACCTATTGGCCTGGAAGTGTCTCTGAGTGTGTGTTCCTCATTTATTGCTTGTGTGTGTACAACAATTGCTTAACACTACTCATTTGATAAGCCTACTGCTCGACCACACTACCACAAAATAGAGCATTAGTATTATCTCTTTTTGCCACTATCTTACCTCTAAGGGGAACCCTTGGACTCTGTGCATACTATTCCTTACTTTGAAATAGTGCATACAGAGCCAACTTCCTACACCACATCACCAGGCACAGTGGTGCCAGCAACTGCGGGCTATTGGAGTGCGCCAACCAACAGGGCTGCAAGTGCGCCACGGAGCAAGGGCAAGGACATTCCGCCACCTGCAAAGGTTAAAAAGTTGCCCATATCCCAGAGGGTGAAGCAGAAAACACCTGCCACCAAGGGCTCAGGGAAAACGAAAGGGGATAGTGGCAAGACAGGTGCGCCACCATCCAAGGTGGGGAAGGGTCTGAAAATAAAGGGCAGGTCAGGAGAGGGCATGGTGGCACCGACAATGGGACCAGTGTCACACCTTATGTCAACGTCGACGCCAACCTGTACGGCAGAGAAGACCGTCACCTGCACCGCCACCAGCACCGCAGTCACTGAGCCCGCCACCAGCACCGCCGCCACTGAGCCCACCACTAGCACCGCAGTCACTGAGCCCACCACCAGCACCGCCGCCACTGAGCCCACCACCACTGAGCCCGCCACCAGCACCGCTGCCCCAGAGCCGCCCACTAGCGCCGCAGTCACTGAGCCCGCCACCAGCACTGCAGTCACTGAGCCCGCCACCAGCACCGCCGCCACTTACCCCACCACCAGCACTGCCGCCACTGAGCCCGCCACCAGCACCGCCGCCACAGAGCCCGCCACCAGCACCGCTGCCACCGAGCCCGCCACCAGCACCGCTGCCACTGAGCCCGTCACCAGTACCGCCACCACTGAGCCCGTCACCAGCACCGCCGCCACTGAGGCCACCACCAGCACTGCTGCCACAGAGGCCGCCACCCGCACCGCCGCGACTGACCCCGCCGCAAACACCGCCTGCGGCCCCGCGACATCCTGAGCCAGTGGCACCACCGCAGACATGGCTGCCATCTCCAGTGGTCAGTAGTCTGAGGCTGGTGGTCAGTTCCAGGAGCCTGGGCAGCTTCCATGAGGCACCACTTTCAGTGGAGAAAGGCATCCACTACCTCAGTCCTTGGCAGGATGCAGCACTCTGGGCACAAAGCCCCCTCCAGAACCAGTGGAGAAAGACATCCACTACCTCTGTCCTTGGCAGGCTGAAGCACTCTGGGAACAAAGCCCCCTCTAGGACCAGTGGAGAAAGACATCCACTACCTCAGTCCTTGGCAGGATGAAGCACTCTGGGCACAAAGCCCCCTCCAGAACCAGAGGAGAAAGACGTCCACTACCTCTGTCCTTGGCAGGATGAAACACTCTGGGCACAAAGCCCCCTCCAGAACCAGTGGAGGAAGACGTCCACTACCTCAGACCTTGGCAGGATGAAGCACTCTGGGCACAAAGCCCCCTCCAGAACCAGTGGAGAAAGACGTCCACTACCTCAGTCCTTGGCAGGATGAAGCACTCTGGGCACAAAGCCCTCTCCAGAACCAGTGGAGAAAGACATCCACTACCTCAGTCCTTGGCAGGATGAAGCACTCTGGGCACAAAGCACTCTCCAGAACCAGTGGAGAAAAACATCCACTACCTCAGTCCTTGGCAGGATGAAGCCCTCTGGGCACAAAGCCCCCTCCTGAACCAGTGGAGAAAGACATCCACTACCTCTGTCCTTGGCAGGATGAAGCAATCTGGGCACAAAGCCCCCTCCAGAACCACTGGAGACTGTTATCCACTTGAGAGACTGTGGCTTTGCACTCCCCAGGATAAAGCAGTGGGTAATCCACCCACTGGAGAGACTTGAGAGACTGTGGCTTTGCACTCCCGAGGATAAAGCAGTGGGCAATCCACCCACTGGAGAGACTTGAGAGACTGTGGCTTTGCACTCCCCAGGATAAAGCAGTGGGCAACCCACCAACTGGAGAGACTTGAGAGACTGTGGCTTTGCACTCCCCAGGATAAAGCAGTGGGCAAACCACCAACTGGAGAGACTTGAGAGACTGTGGCTTTGCACTCCCCAGTATAAAGCAGCGGGCAAACCACCCACTGGAGAGACTTGAGAGACTGTGGCTTTGCACTCCCCAGGATACAGCAGTGGGCATGGAGCTCCCTTGTGGAGCAGTGGCATTGTGCATTCATCAGGCTGAGGTTCCCCCCTCCCCCTGAGGTGCCTGTTTCATTTTGATCTGATGTCCCTGCAGTGTTCTCTCTGTTTGACGTCTGGTATCATGTGTGGGCCTCGCCCATGCATTTTGGGCCCAGTGGTCCACGGACAATAATTGGTGCACTATCCGGACTTGTGTAGTTGGTGTATATAATTGTATATACTGTATTTTGAGTTTTGACTACTGGATTTTTCATGATTACAATCGTTCATTTCCTTTTGTCCTTGGGTTTTTCCAGGGGGGGTGGGTGGGTGTATATGTAATGGTGCGCCATGTATTTGTGTGTATGTTGTAGTGGGTGAGTTTGGGGGTGGGGGTGTTGTGTGTTGCGTGTGTGTGTCACTCTCTTTCCCTCCCCCCACCCCTGTGTTGTAGGTGCAGTACTCACCGTGGTCGTCACCGCCGTCTTTGGTGCTCCTGATAGAGGAGCAGGAAGACCACCGCAGGGAGTACCTGGAATTCTGGCTCCATGGCGTCCTGGTTCCTCTTGGGATGTGGAGAGGTGAGTGTTTTTCCTTCCAAGTCCTGTTTCCACCGTGTTTTTGTTCGCATTGGTTTCACCCAAGAAAAGGTGGCGGATTGGCATCTTGTGATAGGGTGGGCGGTACATTGTCTTCCGCATGTCTGTGGGCGGTGACCGCCGCAGTGTTTGTTTCTACCGCCGTGGCGGTCGGAGTGTTAAAGTGGCTGTCTATGTTGCCGGTTTCCACCGTGGTCGTGATTCAATTTTTTGTACCGCTGGCCTGTTGGCGGTCTTACTGCTGCTTTAACACCGACCACCAGGGTTCTAATGAGGGCCCAAGTGTCAGTGAGGACTTAGATGGTCATTATGAACATGGCGGTAAATGCCGCCCCACCACCGCCGACAAGCTGGCGGTCCGGACCGCCAAATAATGAAGCACGTTAGAAACAAGTAGAGGTCCATCCACACACTGCCATCATTATAGTGCCGATGAGGATGGAGGAGGCCGCCCACAGGCTGGTGGAAAGGAACTACCTGCCCACCAAATTATGAAGTACAAGACCGCCGCCAGTTCCGGGGCGGGAACAAAATAAAAGGAAACAATCACCGGAGTCACACAGAACACGCCAACCAACACAGACATGGGGAGAGATTTGGAAATAATGCCAGTGCTGCTCCTTGCCATATACCAGCACGACCGTTAACGCAGACAAAGACGACGATGGTAAGTACGGCAACCTAGTACACATGGGAAGAAAGGGCACAGTTACACACCCACCCTGCAACGCACTTCCAACTCCTCCCACCCTCCCACACCATACACACCAGAACAAGATGTACTTACCCGACACAAGGCAACAAAGGCCTACACCAAAGTACACACATGTGCACACCACACCCCCACAGTGAAATGCTGAAACACCGTCATCATAATGTGCCAACAGCACTATTGGTCACTGCAATTTATTAACTGTAAAAAGCGTACTGTCCAAATAAGGCCATTGGCCAGTCCACTGGAAAATCCCAGAATCACCAAAATAGGCAGGATTTGACTCCCGCATGTGGACATGGTATTCCACCTGAAGGGGGCATCAATGGGGTAGCCAGGCACCTCAGGGAACAGGGGCAAAGGGTAGCGGGGGTGAGGACTTACATCTGGAAAGGGGGCTTGGGCTTAGGTTTGGGAAGTAGAGGGGGTTTGGGTTTGCCCTTGGAAGGTGGGGGAGTGGGCTTGGACCAGGGGGTGGCAGAGGGACCTGGGGCAACACCGGGCTTCTTCCTCCCTGGGGAAGGGGCACGGGAATGGGAAGGGTGGACTGGGGTGGACTTGGACGTGGAAGGAGTGGACTGGGCAAGGAGATGGGCACGCTTAGGGACAAGACGGGCTGAGCCAGTGGGTTCAAACAGGTCAACACAGGAGAGGAAAAGCTTCTAAGGGGCAGTTGGGGGGGATTTGGAGGAAGGTCTTGGGGTGGAGGGACTGCTAGTACCAGGTGTACGTGTGCCAGACGTGAATGCAGGTGCCTGTATCTGGTGGATGTCTGCAAACGTTTTAGTGTTTTGGGAGGGGGGGCACAGGGAGAGAAGACAGGCTGCCAGTGTAGATGGATGTTGTCTGGGTGTCTGCAGGTCTGATGAGTGTGCTGCAAGTGTCTGACAATGTAGTTGTGGTGAGTGCAGGTGTGGTGTCTGGGGTGCATGTCTGGATGTCATATGTTGTGGTGACTGCAAGAATGGGGACAGCAGCGATGACTAAGGGTGCAATGCGTGTGAGTGTGCATGGTAGGTGACAGACAGGGTGGCGGGTGAGGTTGACACACTGGGTGAAGTGGATGTTGTTGTCTCTGCTTTGGTATGTTGGGTGTGTGCATGCCTGTGGTTGGAAGTGTGGTACTTGTGTTTCTCTGTGTGCTTCTTGTTTGTTGATCTGTGTGCATGGCTGTCTGGATGTGTGCTTGGGATGGGTGAAGGGAGTGGGGTGCTGGAAGGGGTAGAGGTGGTGGGGGGGACGGAAAGACCAGGGACACTGGCTGCCATCAAAGAGGAGGCTAGAGCCTGAAAAGATATCTCTAGACCAGACATGGCACCGTGGTATGCGTTGCATTGCTGCATCTGGGATGCTAGCCCCTGGATGGCATTCACAATGGTTGTCTGCCCTACAGAGATGATTCTCAGGAGGTCAATAGCCTCCTCTGTGAGGTAGCAGGGCTGACTGGGGTAGGGGATGAGGTGCCTGTGGCGAAGGAGACACCCACCCTCCTGGGTGAGCGGGCACGGGCAACTGGGTGGGGAGCAACTGGGAGGGCAGTGATGTCATGGGAGTGGAGGAAGATGGTATAGAATGGGTGTGCCCAGTAGGGCCCGCCACCACCAGGGAGCTGCCATCGGAGGAGGTATCAGAGTCACTACTGCCAGTGGTAGTTGCCTCCCCCGTGGTACTCCCCTCGCCCTCCAACCCACTGGTCCCCTTTGAGTCCGCCGACTCCGCCTCCTTGGAACCATGGGCCGCTGCATCCCCACTCGCCAGTGCCACTGCTCTGTCGCCAGATGATGCTGATGTACACAAAGGACACAAGAGCACAGGGGTGGAAAGACAAAACACGGGAGAACTCTGTAAATACCTGAATTAATGTGCAACCCTGGTTCACACACACTCCCATCCAGGTCACACACCTACACGCAGCACCTACAACAATAGCCATGACTGTGCCCCTGACTAGTGGCCACTACCCCAGAATACACCCCATTACCCACAGAAAACACGGACCTGATTAACTCTGTGGAGTACACACATGGGAGACCATGCCCAGCGAATGCACTCACCAGTCAATGAGCCCACAAACCGTCTAGGATTACAGAAAGGGGGTCCCCCATGGGCCTATTGGGGCTGCACAAACATGCCCTGACACCATCCCTAGGTCTTTGAGGAGGCAGGACTGCATGAACACACCTGCCCGAGTGCCTGGCACTAGACAGCATACATACATACCACAGCACCCAAACACATCCACCAAAGAGTATTCCAACAGTGTTGGCACTCACCCCCTTGCGGCTGCTGCGCTGCCTTCAAGCACCCATCCAAATCCAGATAGGCCACTGCCAGAATGCGGGCCATTAAGGGGGCAGGGTCCGACGGGCACCGCTTATTCGTTGGGAGGCCTTCCCCAGCTGGGCCTCACCGGTCTTCCTGGCCCAGCACCTCAGATCATCCCACTGCTTCCCGCAGTGGGTGCTCCGCCGGTTGTAGACCCCCAGAGTCTGCACTTCCTTGGTGATGGCTTGCCAGAGTCCCCTCTTCTGATGGGAGCTGACCTGCATGGGACACACAGAGCAGAAAAACAGACGTCAGTATGTGTGCACCGAATACAGATGACATGTTGTCGTCCCCTATGGAACGGATATTTTTGAAAGCCATGTCATCAACACGCATACTGTACATGCCAGACATTCTATGGCTGGGCAGTCACATATCGAACACACATGCATACAGGCATCTGCCACAACCATTCCTAGGTCTTTGAGGAGGCAGGACTGCATGAACACACCTGCCCGAGTGCCTGGCACTAGACAGCATACATACATACCACAGCACCCAAACACATCCACCAAAGAGTATTCCAACAGTGTTGGCACTCACCCCCTTGTGGCTGCTGCGCTGCCTTCAAGCACCCATCCAAATCCGGATAGGCCACTGCCAGAATGCGGGCCATTAAGGGGGCAGGGTCCGACGGGCACCGCTTATTCGTTGGGAGGCCTTCCCCAGCTGGGCCTCACCGGTCTTCCTGGCCCAGCACCTCAGATCGTCCCACTGCTTCCCGCAGTGGGTGCTCCGCCGGTTGTAGACCCCCAGAGTCTGCACTTCCTTGGTGATGGCTTGCCAGAGTCCCCTCTTCTGATGGGAGCTGACCTGCATGGGACACACAGAGCAGAAAAACAGACGTCAGTATGTGTGCACCGAATACAGATGACATGTTGTCGTCCCCTATGGAACGGATATTTTTGAAAGCCATGTCATCAACACGCATACTGTACATGCCAGACATTCTATGGCTGGGCAGTCACATATCGAACACACATGCATACAGGCATCTGCCACAACCACACACATCCAAGGATGACAGCCGCCAACTCACCTGCTCCTCTGGTCGCCCATTCAACTTGGCATAGAGGGGTAGGACCATGTCCACCAGCCTCTCCAGTTCCTTCGTGGTGAAGACTGGGGCCCGTTTCCCTGTGACTCGCGCCATCTCAGGGACCAGAGTCAGGACACAGCAGCACACGCAGTGGAGTACTGCCCTGCAGGGGAATCAGGAGTCAAGTGGCAAGGGTCTGACGACATGGCGTACATTCAGCGGCAGGTGTGCACTGTCACTGCCGGTGGCGATCATGATGGGCCCAGGTTCCCCATTGACAACCATGTAATCCAGTGATTGGGTGCACGGCGGTGAACACCGCCTTCTGCCATGACACTTCCCGCCAGCAGTATGATGTCACTTCAACTCCCTCAGACCTGGATGGCAGGAGGCTGCCATCTTGCTGCCACCACGTTACCATAGGCTGGCCATGGGCCCCATTCAGGGCCTCCTAGTCTACGACCTTAGTTGCTTGCTTACATGAGTTTCTGTTCCTCACATGCACCCTTTGGAAATGTGTCCACAGTGGTATGCCATTTAAACAGAGTTGACACACATTCTCCTCATGGTGTACTTCAAATTTAGCGTTTGTGTGTATAACCTACATGTCGCACATCAATTGAAACAGTAACATTGTGTGTTGCAGTTGTATGAGTGCCCTTCATATGTGTTCTTTCCTCCCTCATAGGTACAGACCCATGTGGCGAGGGAGGGCCCCATCTGTGTACAGACCTCTGGTTGATATGGAAACGATGGATGAACGTCACATCCTTGTCACCTACAGACTCAATCATGCTACATTCCATGACCTCTGTGCTTTACTGGATCTTGTACTGAGACCGGCTAATCGGAATGAGCATGCCATCCCTACTGAAGTGCAAGTGCTATTGCTACTCCACTTTTTGGCTACAGGCTTCAGGTGACAGTGGGCCTGGGTGCAGGGGTCCTACAGCCAATGTTTAGCCTCATCCTGTCCAAATTCCTGGATGCATTTGTCCAACACCTGTAGACATATCTCCAGTTCCCCCAAAGGGCTGAACTGCTTGTCATTAAGTCTGGATTTTATGCCTTTTCTAACATGTCACATGTGATAGGTGCCATTGATAGAACCCACATAGCTCTCATACCCCCAAGAGTGAATGAACAGGTGTACAGGAATCAAAAGAACTTCCACTTCATTAATATACAATTGGTGTGTACTGCTGACCAGTACATATCACATCTCAATTCAAGGTTCCCAGGCTCAGTCCATTATTCCTTTGTCCTGAGAAACAGCAGGGTACCACACTTGATGGGACAACTACAAGGGGACAGAGGATGGCTCATAGGTGAGTGTGTATGACAATGGTTCTGTACATAGGTGACAGCCAGCCAATATGTATGTACAGTCAGTTAATTCTGGTCATGTTTATGTCCACTATTGCAGGTGATTCTGGCTACCCCAACTTGCTATGGCTCCTGACACCAGTGAGGAATCCCAGGACAGAAGCAGAGAAGAAGAATAATGAGGCCCATGGATGTACAAGGAGGGTGATAGAGTGCACTATGGCCCTCATTCTGACCTTGGCGGGCGGCGGAGGCCGCCCGCCAAAGTCCCGCCGTCAGGTTACCGTTCCGCGGTCGAAAGACCGCGGCGGTAATTCTGACTTTCCCGCTGGGCTGGCGGGCGGTCGCCTTCAGACCGCCAGCCAGCCCAGCGGGAAAGAGGCTTCCACGATGAAGCTGGCTCGGAATCGAGCCGGCGGAGTGGAAGCTGTGCGACGGGTGCAGTTGCACCCGTCGCGTATTTCACTGTCTGCGCAGCAGACAGTGAAATACATGTAGGGGCCCTCTTACGGGGGGCCCTGCAATGCCCATGCCAGTGGCATGGGCACTGCAGGGGCCCCCAGGGGCCCCGCGACCCCCCCTACCGCCATCCGGATCTCGGCGGTCCGACCGCCGGGATCTGGATGGCGGTAGTGGGGGTCGGAATCCCCGCGGCGGTGCAGCAAGCTGCGCCGCCGCGGAGGATTCAATGGGGCCGCGGTACACTGGCGAGACCCCGCCAGTGGTGCCGGTCCGACCGCGGCTTTACCGCCGCGGTCGGAATCCCCATTGGAGCACCGCCGGCCTGTCGGCGGTGCTCCCGCGGTCCTCCGCCCTGGCGGTCAAAGACCGCCAGGGTCAGAATGAGGGCCTATATGTCTCCTGAAGGCTAGATTTTTTTGCCTCCATCTCTTTGTGGGGATCCCTGTGCTATGTCCCTGACAAGGTGTGTAAGATAGTGGTGTCCTGGTGCATGCTGCACAGCTTGGCTGTGAGGAAAGGTATCCCCCTTCTGGAAGAGGAGGGTTCTGTCCAACCAACCCAGCAACCTCAGAGAGGGGATGAGAGTGATGGTGAGGAAGAAGAGGGGGAAGATCTTAACTTCAGGACCCAGCTGATCCCCCTATACTTCCAGTGACCCTAAGGTATAGTTCAATGATGCTGCTGTCTTCACTGCATAGTTTCAGTCTGACTCATGTAATTGGTAATGTGGTGTCTGTAGCCACTGGCACTGTTAACTGAGTAGTGAAGTAGCATGTGCCAGGTGACCCAATATTATGTACAGTGTGACTTACTTCAAACACTACAGTGTGTTGGATCCCCTCCTGCAATAAAGGTATGATTATGAAATGGACTGCCTAATGCATACACACTCACATTTTAAACTCATAATGACAAGGGACATACGATTTGAGTGAATATGTGTTTTTTTTAAGTGACACAAATTTGTTATATTGTTGTACAGTGAGGAGTGGACTCATGGAGCATAGCCATACTCTGGTGCATGTGCTCAGCTGTTGGTGGCACTGGGTTGTGGTCCATGCGTCCATTGGTAGATGCTGTGTTGGTAGTGGCAGGTCTACAAGGTATCACAGTGGCACACAAGGGAGACAGTTCATGGTAGAGTCACTTCTTAGCGGGGGCCTTGATCTTGGCTGGTGTTCCAGTGCCACGTCTGGGTCTGAGGGCACGTTTGCGTGACTGGAGCTGGGCTGCAGGGCTAGGGGTGCTGGTCTCCTGGGTGTCCTCTGGCAGGGCCACCAGTCCAGTAGCTGCTGCTGATGTAGATGGCAGGGCAGTGTCCTGGCTAGTGGTAGGGGCTTGCAGGTGGGTGGAAGTCTCAGGCTGGCTAGTGTAGTGGTGCTGCATCACCCTGCAATGGTGGCCATGGTGGCATTGAGCTGTTTCCATTGCGCCATGGCCTCTTGGTGGTGTGCTACCTGCAGCCTTTGATTCTGCTCCAGGGTAGCCAGGATCTGGCCCATCCTGTCCTGAGTATGGTGGTAGGGCCCCAGAACCTCAGATATCACCTCCTGGGCTGCTGCATGCATCCTTTGGCTTTCCCCCTGGGCCACTGATGCCCTCCCACTGGCCCTTGCCCCATGTGCCTGTGTCCCCTGCACAGGTCTGGCAGTCCCACTTGCACTGGGGCCTTCGTCATCCTGTCTGTTGGTGGGTGAAGATTCTGGCCTCTGTACATGTGGGCCGCCAGTCTGTGCCCAGGAGACACTGGTGTGGGGTTGTTGGTCCAGTGCTGATGTTGGTGGCTGGGTGGTAGGGCTGTCAGTGGTATCCTGAGTGGGGTTGCTGGAGGGTGACAGTCAAGGACTGTGTGATGGGCCAGGGTATTACTCACTGGCTATACATCCCTCGACAATCTCCTGAGTGGGGCCTCTGTCTCCGTGTGAGGTGCCAGCACTCCTTGGCCTTTCTGTCCGGGTGGCATGGGTGGTGATGCCTGTGGGGGGGGGAATGGACATGTATGCATTATGTACTATTTTGGAAATTGATGAACAGCTCTGCCCTATTTTGTGCTTTTATTCCCCTGTTGTTGCATGCAGGATCCTTTTGTGTACTTATCATTGCATTTTGTGTGGGGGTGGAGGTACATTGTGGGTGCTGTAGTGCCACTGTGAATCCTTGCAGGGGTAGGTGACTGTGCACAGGGGGTAGGATGGGGGCCTGCTTGTGGGATTGTGGGCATGCAAGGTCACTGGATGTGGGTGTTGTGACCTGGGTGGGTATGGGGTCCTGATGGTAGTGAGAGGGGTGGGGTGCTGCATACATTATATGTGGGGTGACTGTTAAGGTATTGTAGTTGACTTACCCGAGTCCAGTCCTCCAATGAGTCCAGTGAGGCCTTCCGGAGGCAGGATGGGTAGTACCTTCTGCTCCCAGTTGGTGTAGTCGGGGGGTGTCACCAGTCTTCTGTACGGCGATGTTGTGCCTGGATGCCATTGACCTCACCTTCCTGCAGAGGTCGTTCCATCTCTTCTGGATGTCGTCCCTTGTGCATGGATGGTTTCCCACTGCGTTGACCTTGTTGACAATCGTCTGTCATAGCTCCATCTTCCTGGCGATGGGTCTCTGCTGCACCTGTGCCCTGAAACGTTGTGGCTCAACCTTTAGGATTTCGTCCACCATGGTCCTTAGCTCCCTATCTGTGAAGCGAGGGGGATTAGGGGGTGCCATGGTGTGTGTTGTGGGTGTGTTGTGAGGGTGGTGTTGTGCAGTTATGTGTGTGGTCTATAAGGGTGTTTGGGGTTTGTGTGTGTTTTGGTGGTGTATTTGTGCATGTGAATTTTGTTATGTTGTATTCAGTGAATGCGTATTATGTTGTTAGTCTCATTCGTGTTATTGGCAATACAAAGGATTGTGGGGTGTGTATGAGAGTGTTTTATAGTGATGGGGATGTGTCTCATGTGTGTGGGTTTCTAAGTTGCCAATGTGTGCATTTTTTGTTGTTGTGTTCCAATGCTGGCCGTGACGGTGCGTAGCACCAATGGTCGTTCTGCATCCACTATATGCCACGCTGATTTGTGCATCATTACTTGGTGGGCAGAGGATTTGCTTGCATGGCGGTGGTGGAGTGGGGTGTACTGCCTTTCCACCATCGTAGGCCCTGGCGGTAGGTGGAGGTTGCAGGATTTTTGGATGTTTGTCTTTTTGGCATCATAATTCGGCAAAGTCCAGTCTTCTGTTCATCGTCGCTACAGCGGTCGGCAGTGATTGCTGCCAAGTTCATAATGAGGGCCTAAATCCGATCTACAATGTGGTCCACGGACTGCTGCAGTGTTTGAATCAATCGTATCAAAGTGTCAACTTTGTGCTCCAAACCGGGGACACAGAGCTTAAGGTCTGATAGGTCCTTCATGGCTAGATGCTCAAAATGGCTAGACTGTCCAGTGGTTGGAGCCATGGGCTGTGGTGGTTCTGCTGGCTGACTGGTTATTGGGCCCAGAACAGCAACCGTGCATCTCTGTGGGCTGCAGCAACATCCTGCCTGCTGCCTGGCAACTCATGGACTTGTGGACCCTGGGGTGAGAACTTACATGTGCCTGCTGACCTTGCTGGGTCATTCACCGGTAGACCTTTGATACATGCCAGATGTGTCAGTAAGGTTCAAGACAAATGAGGTGGGCCTTCAGCTGATCAGGTGTCATGCTGTCTGTTGGAGCAGAAGGAAATATGTATCAGACAAAGCTGAAATAAGAACTGTGGCAATCATTACCATGCTTCATCTAGTTTGGAACATCACAAGTGGCATCTCTAACACACCAAAAATATCCTTTTATTAAAAATTGAAAATTCCATCAACAATTTTTTTTACTTCTCCTAATGTAACAATGCAAAAGTACGCAGGTGTTGCCAATGTAGGCATATGAAATTGCATTGTCTGCCATGATCTAGGTAGAACCAGGTCAATACTGAGACAGATTAGGAACAATGCTGTTGTGTACACATGGTATGGTACACATGTACCTACAACTTAATCATAGGGTGTCCTTATGCAGAATGCAACAGGTTTGATTCCATGGCCATTTACCTATGTAAAATCAGTGATGTCTGGCACATACAGGTATTATGCCTCAGCATTGTTTACCTGATATGGCAAAAACACAAATCTACACACATTGCTACATAGAATTACTATGTCCCAGGTATTTGAAACATGGATGGAGGATGGATAGCTACTTCACATTATACAGACACGTTGGGCACATCTCCTATATTAACTAATAAAAAAAGCTGGAGGACCAGTCCATGGCTTATTACATGCAATTCAGACAATAGCATATGTCCCTTGACATAGCCTCATGTCTGTCCACACCTATCAGCAAGTAATGTCACTTTGATGCACATCCCCTTTCACCATATCCATGTGATGGGTGTGTGCATACATGCTATACATCTCATATGACATGTATAATGTGATATAGCTTGCAGGTGTTTGGCAAACTTTTATCAAGGGTTATTCTTGGGAGTATGTGTCAACTATGGAAAATGGGGATTAAGATGTGGAATGCTAGTATCGGGCCCACTTATCCTTTTCTATTCTGTCTGCACTGTGATGTGAATCCCCACATCCTTTCTGAACCTGCCATAGTAAAATGTACATAGGATGCAATGTGGACAGGCAGATTCAAGTTGAACCATCCAAAGTCATGCTCACTATCAATTCCTCTCCTATATACTTCCACAGAATATGGCATTTTGCTCATTGCTTCTCTGTTTCCCCATCTATCATGTGGGCCTGCATGGATTGGCTATCCATGCACATTAACATTAGTCCCTATCTAGTGCACATTCAACTTTGTCTTAATTCATTTGTGATGTAACATATTTAGAACAACATATTTCAGTGGAATGAGGATGCCCCTTGAACATTTCATTGCAGCCATTATCGAACTTCACACACAATCCTTGCACAACACAGAAAACATTCAGGTGACACTCACAATGTGTCCACCTCAGCTGTAGTGTAGGGCACTGGTCCATCTACAAGGCAAAACATGGTACATTGCACTGTGAATGTAGAACATATACATTGTGGACATAAAAAGCACAGCACATTGATATTGTAAATGTCTGAGTCAGTCTGCACATTGAACATGTCACAGTTGACATGGCTTAATGAAAGCCTTAGGTAAAGGCAGGTTGAAGTGTTCACAGATAATAGCTGCAAAATCAGGAATCAGCTGCACAGGGGGGACGGAGTTCAAATACATTACTCCTTGCTATATAGTGCAAGGATGTCTGCCTTTAACAGGTATGTGAACAGATTAATTTGATTTACCACACTCTGCAAGGTATCGCTCTAGCTGCCACTTTCTGAAATCTATACTTGTCCATGACAATGCTCCACACACCAGGCAGTAGTCATGGTTGTTCCTTGGCTTCACTTAACTCAGTACATGCAAATGCTGCACAGTAAATAGACATTGTCCATCAGTGCCCTGTACAGGCACATTATGCAATTGGGAACCTCTGCACAACAATGTGTATGAGAAATGGGTAGTTTTGCCCCAAGCAGCCTGTCAAACCTTTGGTGGGGCTAGATGGGAGTGTGCTTCCCTGTACATAAACAGAGTTTGGCACACACATTTATGAGTCAGTAATGACCTGACATGCCCTGTGACAACACTACCTGCACAGTGCTGGTGGGTCCACACAAGCACCTCTGGGGCTGACATACGCTGCAAGGTCTGTGTGGGTTAGTGCCAGCCCAGGGTTTTTAATTTCCTTTTTTTTAGTCCTCATTTACCCTTCTTTGCTTTACTTCTGGCCTCAAAACATTCAGCCCCTTGTATTGCCATTGTTTCTGTCTCAAAAGGGCTTATCTGACTTATAGGCCTGACACAAGAAGTCAAAGACCATTTTCGAACTAATCCTAGGTTGAGGTTCGGTGTAATCATAGGACAATGATAGTATACAGTGCTGTGGTATTCCCCTCCAACCAGACTGTGAATGGCTCCCCCAGGATCTTGGCCTCTTTAGAGACCTTGGTGAAGTGTCCATACTCCACACCTGTTTCAGCATGCTCAGCCAATTAACCAAGGTGGGATGGTTCTTCTATATCCAGCTCCCACATAGCTCTATCCTTGCTTGCAAATTCAAATAAAACACAAGATAGTGCTTCTTTTGTTAAGCTTCAGCTGGAGATCCACTTTGCCAAAAATAATGAATTCAATGCTTACCTTGATTTCTACATGGAGTAACTGGCAGATTACCTTGCGTACCCCCTCCCAATAGTGAAGGATCTCCGAGCATTTCATAAACATGTCCGCTCTTTCCATGCCATACTTCTTACAGCATACTGGGCATGACTTCCCTAGTTTTGATAATTCATCCGGAGACCGAAAAGCTTTATGCAAAAATAATAGATGATTCCTTATAAGGTTGGCTGGTTTGACTGTGGCATAAAGTAAACACATAGATACTTCTCATGAATCCTGTGTCAGAAGGTGGGACAAACATCTACTCCACAGCTCCTCTGGAAGAACAAAGTCCCCATCAATTTGATCCAGGATCTGCCAGTACCAGCTGGACACCTCCTTCTTTTTTCCTCTTCCTGTCCAAATCAATTTTTCAAGCTCAGTAGAGCTTCCTATCTCCTGCCTCTGGTCACAGACCCACCCCTGAATCTGCCAGGCCTTAAATGCCCAGGTGTCCCTCCATTGAAAGCCTTCATCTAATAATGTTTCCATCCTGTATCTGCTTCCCCCAACTCTCCAACCCTGCCTCCCTGATAGAGATTGCTAACTTGTCCGTCAAGCATTGTGGCATTCTAGTGACGTCCTAAATTGGTGTGAATTCACTATAATAAACCAACTTTACGAGCCTCTGGGTCTGAGCCCATACACAGGCTAAAGCTTGAAGCACTTTCAACCTCACTTTTTTGAAAAAATTAATATCGCCGAATTTGCAATAAAAAGTGTGATTTACCACCCCTAACATCTTTCAGCATAGCCTAGTACAATCTCCCACTTGCTACCATTTTGTTTAGTAAACATGTGCAATTTTTCAGTTGAAAGGCTCAGTTATACATCTGGAAATCTGGGAGCACTAGTCCTCCCTTCTCGCGTCTCCTTTGTAGTTTCTTCCATGAAATGTAGATGCCCAGCTAGAGATACCAATTCTGCTTTGAAGCCTCCCCAACCATTCTTTCTTAAACACTAAAGGGATTGCGTTAAACAAGAATGTACATTTCTGAAAAATGATCATTCTAATTAAGTTTACTCTGTTGAAAATCATTAGAGGTAGATGAAACCAGCAGACCAGAAGTGTCTATATCTCTTTCATCACATTCTTAAAATGTATTTCCTGAATTCTATCCACTTCCTGAATGATTTTAATACCCAGGTATCTCATTTCCTTTTTAACTCTGGAGTTTGGATCCCCTATATTCCACGTCATGATTTCTGTTTTGGAGGTGTTAACATCATAACCAGATACCTTCCCAAAGTCCAATTCGTCTGCCACTGGTAATGATTCTTGAATGTTAGCTGTAAATACCATCAAGCCATCTGCATAAAGGGAAATTTTGTTTCCCCACGTCTCAAACTTAGAAGGGGACAATCTTCTCTTTCCTCCCTTTAATTTCTGTGCCAATGGTTCAATTTATCAATTTAAAAAACTGCAGGAGCAAGGGACAACTCTGTCTTGTTCCCTCTGGATTTTAAATTCTGCAGTGGTACCTCCATTAATGATGACTTTGGCTGAGGGAGAGGAGTAGATTCTTTAAACCACACTTCTAAACTTCTCCCCTAAGTTATTAAACCCCGGAATGGCATTCAGAAAAGACCACTTTACTATGTCAAATGCCTTCATTGCATCTAAAGCAACAACCACTAAGGGAGACCTGAAGATGGTGGTGAGGTCAATGGCACCAATTATGTCATTCATAATCTCCTGGAGGTATTTCCTCTTCATAAACCCCTCCCGATCCATGTGAATCAAAGACCTCTCTACCCGACCTAACCACTTAGCCATAATATTACTAAACAACTTGTAGTTGTTGTTTAGAAGTGAGATAGGTCTGTACGACTCACACAACTTAGAATTTTTGTCTGGCTTTAAAATTAGGGTGACCACTACATCACTCCATGAGGGTGGGAGACTTACTCCGTTTTCTAATATTTCCCCAAATAGTTGTATCAAAAAGGGGATTACCACCTCTTCTAAGGCCTGATAAAACTCATTCAGGGGTCCACCCAGAGCCACAGCTTTCCCCCTCTTACTTGATCTTACTACTTTCCTTACCTCTTCCATTTCTGTTTCTTGATCTAACTGGTCTCACTGATTATTCAACAGTTTCTTAAGTGGGACCTTGCTAACCAATCCTCCAATTCCTTTCTGGATACCATCACTTTATCTGAATACATCTTTGAGAAACAACTCTGTTAACATGCCTCTGTGACATGCTTCTTTTTCTCAACAGAGTTAGGCTGTAGCATGGCATTCTAACCATAAAACATGTGACCCTTAGAGTCATAAAGCATATCAGATGGTAGCAAAGGAGTCTCAGCTACAAGCTTCTGGCATATATGTACTTACCAACAGCTCCTCTCACTTCAATGCCAAGATGATCAATGAGCTCAGCCTCCTGACTGACCACGTCTACCCAGCGATGCTTCAGCTGATGCAGTGTTCTGTCTGTTTTGAAGATATTGACCATGTCCTGCTGCACATTCTCCCAGTGCTGCTTCCGTTCCTGTGTTGGGAACCCCTGGATCACACAAACCCCAGTGGCAATCATGTTGGGCAGGTAGTGAGTAATGAGCCCCAGAAAGCCACCAAACTCTTGCTCTGACATATTCCTCGACCTGTCCCTCCCAGACAGATCCCTCCCCAAAAGAAAACACCCTTAAATAACAGCAAAATTCTACCTAACCCCCCACCCCTAACAGTACAAATCCCCTAAAAGACAAACACCCCACAATACAGTGAACAAAATACAAACACAAAATACTAAATAAACCTTTGGGATACAGCAGGGACAGCACGGACACCAACAAGACCAGAAAACAAATACCTCCACCAGCCAGCACAGGCAAAAAGAATGTAAGGATAAGTAAAAGTAACTTCACACTTCCTAGTTTGCAGCTTCACAGAGCTAATGTATCATTTCCTAGTGGATGCATCACATTTTCACCAAATGCCTACATTTTTTAGACACATTCTTGGCAAAATAGGCAATGCATGGTTTACACTTAAGGCATCTCAATGCACAATGCTGTTTTTTATGCATCGGCATGGATGTGTGTCTTCCAGATGACGTAAGAGCAGCAAAGCATCATGCATTAGGCTAATGCGTCTGTTTAAAATGACGCAATGGGCCAATTTTGTGTTTTACAGTGTAGTGTATTGTGGAATTCATGGAACATTTCCTGGGATCAGTGTTTTTCCTGTAAATGTCTGAGGTGACATAATTGATGACTTGGAATGTGTTGCATGTGTATGTTGACAGTGCACATATGTGTGACTGATTACATTAATAGTGTAAAAACTGGGGCACACAATATATCATTATGAAATTGTGTGACATATTGTATGATCTTGAGAGGCTAACATTAGATTTATGCATTTATGTTAGTTTCATGCACAGGTAAACATGACTAGCGGAGGTGTTCTTACATTATTTCTAAAGATATAGCTTTTGTATGCAAATGTTGTACACATTGTGATACATGATAATGGGCAAACTTCTGTAAAATACTATAACCTATTTTTATAGGTGATTTGCGGAGAAATGCACTGCAAGTCTTCTTGCAATCCTGCACTACGCCAATGTGAACGTGGCAGGAAAGCACCATTGTTACGAACTACAGTACATTCCTGTCCTTCATCCCTTTGTCACCATAGATTTTTCAGCCTTGCACAACACAGGCATACTTGCACCATGGTGCTAGGGTTTCTGTGTTGGACACAGGATTGTCTTTGGGAAGGTAGGGGCACCTTCCTGCACAATACACAATCACAAGAGGTATGTTGCTCTTTCAGTGTGTGCTACATAATGCAGTACACTTGTATCGAGTTAGAAATGAGGAATTACAGAACTATTATGCCACAATACCTCTGCTCTTGTGAGGCATAAGCTTTTGCCACAGCATCAGGTTTACATCAATAATTAATTCTGAGTCAGGTTAAATATCCATGGGTGTTGCCTTGGAATCCCCCTGCAAGACCCATTAAATGCTCGCCATGGCACAGAGGAAACCAAGCTGGCCAATTGGAGTGCCTTGACTTAGTCCATATCTATGAGGCCATGATGAGCCACACAAAATTACTTAGCATGGCCTCATCAATATCACTGAGAGGCTTGTGCACCTGTGGGTCAAATGTAGTAATCCACCAACAACACTAGCCTCTGGTAAATAGTCCCATATCTGTCTCTATTGCTAGTCTAGGATGTGTTATGGATGCATTACCCACTCAGGGAATGGCATACACTGGCTGGTTTAGCCAGTCTGCAGGGTATGTGGCATCCAGAGGGCGGATTGGCTGTCTAGATATGTCAAGTATGTGGCTAGGCATAAATGACACATTTTGATATGTGCACAACAACATTTACCATACAGAAATACCTAACAACCACCATATCATGTTGTGGTACGCACACATCTGGTGTCTGGGCTTGGATCTGGAACAGTATGTATGACGCATGCATAAGACCACTGCACATTAGTGTTTCTCTAAATGATTAGCCTATATTTGGGTGATCACGAGGCCAGCTTGGGTAGCTAAAACAAGTCTGATTATTTCCAAGGAGGTATATGTTTACAATTGGCATGTATTACATTATTTTACTGTACTGAGGCATTCAGTGAACTTAGGATTTGGGTAGGCATCCATACAAGATGAACATCTGGGCATTTCATGACACATTCTGCCACTATAAACTGGAATGCATTAGTGCATGGCACCTTGGCCGAAGTTGTGTTGCGTATAGTTATTGCTTCAAAGCAATTATTTTATTTCCTATATCTTTGTGTCCTGTTTTTACCAACACACATAGATGGAGCTGTAGAAGTGACAGCAATGTTTGTATCTGAGTGAGACACACCAACACGGTCACATACTTCTCTGCTGGTTCCAGTTGCATCCTTGGCTAGATGGCAAGTGTGGCAGCATTTGGCCTAGGTAGCCAATTCTATACCAACACAGTTGAGAAGTCCACATTTACATTTGTTATGTGAGATGCCACAGTGAATTTACTATGTGCTTGTAGACATTGATGTAGCATATGCAGAAAATATGGGTTGCACTGTGTTCTCTTGAACTACATATGTGCCTCTGTTCACAGTCATCAGACTTTGAGTTCACTATACTGTCCTCCACAAGTATGAGGCTGTGCAAATCACTAGATGTGCAGCACACATAGACAGTCATTGCACATTGTTTACATTTACACTCCCTTTTGATTGTGTTAGGATGTCTGAGCAGCCCACATACACACAGCACATCGTTGCCGTGCCAAATTGCTATCTTTGTTTGGTGTATGTCTTCCCACTGAAAATACGTTTCTCACATGTTGTTGACATGCACACATGAAGTTGTTGTCCTGCAGTGTCCCTTTGTTATTGGCCAATAACTATTAGGTGAGATGTGAGTGTTTTGATGTTTACAGTGGCAATGAAATAAGATTGATTACACAAAGGTAGTTTCATTAATTTAGTGCAATTTTTTAACACTTTTGGAAAAAATTCATATATGAAAGCACATCAATATAACTCATGTGTCTGCAAAAAAAAGTCTGCACTATGGTGTCTCTCAGCCCGGTCCCAGCAATTGTGTGGCCTGGGTCCTCCTCTTCCTCATCATCCTCATGCCCGTCGTCCGAAGGGACATTGGTCTGCACACATATGTTGTGCAGTATACAGCACACAAGGATAATTCTACATACCACATGGGGGAGTATAGCAATCTCCCCTCGGACATGGTGAGGCAGCAGAAATGGGACTTCATTACTCCAAAAGTCCCCTCCACTGTGGACCGGGTCCTGCAAAGTGCTTGGTTGTAGCTCTGCTGGCCGTCCAGCTGGGGATGTGCAAATGCAGTCATGGCACATGGCAGCAGACCATATCTTTGGTCAGCTGAAAAGACAGGAGAGGAACAATTAGTCAATGATCTTGATGGTTGATAGACTACCTGTCTATTATATGTCCTGAATGACTTATACACATTTCCTCCAGTATGTGGGTGCACAACATTGTTTGGCATACAGTTCAGATGATGTGGTCCCATTAATTGACGCAGATTTGGATGTGACAGTAGTCACTGTTTCTCAGCAGCTACTGCCACAGATAGATTAGTGAGTGCATGTCAAAGTGGGACATCATTGTCTACCCATGGCAGTTCGCTGTGTCCACTGTGCTGACAAGCGGAGAGATACATGGGTGTCTTGTACTGTACTGTGCAACTGGTAGACTATCAACTCTGCACTGCACTGCAGTTTGCACACAGAGGGCAGCATAGCACCAGGACAGACACATTTATAACATGGTGAATGTGTGGCTGCATTTCCTGTGAGATGTAATTTTTGCATGAGGGTCTAGCTTGCTGTGCAGTCTGAACCCTTCGGAGAACTGATAGAGTAGGTCTGTGTGCCACAAATGGACCACACATAGGTTGGCAAGAGTGTATATGATGACTATTGCAATTGTCCATGGTATACATGAAGTGGAATGGGCCAATTATTTGAAACATTTCTCAGTTTCACAGGTATTGGGTACATGGCATGCCTCATGACCATGGGAGTTACCTGTGGACACTCAGACAACAGATATGGAGGCCCTTCCTTCCACACAGTGTTGCAACACTGCATTTTGCAAAGTGTTGCATTGCTGTTGGTCTTTGCACCATTTTGAGACATACACAGTGGCATAGCAGGATTTAACATGTGTGACTTGCAGGGTTGCACTGCACATGTGCCATGTTGGTTGGTGCAAATATGATGCCCTCCCCTCCTACATATGCACTGTCTCAGTCACCCAACACAGAGATGGCTATTTTATCATAAATAAGTATGATGTACTTGCCATCCAGTAGGCCATTCCTATATCTCCCATTCTGGAAGCGCTCATTGATGATG
This sequence comes from Pleurodeles waltl, assembly GCF_031143425.1. Lineage (NCBI taxonomy): Eukaryota > Metazoa > Chordata > Amphibia > Caudata > Salamandridae > Pleurodeles > Pleurodeles waltl. The sequence continues at coordinate 277,332,801 of NC_090439.1, forward strand.
GAGTGACTGAAGATGTAGGTATCATGAGCACTCCACAGTTACTTTACCAGCACATTGATTAACAGCCCCAGATGGCCCACTATTCTCTGCATGTTGATGGAGTATGTGTGCTTCCTATTTCGTTACAGGTGAGAAGTATCAGCAGGCAAAATCTGCACATGTGTGCAGTCCACTGCCCCCACCATATGTGGGAATCAGCAATGGCATAGAAGCCTTACTTGTTTTTCAGTTGTTACTGCTGTGTGTTGAGGGACATGACGTACTGGGGTGTCTGACCTATGACGGCATCCAGGATGGAAGGCAGGAATGCCAACAAGGATGGCTGTGAGATTCCTACCACTCTGATTGTAGTGGTTTGGAATGAGCCCGATACTGACATTCCATCAGCTTGGCCTGCAGAAGGATGTTGGTGGACCTCTGGGATGTTGCCTGCAGCATTAGTGAGGTCAGGTTCAGGAGCTGGATTATTGACTCTCTCCTGTACCTGTAATAGGTGGTGATCTCTTCCTCCTCCTCCCCCTCCCTGAGGTCAATGAGGGTAGTCCTTTGGCGGGAGATTTGCTCCCTTCTCCTGCGCTGACTCCATGGTATTGGTAAAGAAGGAGTTGGTGGTAGTCTTCTTGCTGCTCCTAGCTGCAGTATGAGCACCTCCATGGTGTAGCTGAGCTTGCCAAAGTGTTCTGGGTATGTTCTGTCTATGTACCAGTGCCAATGTGTCATTTCATTTGCCTGGGTTGCCAATGCATAGGAATTTTGACACATTTTTGACTCTGTGTGTTGCTTGGCAATGATGCATCACTTCAGAGCCATTGTTAATTTGCATTCTGGTACAACTGAATATGACTGAGATAAAGAAGCATCTCCTGAGGGTCACTGTATGAAAAGTCCTTCTTGTTGAAGACAAGGACACTGGCCAAGTGTGCTGTTTGTTCAGTTACTTCACTTTGCCCTCTTGCTTTTTGAAAAATATAGCACATGTATTCTAGGTGGTAGTATGTCAGAGGGTAGTAGACACAAATGAGAAGTGATTACTTAGCCTGCTATTGTTGGAGTAGCAGGCCTTTATCTACTGCTCTCTCTTCCCTTGCTTCTGTAATACACAAGATATGGAAGTGTGCTGCTGCTCCTTATCATAAAGTTTATGACGATCCTATGACTCCGTGGCTTTCTTCTCTTACTGAGGGGCTAGCTTTTCTTGATAGTGAATGGCTGGGTGAGAACCAAATATCATTGACTGCGGTGATTGTTCCTCCAATTGTTAATGGCCTGTCAAGACATCACTGACTCATGATTCACCTTGAATTTGCTGCTCCTGCATATGTGGAAAACTAGTTTTGGACTTGGGCTTCCAGAATGCTGCTCTTCTCCCAGCTCCTGACCAACCAACTGCAGCTCATCTGCTTGTGGCTCCTGCATCTACTTGCACAAACTACCGTAGGGAAAGTCAAGCAAAGGTCTCCACCTTCTAAAGAGTTTAGTCCAGCACAATCTGCTCTCCACCTTCTAAAGAGTTTAGTCCAGCACAATCTGAGTATGAAGAATACTGATGTACACCAGACGTGTAGCCAAACAATGGTATACTTTCATATGTCTGAAGCATGGTGTTGAAGCAGATATGCTAATTAGAAAACTATTAGTGATGTTTATGTGTTTTGAATAATGAAAAGTCATAGAGAATAATGTGTACGTTTGAAAATTTGCCCTCGGGTACGACAGCCATTTATACGAGATCGTACTAATATAACTGAAATTGTGTGATATGATGAAAAATATACAAGAATAATGTAGTAATATGTCATAATGAGATGTATAACCTATGTTTTACATTAACTTGCAGTGCTAACTTAGCTGAAATAACTAGTCTTCCTCTGCCTCGCATACGAAGAGCTGAAATACTGAACGCCTTGCAAGAAACTGGATGCATGAACTGACCCTGAACCGCTTGATATTAAATTTGCTCAGCTAGAATTTTCTGCAATGTACAGGCAGACAGGAGATGATGACGACAAATTGATACAATTATGTGTAGAGTAGGCTAAATGTACTTTCCCAGGACTTGAACAATAGAGGCACTGACTGAAGATGAACATGCAACAATTTCGATACCTTAAGAGCTGGATGATGAGGACATAATATGGCGAACCAATCCACATCTTGTGAAAGGACTAATATTTAAATTTGTAGAGTTTGTAAACAAATACTATAGGTTAAAGTCATATCTGCTGACTGACTGACCAATGGGGAATTATGGGGAAGGACTGAGAGACCCTAATAAAAAGTCATGACAGGGGGCTAAAACTTCAGATGGGGGAGATGCAAGGAGAGAATTGATGACGTCAGGAGACGCTGTTCGAGATTCTGTCATTGGGCTCAAACTCTGAGAGCCTGTTGCGTAGCTGACCAAATTGATGACTTAAAGATGAAGACTGACTTTGTTGCTGATCCAATCTGTGGACCGGTAGCTATGAAAATGTGACTGACTAACTTGTGCCTTTTCTTCTAGGTACCAACTGCGCTGTTCTATAGATTTTCACTTAGAACGTTGTTTTTACAAATTTATGTTTTTCCTTAAATTGTTTTGCATGAAGCCCCACATGCTGATGCTAATCTTGGTTAGCTAAGCTTCCTAGGGGTGACGTTGACAGTGACAAATGAGAGACGATCTATTTGGTGAACTCTGCTATTGATGCTGGAATCTTTATTGGCTTCTATTTAAGCATGTGTTTTTCTTCAAATTCTGATTGATTATGTCATTCAAGTTTCAATTAATAAACTAATAGTTGAAGTGAGTAAATGAAATTGAGCTTACAGATGATTTAGTATTGTAATAATAGGGAAATAATAGGGAAATAAAATTCTTCAACTTTCCATTGAGTTGTGGTTATTCATGAATAGATGGTTTTGAGTTGAATGTTTCTTGATTATTGATGTTAATTATTGATTCAGTAGTCACTGCATGACTAGGATACTCCATGCGATCCAAAAGGCTCATTGACCTATACGCGTCCCCTTGTAAGTTTACTTACTAAGGACTATGCGCGATAGCAATGTCAAGGAATGCCACTGAACTATCTTCAATGTATTTCCTGAGAGCGACTCTTGTTCTGCTGATGGTTACGTGGGTAGAGCTGGCCATCATTCTGGAGCAGCTTACTGCTGAATCTGGGACAGGTAGAACATGTGTTGTCTTACGCCATCAGCTAGATGGTGGCAGTGATTGCTTAGTGCTGGTGTAACATTGTAGTGAACACATTTGGCTGATTGAGGTAGTGTTTGAGCCGCTTCGTATGCTGATGGTTGTGGATAGGATGATATTCAAACCAGGCTTTTCGTGCCTGAATTCTGTTTCTCTGTCAAATCATCTTCATCATCTCCTGTAGGTACATGCACATTCATGTTAACTTCTTTCTTCTTTTAGTCAGTTTGTCTGTAATCTTTGGATATGTGGATAATCAAAAAAAACAAAGACAAGTTTCTGGGGCAATCCTCTAATTAGTCAGTGGAGTTAAATCGTTCAAAGGCCAGTAGCATTGCTAAGGTTAAAAGCAACACAATTTAATCCAGGCTTCTTTTCTTGTAGTAGCAGTGATTTTAAATATACTTCTGAAAAAGCCACATGTATCACATCCTGAAAGTGATATGTATAGACCATGGGAAGGATTTCTGAGGGTATTCTCGTGTAGACCATTTCTAGAGGGAGAAACAGATGTAATGCTTCTATTGATGATTTCAATGGGCAGCAATTGGGCGTATTGGGCTGATTCACAAAGGTAAACTTAGACTTCTGGTCTAAGTTTAGACCAAAAGTCTAAGTTTACCTTTGTGAATTGGGCGCATTGTATTTGCTGATAAAGGATTAGACTGGGTATGTCACACTACAACATGTTCGAGGACCAAAATGAGCATTGTCGTATTCATGTCATGCCAGTTCTGTTTGTATTTCCAAAACATTTTAATTATAGTAATCACTGTCCTTTTCAATACGTAGTCACTGTACACGGGTTCTTACCTGTTTTAATTGCAGATGATTGCAAACATGTGTGCATGTCAACAAACATTTTCTGGTTCATGTTTGTGATTTGAATGTATTTATATTGTGTTATTTTGTGTGGAAAGTGTGCAACCAGCACTTCTCCCTCATTATGGATCAGTATTGTAAATACAAGGAGGCCTTGATTCTGCTAGGCAGGGTCGAGGGATAATTACAGAATACCTGGACAAACACACCATCAGTGGTCCTGCAAGGGCAATGTTCCATTCCTGGGCGCAGAGTCCCTATGAGAGGATGTCTGTAAACAGGTTACTATTGTTTGAGTATGAATATTGTCGTTCGGTTAAAATGCACGAGTTACAGTGAGAACGAAGTCTTTAAAACAGTTTGAATTTTTGCATTGGTATAATATTTTTCACAGTTCCAGTCGTATATAAATAAAATTCATTTTCTGTTGTAATTTGACTCATTTGTACTGAAATGCATTATTTAGAATGATATATCGTAGTGTCAGTTTTCCTTGATGTGGATTTGACAACAATAGATATGCGATTTGCTAGTTTCAAGAGCTGACATGTGTCACCAGTAGAAGGTCAACATTTCTAAATGTTTTATTCAAATGGTAATTTTGATTTATAATGTCGGGTGATTGATAGTGAATAAGTTGCATTGTCACAGTGGTAAAAAGCAGTTTGTTACAGAACATCTATACATTATTCCGTTGAATTTGTCATTATTGTGTGCATTATATATACACTTTTTTTCTTCTGAAGGAGAACACAGATGTTAGTGTTTTATTTTTATTTATTTGTATTTAATCATTTGCTTAATCAAATGACTACAATTAAGGCACATACTTTGGTCCTGGCGGAGAGTGTGCTGTTAGTAGCCTCATTAGATCAGGCAGCAGTTTTGGCAAGCACAATTAACGGTTGAGTGAAGAAAGACTATTCAGGTCTTTGTGTAAGTACAGCAAAAGTGAAAAAAACATTATTTACATGTGCACATGAGATTGATGTAGAGAAAAGAAGTGTCCCATTTTAAGAAATTGGATTATTTGTTTAAGGGGGTGCGAAGCAACTTCAAAGAATAATCATAATCATTGTCATGGTGAACCACAAAAGTCACTAAACCACTTGACAACTGCTAACTTAGCACAAACCAGTCAAACTTAAGTCAATGTGTACAGTATTTATGCAGCTCTCAAACAGTAATAAATGGAACACGCAACACAAGAATAAACTACATCAGAAAAATAAAGGATATTTTACTACATAAAATTACACCAAAACTACAAAAATTCAATTAGTAGAACTGGAGTTCTGAGTTTTTAATGTTTAAGGTCAAATTTGTGGCAAAAGGTTTAAAGCAAAAACTGTTGGTATCTGGTCACATTGGACATCAGAACACGACGCTAATGCAGCACAAAACAAGTATAACGCAGGGCCCAAGTGCGGTCGACTGGGAGTTGTAGCTTTTTTTCTTGTTGCATGGGCTGCAAGGGGTGCTGTAATGTGAGGCTCTGCGTCGTGCTGCGTCTGATCTGTTGATCCACTGATTGGGAGCTGTGAGGTGCTGAGATGTGAGGCCCTTGCTTTGTCCTGTGTCATTCTGTGTCAGATCCGGTGAAGCCATGGATCAAGAGCTGAAAAGTTCTGCAATGTGAGGTCCTGTGTTACTCTGTGTGATACTGTGATTTGAGGCCCTTGCGTTACCCTGTGAATCTAGAGAATCTAGAGAAGCTGCAGATGAAGAGCTGCGAGGTGCTGCATCAGTCCGCGCCATGTTGGATCCAATGAAACCGTCATTTGAGCTTAAAACTCTGACTCCAGCCAATAGGCCAGGACGTTGTGGACTTCCCTTGAAGGGTTAGGACTCACTCCACCAGAGGCCATCAGAGGGATCTGGTCAGGTCTAGTTGGGTCTTGTCATATGGAAACCAGGAGAGGCCTCTGGAAGCCTGTTGTATCCCTGTAGCTCAAACAGAAGCCCAGCCAACTGACCCCTGGGGTTATTAGTGGGATCCTGGGTTCAAGGCAAACAGGTCCAGTCTTCCTTCTTCAGACAGCAGTGCAGTCCTGAATCTTCACAGGTTGCAGAGTGTTTTGATTTCAGGATTTGACGGTGTCACTTTTATACTCCATGCTAGCCTGTAGGTGGGAGACACCTCCTTTGTCAACCCCTAAACAGGTTCTGATGATTTCTTTCCTTTCCACATGCCTGGCTCCAGTCTGCTGAGTGAAACAAACAATAGATAGGCCCCTGTGCGAGCTGCATTTGCCAGTGACAAGCCAGGCATGTTCTCTCAACATACCCAATTGTCAAAAACTCCCTCCTTACCTCCCTGTTGCCAAGCCCTGACCACTCGCCTATGTAACTATAAATACTGTCACACCTCAATCACGTAGTAGGTCAATGCCCCAAAGCAAAATATTGTAGTATAATCAACAAGCCTAAGGCACTCAAGGATTGCAGACAGGTAAGGTTTCTATTGTGCTTGTTCAAGTATGGAAAGACTGGATTCCTTAATTTATTAAATTGACAGGACTTTTCTGCTAACTCATTTGTAATTGTTTAATGCCCAAACAATTTCCAAAGTCTGGTAGCCATTGCTCGTATAACGATGTAGTGGTTTTCCCCCATTCCGACAAAATGGTTTGCTTAGCTGTCAAGCAAGAAGTGGGTTACAAGTTTACATACTGAGGAGCTTAGAGGGTCTTCCCAGTAAGATGGACTTAAGCAGTTTATCTTTGGTCTGGCTATGAATTTCTGAGATTGTTAGAAGAATCTTGTCCCAATAATACAGGAACCATGGGGAGGCTACAGGATAAGAAGCAAAGAGCCCATTTTGTCACAGACCCTCCAGCAGGCGTTGGAGATTGCCTGATTGATAGTGTGGAGCTGTGCAGGTGTAAGGTATCACAGAACAAGATATGGTAAAGTGCCTTGTTGCCCCTGGCATGTTGAGCTAAATTATTGGTTTAAAGGAATATTTTGTGCCTGTATTCTCTGTCAAGGGAGATGTTGTGATATTTCCCCTACTCTGTCTAAAAAGATAACTAGTGTGTGTTTCATGGGGAATTGAGTAGCCACATATAAGTCAGAGACATTCCAATGCCACATTAGCACAATTTTATTGACATTAATGTGGCATTGAAAGGCCATAAATGCAGCACCATATTTACAAAGTGGCACAATGCTTTCATTGCGCCACTTTCTAAATCCTTGAGACACATTATGCTTGCATAATGTACACAAGTGGAGGCGTTCCGACGCTCGGGGGTGGGGCGCTTCTGAAAATATGCCACAAAGTAATCTAAGAGATTTCTTTGCGTCATTTTTCTTGGATTTAAAAAGAGGCTCCCATTGTTTTCAATGGGCCTCTGGGTGCTTTGCAGGATTGGAACCAACATTTTTGACGCTAATCCTGTAAAGCGCCAGACTAGCATAAAAAATTATTACACTAGTCCCCCTGATTACCAACATAGTGCACCATATTTTAAATACGGCGCACACATGGTAATGTTAGGGGGGCCCTAATGGGTGCAAGAAAAGTGGTGCTTAACTAGGTGAAGTGCCACTTTTCATAAATCTGCCCCATAGAGAGGAACATCACCCACCGCAAAAGGGTAGCACCACTGAAATTCACAAACTTCACTTCTGATGCTACTGTAGTGAATCCTAGTTTGTTTTAATGGGATAACAGGAGTTAGCTTATCCTTCAGCTTGCAGACTCGTGCCCCCGTCACCTAATGACTTAAACTACTTAGCTTGCTCTGTCTTAGCCCATTTAATTATTTAATTCCTCTAAGATGGCTGCCTTGTTTATAGTTAGGCCACTTGTTATGCTTTGCATTATCAGTGCCACCATGTTAAGGCGTCAAGATCAAGTGACAAAGACAAACAAACAGTAGGTGTTCACACTTAGGGACTTTCCCTCTCTATGCTTTCGAGGGAACTGTTTATATTAATTGCCGCCCCAAGCATGCCTGTTATCTATTGTTTGGGAACACACCTACGTCAGGGGTCCAAGTAGATCTGTGTAAATACATCACACTCTAGACAGATAATCAGAGGGATTCCGACCAGAGGGCATCGCCACCCTCGCTGACATCGATGCTGCAAGTCGACTTGACGCTGACCCAGTCTTCGTGTCCCTACGGAGTCTGAGATAGAGACCTCATTCCAAGGAAACAAGGGTTGGAGGCTCCTTTCATGGACATGGCATTGGCAGATTAGGTTTAACATACCCAGCTCTCCTTTAGGTAAGAGGTTAGGCCTATCATGATAGTGTATTAGGACATATTACACACTTTGGGGGTTATTACAACTTTGGAGGAGGTGTTAATCCGTCCCAAAAGTGACGGTAAAGTGACGGATATACCCCCAGCCGTATTACGAGTCCATTATATCCTATGGAACTCGTAATACGGCTGGGGGTATATCCGTCACTTTACTGTCACTTTTGGGACGGATTAATACCTCCTCCAAAGTTGTAATAACCCCCTTTATGTCTTTTAATGTTATTGCAAGATGGTGGGGGTCTTTGTAATAATGACTCTTGTCTTTACAATTCTGTTTCTTGCACTGTTCATTATCTTAATCTTTGCAGCCCATGCAATTTATCGCAGATTGCAGTTGTGTTAAATAAAAACCATTGAAACTTTACTGCATCTTCGTTATTGCCTGTGTTTGGATGAGACATGATATATCTGTGAGAAAGGGGTAATCTCCGTTTAACCACGACACTCCCTGAGATGTCATACTCTCGAGTCCATGCGTAAAGGCTGCCACAAATCACCTTTTACTATTTGGGTTTTTAGTGAGGTTCTGCTAGTGTGCCGGAAGGGTTGGGATTACAGCTGCGACTTGTTGTAGTATAGGCATAGTCACCTACAAACATAAGTACTGTCATTCTTAAACCAGCAGTCTTGCCTAGAGCAAGAGTCCAAACTACGACATTACCACAGTCCAAAACTACAAAACAATAGTAAGTCAAACACCACAAAATGGCCAAACGCTGGTACTGTAACACCTTCTCAAAGAAAATAATGGAGGCAAGGACTTACAAAAACTCACATAGCAAAAAATTGTAAAATAAATATCTTTTAAAATGTAAAGGTCATAACGGTAAATTTACTGACTTGTAAATATATGCATTTGATATACTTAATATTTGTTTTCAAAAAGAATGCAATAAATTAAATTGAAATGAAACTTTAGTTATATTTAAAAAATAATTAAAATACAACTGATTTGTTAAAATCAATACCTCACAGCTCAAAATGTTTAATTCTTAATTTAATTCCCTTTTATTGAAATTTTTTTTACATTAATTTTAAAACATTGCTTCATGAAGAGAATAGATCATAATCTGATGGAATATCTAACAATGATTTCAGTACTTGCTACACACCTAGTAACTATAGTATTGATGGCTCTCAAATCCACCAACCATTTCCAGAAGAAGCTCATTACAACAATAAACAATCACAACTATGCTGCATCATACATAAATTCACACAAAATTATTTTTGTGCCTTCACCATGTCATTGACCAATAAATAGAAGTGTCCAGAGAGGATAAATACAAAAACAAATATCATATGTCATTGTACATTTATACGCACAGGATGAACATTTTTAGTTAGTCAAGGCAAGCTGGTATTTCCAGATACCACTTTCCCTCTGATGGGATCTTGGACATGTTTCCCGTTTGGGAGCAGGAGCTGAACTTAGTGTCAGACCACTCCTAGACTGTCCCAGCCTATGTGAAAGTACTAGCTGTACTTCATTTTATGGATAATGGAACTTTTCAGATGGTCTACCCTGAAAATGTTGGCCTTTCATGGTCCTCAGATTCATCAACTCAGTAGTGCACCAGCTTATCATCATGCCACAGTCACTGCCTGAAAGGCAAAGGGAGGCAAGAGAATTTTATGTCTTTCCCCACTTCCCATGTGTGCCAGGTGCCATTGACTGAACCAACGTGGCACTTCAGACACCTCACCACACAGCACTCCTTTACTGCAACAGACACCGTTGGCACTCCATCAATGTGCAGGCTGTCTGTGATCCAGAGGCTGCATCACAGATATGTATGTTGATTTTCCTAGAAGGACACAAAACAGCTTTATTTTCTAGCAGTTACTACTTGTGTGTCATTTGGATGCTGTGGAATCTGGCAAAATGTGGTTTATTGGTAAGTAAGCACACTTTGTGCAGGGCTTACATCGGTGCTTGAGGTGCTATTTCAATATCATTCCAGACTGACTACAACACAATCAACATACCTGACCATGGCACACACTGCATGTAGGTATGCATGCATAATGTAATTCAAATATATCAGAAATTCTTTGATGATTTTTTTTTTTTAGGTGATGCTAGGGGTGGTCTCTCTCCCCAATCTCTTCACAACAGACATCCAACCATAGTATTTCGGAGGAGTTATAAAAGAGTACACATCCAATCATGCACTAATATAGAACCCACTTTTGGTCTCCTCAAATCATGATTGACTTATCTTGATCATACAGGGTTGGTGCTTGTGTACTCCCCAGTAAACTGCTGCAGGCCGTATTATGGGAATAATACGGCCTGGCGGTGTTCTTCTGGCGGACCCTGCTGCTGGCAGCAGCGCCCTGTCCCGTCTCATGCCAGAGGACCCCCTGACTACAGGTAAGTCGGGTGCTCTGACAAGGGAGGGGGTGGGCTGTATTGTGTGTGTTCTTTATCAGAAACTGAATAAAATATCATCAGTGAGTAGGTCGTAGTCAAATACCCTCAGCTTTATACCCAGCTAAGCACTTCAGAGCAGGCCCAAATTTAGAGGGGCATTGGCATGAGCTGCTGTGCAGCATGGGAAGCTGTGTAATAACAATGGGAGGACCTTTATCTCTGTTATGTGAGGGTGCTATATAAGTGGCTGGGAGGGCAAGCCCATTTTGTTCTGGGCCTTACTATGGGCCAGGACATAATGGGCTTGTCATCCCAGCCTCTCACATTGCATCCCCACATTACACCACAGTACCAGATGGTCCTGAAAGCTGCCTGGCTGATCCTCCATGCTCAGCTGGAAGATGTTGAGCAGGAGAGAGACAGTAAGTAAATGTACATGTGTATTAAATGCATAGGTATATTTGAGTTTTGAGAATGTTGTACCGTCATGTGTTCATTGTGAGTTGCCTCATACCCTCAATTATTCCCCTTAACATGTCTTGTGGTTGCTTCAAAGCATGAATTAGCTTTTTTTTTTCTTTGTCTTGACTTCTAGTAACTTTTGTCATGAGGGAAAGTCTGGCTATGTGTTTAATTACTTTATTTCTTAAACAAAATACATATGCAGTGCTTAATGTGATAGGTTAACACATTTTAATGATTGATGTGCTCACATTTGTTGGTCCACAAATATATACCAGTGCTAAAATTTTGTTTACTCTAAAAAAGCCGTTTGAGTAATCTGTTATGAACCTGCACTTCCAAAAGGTATAAAGTTTGGTCCCACATAACAAAACTCTCACCTAACCATCAAAGTACTTGCACTGGTTGAAACCTCATCTATATTGTGAATTAGCAATCTAAAGAACTTCTAATTCTCCTAATGCTCAGATGAAAGTATATGAAAGATATATATTTTTGAACACATGATTTAGCACAGCCCTTGAGTTTGTGTTTATTCATTTTCAGTAGAAAGGGTTGGCCAAACAGCATCAGATCAGGACAGTGGCAAGAACGAAGATCCTTTGCTCGGAGGCACGTATGTTGACTTGATACCAACAGAAAGGAGAAGGAGAAACCAAACAAAAGCAGGCATAGTGCACCCACCTTCTACCAAGACACTCCAGGCAGAGGCTGAACAGTCTCCTAGGGTGGCCATAGAAGTGGGCACCTGCAGCTAAGGTGAGGAAGACATAGGTTCTCCTTCTGATCTTCAAGATCAAGAAACAAAAGCGGTGTCCCTAGAGCAGGCTCCAACGACATCCCGACCTTCCTCAAACGCCTCCCTACCTCCTCAGCCCTCAATTCCATTGGGGCTTGAAGCTGCACCTCCTGCATCTACTTCCCCTCACAGTGCCTGCTTGGAAAAACAAAGGGCAAGGGACATTTCTGCCCCCCAAATCCCACATCCCTCTTGTGATGCCCAAACCCTTCCTCCTGAGTCTGTTACAATGATTTCATTCTATGAAGTGATGATGTCAATTTTATGGGCCCAGGAAGCACTCTCTCAAGACATTTGGGACTTTATGGAAGAGGTTCAGATGTTCCGCGAGACGTCATCTGTGCAGCTACAAACATTGGCTGCTGCCGTCATTTCTTTGACTGCAGTTATTATGCCTTGCCTTCCCATTCAACTCTCTCACCCACAGTAGCTTCATCTCACAGTTTTTCTGCCCTTACTGTTTCCCTGCAACTCCTTGTGATCTTTCTTACTTGGGGTGTCCAGTCTTGCTGTGGCCAGCAAATGTACATCTACATTAGAGGAGGATCAGATCATCATCATCAAAACAGTGAGTGGGGAAGGTCAGTGACTTTTGCTCCCAAGACAGGATCCTAGTTAGTCACATCTTCTGGCTTAGGGGGTCAGACGTCATTCTTCAATTTATAGTGGCTCCTTGATTTAGTACTTTTTGCACTATGAACTTTTGCTTTAATACTTTTGTACTTAGACTGGTTTCCCTTGATGGTTCTTGATGTGTTTTTTTGTCATTTCCACAACTGCCTCCAAGTTAGCTTTTCAATTCTGCCTTAAGAATTTATTCTCTTTCATTTTATCCCTTTCTCAAGGATTTGTTTTTAAATTAAAGTGGATTCCTTTATTTGAAATGTTGACCTTAATTTTGAAAAATATATTAAAAAAGTTAAAAAACTAACACATTCTCTTTCTTTAATGTAGTAAGCATAATGTATTCTGCATTTTACATCCTTTCAAGGAAATGTCTAGTTGCATAGAAAATGGTTTCTATATGTCTCTTCCAATTTAAAATTTCTTATCTTTGAAAATGTACAACGAAGAAAACATACATATTAATTTCATATGTGGAAACTGAAGCAAAACCATTCAACACAGATAAAAGGTTGACACCAGTTTGTGGTGTTGAAATTGTTCCTATTTTCATTTACAAAAAATAATAAAAAAATAAATGAACATCCTTACTACTTTGATTTCTGCACCTACTCTGCCAATGCAATGTTGGTAGTGAGAGCCTTTGTGCCGTGAATGAGTTCTCAGAGCTTGTGGAGATGGTGCTTCAATTGGTGCTGCAGATGGTGTAGGTGGGCATGCAGGTGAGGGTGTAGTTGGGCCTGGTAGAGTATGAGGGGGCAAGTTGAGGTACAGACAGTGGAGCTGTTGTCTGCATATAATGTTCTGCATGTGTTTGCTTTAAAGATTGACATGACATTTTTTGCCTATTGTCTCTATCATATTCATAGGCAAGGACAGGTGTCTTGAGCTCTTTCCTATATACTATTACCTGTTATTGGAGCATTTTTATCATCTCTTGGTAACATTTTGCAACATTATCCAAGGCACGGATCTACCTCTTAATCATCCGAAAAATACTTCAATTGAGTCTGCAATTTCATGCAGAGTAGCCCCCATAGCACAAAGATCCTGTTGCACATCAGTTTGTTGCTGGAAAAAATGAACATCCTGTGGCCAACATGGGCCTGTACCGACATCCTCTCATGCACAGCAGTCTCAAATTATCAGTATGTTGACCAGCACGGAGAGGAGTGGCACCTGGAAATTTGTGTGGAGGATATTCATGAACAAGGGATACGTGCTCCTTATGAGGTGTATTCTCTCCTTCAGATAACCACAGAAGCACCTTCACAGAAGGGGTGTATAGGAGATTGTCTAAAGAAACCTGTGTTGTGAGAGCTGCATTGAGGGGATTGTTGCATAGGCAGACATAGCCTCTGTGGGTGCTTGGCCAATGTCTGGCTACTGGCAATACTCAGAAGGGATATAGGAGGAACAATGCTGTCCAGTTGTAAAGCAACCTTCAATCATTCGGGTGGTTGGGCAACAATGACACCTCTTCATCCATATCCTCCTCCTCCTCCACCAGGTGCTGCTCATCATCATCATCCTCCTCTCCCTCTTCTTGAGAAGTGCTGGCTGCAGATATTGTTACTTGGAGGGTGATTGGGTTCTCTGCTGGGGTTGTCTTTCCTTCTCCACTTGTAGATGGCTCAGTATCATCATCTGGCTCAGTGTGTTCCCTACCTGGAAGAAGATTGCAACAGATGAATTACATCTCATTCCAGGTTAAATGCTAATACACAAACAAATTATGCTGCAAAAACAAATGCAACTTGTTAACATGTTAGGCTAAGTTTAACATATGATGAGAAGGTTTGAATCATGGATGAGATTAATACAATGTGAACCCATCAGCTCCAGCAACAGAGATGATTTTTTTGGTAGATCCCCTGTGATGTCAGCTGCTGAGCTGGGTCCTTTGAGCTGTATTGGACAAGGAATAACTAGATCCAGCAGCTAAAAGAAAAGATGTAGGTGCAATTGATAATGTAACTCTTAATATTTCTTCATGAACACAAAAGCAGATGTATTAAAGAAACAAATACACGATTTGACAACATCATTAAATGATTTTAGATATTTTATTATACTTTCTAACAAGAGAACAAAGAGTTAGTTACTGTCTCAATTATGAGATGTAGGATTTAAGACCTCAGGTTCTCAAACTTACCCAATGGATCAATGGTAAAGGTCCTAATTTCTACTGTCAGGATGTCCACTGATGTACTATTTAAGGATCTTTTCAACGTTGACACCAGGCCGGTGAATGACAGAAGCTGACAGGTAAGAAAAATATACATAGTAGAATAAGTCATTGCAATTTAAATAAGAAAATGCTAGATGCAAGTTTGCATTACTTGCATTACTCATTTTGAATGACACGCTAAGGCCCTCATTACAACATTGGCGGTAAATGCCGCCTACCGCCTTGCTGACGGCCGCCAACTTACCATGACCGCAGCGGTATACCGATACAGGTATTATGACCCACACAGAGAAATCCACCACTATACAGACACCCACACAAGTCTGACAGCCCAAAGGTCAGTGATAAACTAGCGGTAGCAAAACCCACACCGTTCCGCCAATGGAAATACACCTACAGTTTTAGGACCCACAAATCACCGCAGCGGTCTTTCAACTGCGGTAAACCATTGGCGGTACACACGGCTGCGCTCAAAATACATAAACACTAACAAAACTACACCACATTGGACAATTCAAAATACACACACCTGACACACATACACACACCACACCAACACACATAATCCAATATAAAACACACACCCACATTACCTACAACCCTTTCAACAAAAAAAAAAAGATTGCTAACAGAGAGAAACAAGCCAGGAGCAACGACTCAATCTGAGCCACAGAACACCATCACTCATACACCATCCACGCACCTCACAGCACACACACCAACACATCACCCCACACACCCTCACACATACCACCCACACCACATCCATGGCACCCCAAAGACACCCCAGGTTTTTAGAGGAGGACCTAAGGGTCATGGTGGAGGAAATCATCAGGGTAGAGCCACAGCTATTCGGATCACAGGTGCAGCAGACGTCCATTGCAAGGAAGATGGAGCTATGGCGGAGAGTCGTGGACAGGGTCAACACCGTGGGACAGCACCCCAGAACAAGGGATGACAACAGGAATAGGTGGAATGACCTACGGGGGAAGGTGCATTCTGTGGTTGCAAGACACCAGGTATCCGTACAGAGGCCTGGCGGCGGACTCCCACCTCCTCCCCCACAACTAACAACATGGGATGAGCAAGTCCTGGCAATAATGCATCCTGAGGGCCTCGCAGGAGTAGCAGGAGGACTGGACTCTGGTAAGTCAAATCTTTACTACTTTATCCCCCACCCTACCTGCATGCCACCACAAACTCCTGCCCCTACCCTCACCCCATCACTTCACCACCTCACATATACCCCACTATCACAACCAACCCATCTCAAAACCAAGCCCTGCATGCCACACCAATGCATGGGCACCCATCACAGACCTGCATGGACACCCATCACTAAAGCATGCACATTAGAGATAATCACCTAGCCCACAAAATCACCACTCACACAAGGCAAACCTGACAGATCAATCACAACCATACAGGGAAACACACCCATGAACAAGATGGCGCACACAGATACAATAACACTGCATTTATATCTCCACAGGACCCCCACTCAACGTCACAGGAGAGGAGGTGCCACCAACATCCTGTCCCCCCCAGAAGAGGCCCACAGTGATGACAGTAGCTCTGCACGCCTGGATCACGATGACCAACCTGGCCCATCAGGGACCTCTGGACAGTCGGTTACCCTGCCACAGTCCCATACCACCACAGAGCCTCCCTCCTCAGGAAACACCAGCATAGCACCCACTCAGTGGGCCCATACCTCTGTCCCCAGGGCACATCAATCAGCAGTGTATCCACCACTACAGGGACCCCAGGCAACCCCACAAAAACAGGACGATCAGGGACCTGGGGTCAGCGGCAGTGGGCACATGGTTCAGGGGACAGAGGCACAGGACAACAGGGACACTGGGAGGACTGCTGTGCGCCAGGAGGAGGACAGGTCCAGGGAAACCACTCTCCACAAGGCACTTGCAGGGATCCTGGGAGCATAACAACATTCCCAGGAGACCTTGGGCCAGGTACTGTACAAGTTGCGGGAGACCCAGCGGATGCAGGAGGGCCAGTACCTGGGGATCAGGGAGGACCTCAAACACATCCACACCATCCTGGTCACCATTGCAGGGGTGCTGGCTGACATGGCCAACACCATGAGGGAGGCAGTGGCACACCAACTGGCCCCTGACACTAGCCACACCGATGAACAGCCCTCTACCTCCGCCGGCGCTAGTGGACAGGAGGCCCACCACTGGACCAACAGGCCACTAGCACCCCACCCTCTGCAGAGGGAGAACCACCCCACAAACGGTCCCTGCAATCCAGGCAGAAGCCATAGAACATTGCCAGGACCCCTGCCAGGAAATAAGACTCTCCTGATTGTCACCCTTCTGTCCCACTCTGTCACCCTGTCCACCTTGAACTGCTATTGCTCCCCTTCCTATGCCCCACTGTACAATGCACCTGTGATACCATTAGACTGGACTCTACCCTGGACTTTCCTCCATCATCAGCCCAGCCCATTGCAATACCCCCTCCACTTATTAGCACCTAAATAAACACCCTTTGAATAAATTCAAGGTTGGAGTCTGTGGATTACATGACAAATGTATTAGTTTCACAAACTGTAATCATTGCATTTCTAATCAACTGTAATATTAGCATAGGTATAACCTGTAGTAGGAAGCAGTAAACACACCATGAGCCAGAGTGGGACACAGAGATCTGAAAATAGAGATACCAAAGGGTACAGTAAGTGGCCATAGAAATAGGGAAATCAGGCTGCCGTGTTCAATGTCAAACACAAAACTGCAATGGAAGGTGAAGTTACAGTGTCTTACCTGTGTGCCACTGGAAGTACTGTTTTATGAGTGATCTTCTGTTGTCCACATCTTCTTCCTCGGCTTCCTCTTGCTCAATGTCCACAGGCTCCACCGCTGCCACAATACCATCTCCAGGCTCATCTTCCTGCAGGAAAGGCACCTGGCGTCTCAAGGCCAGGCTGTGCTACATGCAATGATGATCTGGCACACCTTCTTGGGTGAGTAGTACAGGGATCCACATGTCAGATGGAGGCACTGGAACCTGGCCTTCAGGAGGCCAAAGGTTCTTACAAGGATCCTCCTTGTTCGCCCATGTGCCTCATTGTAACGTTCCTCTGCCCTTGTCCTGGCATTCCTCACTGGGGTCAGCAGCCATGAGAGGTTGGGGTAACCAGAGTCACCTGCAAATATTTGAGGCATACCTGTTAGACATACACTCACCCTTAGGGACAACCACATACCCATATACCCTCATCAACTGGGTGGGGACCATGGGCTCACCTATTAGCCACGTCCTGTGCCTCTGGAGTTGAGACATCACATATGAAATGCTGCTATTCCTCAAGATGAAGGCATCATGCACAGAGCCAGGATACTTGGGATTCACATGGGATATGTACTGGTCCACCACACACACCATCTGCACATTCAGAGAGTGATAGCTTTTCCTATTCCTGCACACTTGTCATTCCTCCGGGGGGGACAAATGCCACATGTGTACAATCAATGGCACCAATGATGTTGGGGATATGTCCCAGGGCATAGAAGTCAGCTTTCACTGTTGCCAAGTCCTCCACCTGGGGAATACGATGTAGCTGAGCATGTGTTTCAGCAGGGCAGACAACACTCTTGTCAACACGTTGGAGAATATAAGCTGTGACATCCGTGATGCCATGGCCACAGTCGCTTGGGAGGAACCACTTGCCAGGAAATGGAGCACTGACAGGACCTGCACTGGAGGGGGGATACCTGTTGGGTGGCGGATAGCTGAAATCAGGTCTGGCTCCAATTGGGCACCCAGTTCTTGGATTGTGGCCCTATCAAGTCTGTAAGTTAGGATAATGTGTCTGTCCTCCATTGTCGCCAGGTCCACCAGGGATCTGTGCACTGGAGGATGCCTCCATCTCATATTCATCCTCAGCGGTTGAAGTCTAGGGAGGAAAATAGTGAGCAGGGGGTCATATTCACACATCTATTGAAATAATGATGCATCTTTTCCTTTACCGAACCAGTATGTGAATCCGAGAGTCATCATCATCATCATATATAACTTTATTTCGGCTATAAGCCATAAAAGTAAACAATACAAGACATAACATGATTAAGAAACATAGCACTTTAAAAATTTTAAGAATGTATAGACAACGTTATTTTTAAACATTTTTTGTTTTTACGAAATCTCAAAACGTATAAAAATATTAGGTTGTTAAAATTTAACTTCAATTAATTAAAATTTTATCAAACTAATTAAGTATAATCTAAAACCAAGTTATTAGAAGCACGTGATTATCAGAATTCAAGTTCGTGTCACCTGTGTATTTTACAAGAACCTTGCCGCTGAGTGACCAATTTTATCATTTGTCTCTGTTATCCGAGATAAAAGGAGAAAATTGCATAATTTACTTTTTTAAGAACCCTAGATAAATAGTGAGGTCATATATTTATAAAACATACAAATCATCATTATTCTTTAAACTAAAAATCCAGACCGTTTAGGTTTTAGGTTCATCCGGTTAAGAACTGATGTATTAAGTGAATATAGTCTAAAACCAATGTATTAAAATTACACATTTATAATAGTTCTTTTGTTCTTATTAACCATGCACTTCGCAGATATCCCACCACAGAAAAAACTATTTTATCATTTGTATCAGTTGTTAGGAGTCGTAATGCCGTATTCCATTCCCTTATCCCAATTGCCCTACATAGTGGAGCAATCCACTTTTTCCTAGGTACCAAATATCTAGGGCAGAAAAACATAAAGTGCGCAAGTGACTCTTTTGTCTTTTGACAATGATGGCAGTATATTGAATTGCAGTCCTCCGGTCTCCATTGCGCTGTAAATGACTTAAGCGGAAGAGTCCCTAGTCTAAATTTAATAAATAGTGTTTTGGTATATGGAGGATTTACATTATCCATATAGGCCTCGAACTTGGGACTACATTTATGGTCTAAGAACTGCAAAGTCAGACTACCATGATTTTTTAGCCAAATTTGAGTCATAATGCTCTCCCAGTAGCACCTTTTTACACGTTCCTTTGTTCCCTTTGCCAAATTGTGGGGAGCACTCCACACCTCCTCCCTTTTGAGAAATTTACACGTATCTCTGATGTGTCTGAACCAAGGGATCTTTAGTACGCTGTCATTTGCAAGAAATTCATCTAGTGCTTTATGGAGAGTGGACCGGTCCTCTGAGGTCCAAAGATTAATCCAATACATTAGGGGTCTTAATGCAATTTCATTGTGTATTTCATTTAGGGCTAAGTCAAATCTGAGTGGAGTGAGAGGGGTGCTCATCGGCAACTTTAGGAAATTTCGAATAAACCGGTTTTCTACAGTGGTCAGACACCCAGAGTTGGTATGACCCCAAAGCTCGGCACCATAAATTGAGGCCGCTACTGCCACTGCTTTGTAGACGGTGATGGCAGGTGTTATCTCCCCTTCACAAGTATTAGCTATTTTCTTAGCTATCACTATAGACCTTTGCCTAAGTGTTGTCAG
This sequence comes from Pleurodeles waltl, assembly GCF_031143425.1. Lineage (NCBI taxonomy): Eukaryota > Metazoa > Chordata > Amphibia > Caudata > Salamandridae > Pleurodeles > Pleurodeles waltl. Next base: position 277,353,041 of record NC_090439.1, read on the forward strand.
ACTCTTCTTAATCTGTGCCGACCAACGTTGGTCGTCACTTAACCTAATCCCCAAATAATCAAATTGTCTGACTCTCTCCACTGGTTGGCCTGCTATCATCATTTTTCCCCTAAATAGTTTGTGTGGGTTAAAGGCCATAAACTTAGATTTTGTTGGATTAATTTCAAGTCCTCTGTTGGAGCAAAAATTATAAAAAGTGTCCAATTCATTTTGCAAGCCCATAGGTGTTCTTGAAATTAGTAAGGTGTCATCGGCGAACATTAAAATAGGGACCGGGGTTCCAGCTAATCTAGGGGCATCATGATTACAGTGTAGCAATTGGTCCACAGCACCGTTTATGTAGAGATTAAATAGTGTTGGTGCCAAGATGCAGCCCTGCCTAACCCCTCTATTGACGGGTATGGCTTCCGTTAGGTCGCCACTATCTGACCAACGTACATGAGCATAAGTCCCTTCATGGAGATATCTAATCAGTCTTAGTAGTTCGCTATTGGGTTGATAACTCTCCATAACTTCCCATAATGTATCCCGAGGTACCATGTCAAAAGCAGCTTTTAAGTCGATAAAAGCTACATACAATTGACTTTTATTGAGTGACAGGTATTTCCAGCAGAGGAGGTTAAACCTAAATGCCTGGTCTATTGTACTCACTCCTCTTCTGAATCCTCCCTGGGATTCGGAGAGAATTTGGGCATCATCTATCCATGTCTGTAATCTGTTCAGCACTTGCTTAGCGAAGATTTTTTGGCTAACATCAATAAGACTGATAGGCCTATAGTTGTTAGGTTGTTCCCTTGGCCCTTTCTTATAAATAGGGACTATAACTGCTCCTTGCCATGTAGTAGGGAGTCCTCCCCCCCTCAGTATCTCGTTACTAAGTGCGTTTAGATACAATGACCACGTTGTCAGACGAGAAAGATATAAATCTCCTGGGATACCATCAAGACCAGGGGCCTTTCCCTTGCGTGTGGATTGGAGAGCCTCTGTTGTTTCTTTTATGGAGAATAGGTCCAGGTCAAATTTGGGTGGTGTTGTACTCCCCCACGTTAGGGTATTGCCAACAGGATCATTAGGTTTTAGTAGGGGTGTAATAGTACTATTGGTATGTGGTTTTCTGTATATATTTGAAAAGTGCGTCATCCAAGTTTCTGGCTGGATGACAGGGTAACTTTCCATTTCTTGAGGGCTACTCTTATCTGACACTAGTTTCCAGAATAGGTTGAGATCCTTCTCCTGGAGCGCCACAACCATCTTGTTCCAATTCCTATTCGCCCATTCTTTTTTTGCATTTTTAAGTACATCTTTGTATACAGTCCTGCTCTTCCTTATCTCTCTTAAATTCCCTTCCTTAAGTGCTCCCAGTAAGTGTATCTTAGCTTGACGGCAGGAGTTGGAGAACCACCTAGAGGTTTTAATCACAGTCTCTGTCCGCCTCCTTACCGTCTGGAAGTGTGGTTTTAGTCGGATGGCCAAGATGTTATGGAGATAGACCAAATCAACCAATTTGATATTTGTATGTTTCAGGGGGGAAAGTGTTGTTGCAACTGTTCTATAGATCGCTAGCTGGAAATTTACATCACTTTCAACCCGATCCCATTTCACATTTTTACGGTCATTGGTCCTAAAGAGGGCACTATTTGAAGTCCACGTTGATAGTGTCTTGGAACTAAATAAGATAGTGGAAAAGGAGGTACTTAAGGCTAGATGGTCACTGTCAATGCGAGGGAGAACTATCATGTCAGTTAGGGATTTCCAGAGGGCGTCATTTACTAAGACATAGTCCAGGTGGCTAGTATATACACCTCTCCTATATGTAGGTGACGCCGGATTGTCTGATCTGGTATTCCCATTTACTATTCTTAATCCCTTTATTTTTATTAGGTCTTCCAGTAGTTCTGAGGCTCCTCCTTCTTTCTTAGATGTAATTTGCACCGGCCCTGATCTATCCCATGAGTCTGTGAACTGGGATCCCTCTTGCTGATTGCCATCTCCGCGGTTCAATTGCATATTGAAGTCGCCCGCAACCATTATGCCCCGCCCATTAGGTAAGCAGTTAAGAAAGTCTACTATTGAACTCATCTGGATGGTCTGGGTCCTTTGGGTGCCAGGTCTAATATATAAATTTACAATTATTATGTTAACAAGACCTTTAACAGTACTAATTTCAACTGCAACGGCTAATAAATCCCTCAAAGGGGATACTATCTCTTTAACTTTTGGGAACAAGTCGTGTTTTAACCAAATTATCAGGCCGCCTGAAGCCCTACCTGATGGTGATGGTAGTGCAGCCTTCTGGAAGGTCCAATAGCCTTCTCTATTTGCTACAGATGGCGCCCATGTCTCCTGTAATAAAATGATGTGGTGTTGATCTATAAGTCTGCACCAGTCAGGATTAGCTATTTTCTGAGTCAGGCCTGCCACATTCCAGGATAGAATCTTAATCGGTAGGTCATGGTCATGCCCATTTTCTGGTAGATTTTCCCTAGTCTCATATGTACAAAGTATTTCTTGCTGGGACTTCTCCTTTGGCGAGCCACTACAATATGTTTTAGGCTCTGCTCCCAGGATATTAGGTAAGTCATTTTTTGTAGTATAAGAGTTGGGATTGGGTATGCCATTGCTCCCAGCTTCAGCGGCAGGAACTTCAACGGCAGAGACTTCGCGTCAATCTATGTCTGAAGTATGGGTTTGCTTTCGATCCCTTCTCTGCGGGCAAGAATACTGGGCCATTATAGTATTATTTATCTCTTGTGGAGACCGGTTTGTCAATGATTGAGGAAGTTTGTGAACAAGTGTCATTTGGGAGGAGGTGCCCGGTCTCATTCTTTCCTCAAGTGCCAAAAGGCCCTTAACTAGATTCTGACTGGTCAGTTTTATCCCTATGAGATCTGATGTTGAACCTATTTTTGTAAGTCTCTGTGCAATGACTATATCGTCCCTTATAATGGATCTACACTTCTTTGTCCTTCTTATCCAATGTATAACTTTATTTTTAAGGGAATCCCCTTGCTCAAATTGATCTTTACTTAGCTTGGGGACGTTTGTTATGTAAATATCATAGACGTTATGTCTAGTCTGGCTTTGGAGGTTATTTCCCAAGGGGCATTTGGAGCTTTTATCTAGGTGTCTTTCTCTGTGCATCTTCCAATTATTCCCTGTGTCCAAGGGTGGATTGTAGTTATTACGAACACACGCTGCAGGAGGTGCGCTATTGCCCCCCTGAGTAGTCTGTGTTACCATTTCGACCCTTTGACCCCTACGCCTCTGTGGGATGGGTGTTTCCGGTATTTCAACTGACTTTGGTAAGGAATTAAGGTCTAGTTTTTGTGGTATCTTCCTTATGTCCCCAATTACTGCAGATATGTCGTCCAGCTTCTCATATATCATATGAGTAAAAGATGTAAGATGCTCTCTAAGACTTAAAATTTCATCTCTTATCTGTGCTAGCTGGAAGACAGCTAGATGTTCATCTTGAGTGGATATGACTGGGACTGGCTCCTCAATTTCCCTTGAGATGGTTCTCTCTAATTCAGCTGGCGATGGTAGGACAAGGGGTAAGAAGCGGTTATTGCAGTTTGGCAGGGGGGATACACCATCTTGCTGGTTAGGCAGATTTAAGTTAGGGCTCTCTGTTGGATTCTTTAAAATTTCTAACTTCCTGAGTTCTGTGCTGGTGCCTTGGGGTATAGATATCTGCGAATCTCTGTGTACAGGAGCGAAGAAAGATTTTATGACATTAGAGGAGGAAGAAGCATCTTTCCTACGAGATTTTGAGGGTTTAGTGGCTAGCAAACTCTCCACTTCCTCTATAAGATCATCAATTTGGGTGAGCGTACAATTTTCGGCCGCGTGTCGAGGTGCTCTTTTTGCCCTTCCCTGCTCAGTAGGATTACTGGTAGCTTTCCTTTTCCCCATCTTGATAAGCTATTTGCCTCAAGGACGTTATAACTAGCGCGCGAAGGGGGAGTTATGAATACCTTGGGTAATATATTCCAGAAGCCGATAGGCCCTAATTGGGAGGTAGTGCGATATGGTTGAGGTTGTTTGTACTTAAATAAACCCAGGCGCACTGCTTTTAAGGGGCATCACATTTGAGCCTACCTCGTTCAAATTATTAGGGGGGTGGCCCTGCCCTGGCTCTTCCTGACAATGACGGGCAAGGACGGGCCCGCCCTTGGCCCGGGCTTCGCCCGGGCGCCGCCCGCGCGCGTCCCGCGCAGCGGGAGCGCGTCAATGTTTTTAAAGGGCTCCTTGCCCTGACGTGTGGCGGCAAAGGGCTCCTTGCCCTGACGTGTGGCGACTGGCCCCTCCTCCTGCTTCACGAATGCGCTACCCGCGGCAGCGGGAGCGCGTCAATGTTTTTAAAGGGCTCCTTGCCCTGACGTGTGGCGGCAAAGGGCTCCTTGCCCTGACGTGTGGCGACTGGCCCCTCCTCCTGCTTCACGAATGCGCTACCCGCGGCAGCGGGAGCGCGTCAATGTTTTTAAAGGGCTCCTTGCCCTGACGTGTGGCGGCAAAGGGCTCCTTGCCCTGACGTGTGGCGACTGGCCCCTCCTCCTGCTTCACGAATGCGCTACCCGCGGCAGCGGGAGCGCGTCAATGTTTTTAAAGGGCTCCTTGCCCTGACGTGTGGCGGCAAAGGGCTCCTTGCCCTGACGTGTGGCGACTGGCCCCTCCTCCTGCTTCACGAATGCGCTACCCGCGGCAGCGGGAGCGCGTCAATGTTTTTAAAGGGCTCCTTGCCCTGACGTGTGGCGGCAAAGGGCTCCTTGCCCTGACGTGTGGCGACTGGCCCCTCCTCCTGCTTCACGAATCCGAGAGTCAGTTGATGTGCCAATGTCTGCTGTGATACAGTTAGGTACCATGGCCTGTGCCCCCCTGAAATGGCGGCTGCCTGACCTGTGAGGAGGAACAACTGAAAATTAGGTAATTCTGCTGGCCGTAGCGGTCGGCGGTCCATGTCCGCCACGCAACTTCCCATTGAATTAAATTAGACCCTATGGGTTCCAGGAGCCAATGGCGATGTACGCCGGCAGTGACGGTACGCACCGTCACGGACGTGACCACCATTTTCTATCTATTCTCTCACTTGCTACATGACCTTCAACAGGAGAGGACCTACACTGCAAGTGCTGCTGTGACCTGTGTCTGGAAGCGACAATGGCTCATGTGTCTGGGGAAAGGGCCCCTGCCATCACTTTCGAAGAGTTGGAGAGACTGGTGGATGGGGTCCTACCCCAGTACACTTTACACTATGGTCCTCCAGACAACCAGATGAGTACACTGTGAGCATGATGCGTGGGCCATGAATGTATGGAGTGCTGTGTGTGTAAGCCACATGTAGGGGGGCTGAGGTGTCCTGGGCAGAGTGCTGCATGTATGGTGGTTAATGTATGTGCATAAGGGGATGGGAGGGATGTGGTGGGCCATGAGTATGACAGTCCGGACGGTATGACTAATCCCTTTTCTGCTGTATTTTTCCTGCAGGTCAGCGCCCATCGGAAAAAGGGTATTTGACATGCCATCGCCAAGGAGGTGTGGACCCTGGTGGTCTTTGAGAGGTGAAACACCCACTGCCGCAAACGGTGGGAGGTCCTGCGCCGTAGGGCAAGGAAGACGGCAGAGGCCAGCTGGGGCTGGCCTCCCAACGAGGAAGGGGTGCCCATCGTACCCTGACCCCCTGATGTACTGCATCCTGGTGGTGGCCTATCCAGAGTTGGATGCGCTCTTGAGGGCATCACAGCAGCCACAAGGGGGTGAGTACAGATTCAGAATCATGACTTTGCGCACGTCAAGGTTTTACCTGGGTGGAGATGTGGACTGTGGGAGCCCCTAGCCCAGGGCGAACATGGCAGGGTAGGTTCCTTGTTGGGCAGGCTCTGAAGCACTCCAACCCCAATGGTGTTAGTGGGCATCTAATACTGGTCAGGGCCCTGTTTGTTTCAGGTGTGCAGCTGATGGCGTTATGCTATGTACCCCATGGGCTGGTGACTTTGTAACTGTAGTGCATGGCTTAGTGCATAGGGCTGCTCCCTGTGTGTTGTGTATGCCAACGGTAGTGTTGTTGCTTACACTGACCAAGTGTATCCTCTATCTCTCCCCTCCTTTTTGTTTTGTCACCCTGTCCTTCTATGCATTAGCATCATCTGGCGGAGGAGCAGAGGCACCAACGATGGAGGGAGCTGCATCCCACATGGGCCTGGAGGCCAAATCCACCGACGGTGAGGGCACCAGTGGGACAGAGGGCGAGGGGAGCACCATGACGGAGACATGAGGGGACACTACAGATAGCGACTCCTCTTCCGATGGAAACTCCCTGGCTGTGGTGGACACCTCTGTGCCCACCCCAACAACAGGTACAGCCGCCACCCCACCTACCAGCACCGCCCTCCCAGCAGCCCCTCAGTGTTTTTCCCATGCCTGCTCACCCAGGAGGTTGGGCATCTCCTTTGCCCCAGGCACCTCAGTCCCTGCCCCAGTCAGCCCTGCTGCCCTCAGTGAGGAGGTTATTGGCCTCCTGAGATCCCTCACTGTTGGGCAGTCAACCATTCTGAATGCCATCCAGGGTGATGAGAGGTATTTGCAGCAAACAAATGCATACCTGGAGGGCATTCACTCTGGTGTGGGGGGGCAACAGATAGCATTTCAGGCTCTGTCCTCCGCCCTTATGGCAGCCACTGTCACTGTCTCCAGCCTCCCCCTCCAACTTCCTCTACCCAGTCCCAATCCCCTCAACCCCAGCCTATCCCAAGCACACCTTCAGACTAGCATTCACCCAAATCAACACACCGAAGTGGCCCAGGCAAACACAAGCACCACACTTCATCTCACAGGCACTCACACAACCACCATCCCCTTTCACACCAACGTCCACTGCCTCCACTGTGTCCCCCTCCTCCTCGTCCACCTCCCTCCCAGTAGCATCTCCACTCACACCTGAGTGCATTACATCCACTACCTCCATCACCAGCAGGCCCATCACTACACACCCCTCACTGGCAGTCACCATCCCCTCATCAATGCACACGTCCCCTGTGTCCTCTCCCACTGTGTCTGTGACCCCTCCTCCCAAAGTACACACCACAAGCACACACCCACCCAACATCCATCCACCTCACAACAGCATCCAGCTCATGCACCTGCACCTGCACCCAAACACAGCAGACTGACACCTCCTACAAGCACTCCCTCTTCCTCTACTCCCAAACCTTCACCCTCTTCCCACCCCAAAGTCCCTAAGAAGCTTTTCCTAGCCAACATTGACCTATTCCCTACCCCTCCCCCCCGTCCTTCACCTCGGGCCAGGGTGGCCAGAACCCAGCCCAGCACCTCAGCCACCAACTTCACGTCTGCTGTGGTTTCTGCAGCTGTCAGAGGCTTTAAGAGGGCACCCGTCAGCCCAACCAGTGTGCCACCAACCCCTGCCAAGGCCAAGAAGACTCCGCCACCTGGAACGGTGAAGAAGGGGACAGCATCCAGCCAGGAGAAGGAGGCACAACCACCTAGCAAGGCCTCGTCAAAGACTGCAGCTGCCAGACCCAAGGTGACATCACCATCTGCCAAGGGCTGGAAGGGGCACAAAACACCGGCCAAGGCACTTCAGCCATCTGAGCCTGCAGGTTAAGACCTGGTGGCTACAAGCACAACCACCAGCATTGCCACCTGCACCGCGGCCAGCACCACCACCTGCACCGCCGCAAGAACCGCCTCAACCACCGCCACCTGCACTGCTGAAAGTGGCAGCCATCCAAGGCTGCAGGGGAATGGCTGAAGCCTTCATCCACCACTGGCAGCACCCCCACCAGCACCGCCACTACCACCACTGTGCAGCCGTAGCCACCGGCAGATGGACTGTAGTCCTGCCTCCATGGAGTATCATGCATCCTAGCCACTACAAATCTCGTGGCTCTGACACCCAGGTGAGGGACTGTGACCTGGCACTCCCAAGTGCTGCATCATTGAGCACAAAGCCCCCTCCAGAACCAGAGGAAGAAGGCATCCACTCACCCTATCATTGCCAGGAAGAAGCACACAGGGCACAAAGCCCCCTCCAGAACCAGTGGAGGAGCCACCCACTTGAGAAACTGTGGCTTTGCACTCCTAAGGAGCAAGCAGCGGGCAAACCACCCACTTGAGAGACTGTGACTTTTCACTCCCCAGGAGCAAGCAGTGGGCAAACCATCCACTAGAGACACTGTGGTTTTTCACTCCCCAGGAGCAAGCAGTGGGCAAACCACCCACTTGAGAGACTGTGGCTTTGCACTCCCTAGGACCAAGCAGTGGGCATGTAGCCCCCACCAGGAGCAGTGGTATTGTACCATCTTCCGGCTGAGGTGCCCCCCCTTCCCTGTCCCCCTGAGGTGCCTGTGTGTTTTCAACCTGATGCCCCTGCAGTGTTCTCTCCGTTTTGAGGCAGGAGTCAAGTGTGGGCTTGGCCTATGTGTTATGGCCCAGTGGGCCATGGACTATTTTTGTGTGGACATTGTCCCTCATATTTTATATATTGTACATACTGTTCATTTATTTATGTACGCATTTCTACGGATTTCTAACATTACACTAATTTGACTCCATTCCTTTTGTCCTTACGTTATTCCTGAGGGTTACAAGGTGTATATGTGATGTTATTGCATCTGTTTGTGTGTTTGGTGTTGGGGTTGAGGGTGGGGGTGGGGGTGTTGTGTGTTGTGTGTGCGTGTGTCACTCTCTTTTTCCTCCCCCTCCCCTGTGTGCTAGGTGCAGCACACACCATGGTCATCATCGCCGGCGTTGGTGCTCCTGGTACGATGGATTAAACCCAGATCTATGACTGGGGGTGAGTGTTTGACAATGTTCAGCATTCCGTCCATCACTTGTTGTTTTTGCTTTGTTGCCCTAAGTGGGAAGGGTATGCCCAGACGTGGATCCTGTGCTTCCCATGCCACTGGATTCAAGCTAGCCTGGCTGATGAGGGGTGAAACCCCGAAACCGGTCCCAGGATGCTTGTTTCCGGTCCAGTGAGGACCTGGCTTGGCAGTTCGGTCTGGACTGTTCCCATGAGGAACAGGGTCAAGACTGATTTGCATATGGCTGGGTCCACACTGGGGTGGCATGGTGAGCAAAAGAACAATGGATTAAACCCAGATCTATGACTGGTGGTGAGTGTTTGACAATGTTCAGCATTCCGTCCATCACTTGTTGTTTTTGCTTTGTCGCCCTAAGTGGGAAGGGTATGCCCAGACGTGGGTCCCGTGCTTCCCCATGCCGCTGGATTCAGGCTAGCCTGGCTGATGAGGGGTGAAACCCCGAAACCGGTCCCAGGATGCTTGTTTCCGGTCCAGTGAGGACCTGGCTTGGCAGTTTGGTCTGGACTGTTCCCATGAGGAACAGGGTCAAGACTGATTTGCATATGGCTGGGTCCAAACTGGGGTGACATGGTGTAGGAGGCTGGACTGGCTTGTAGTGAGTACCAAGGGGTACTTGCACCTTGCACCAGGCCCAGTTATCCCTTATTAGTGTATAGGGTGTCTAGCAGCTTAGGCTGATAGATAATGGTAGCTTAGCAGAGCAGCTTAGGCTGAACTAGGAGACGTGTGAAGCTACTATAGTACCACTTAGTGTCATATGCACAATATCATAAGAAAACACAATACACAGTTATACTAAAAATAAAGGTACTTTATTTTTATGACAATATGCCAAAGTATCTTAGAGTGTACCCTCAGTGAGAGGATAGGAAATATACACAAGATATATATACACAATAGCAAAAATATGCAGTATAGTCTTAGAAAACAGTGCAAACAATGTATAGTTACAATAGGATGCAATGGGGAAACATAGGGATAGGGGCAACACAAACCATATACTCCAAAAGTGGAATGCGAACCACGAATGGACCCCAAACCTATGTGACCTTGTAGAGGGTCGCTGGGACTATTAGAAAATAGTGAGAGTTAGCAAACTAACCCTCCCCAAGACCCTGAAAAGTGAGTGCAAAGTGCACTAAAGTTCCCCTAAGGACAAAATAGTTGTGTTAGAGGAATAATGCAGGAAAGACACAAACCAGCAATGCAACAACTGTGGATTTCCAATCTAGGGTACCTGTGGAAGAAGGGGACCAAGTCCAAAAGTCACAAGCAAGTCGGAGATGGGCAGATGCCCAGGAAATGCCAGCTGCGGGTGCAAAGAAGCTTTGACTGGACAGAAGAAGCTGAGGTTTCTGCAGGAACGAAAAGGGCTAGAGACTTCCCCTTTGGTGGACGGATCCCTCTCGCCTTCGAGAGTCGTGCAGAAGTGTTTTCTCGCCGGAAGGACGCCAACAAGCCTTGCTAGTCGCAAATCGTGCGTTTGGCGTTTTTGGACGCTGCTGGGGCCCAGGAGGGACCAGGAGGTCGCAAATTAGACCTGAAGAGAGAGGGGACGTCGAGCAAGACAAGGAGCTCTCACTGAAGCAGGTAGCACCCGGAGAAGTGCCAGAAACAGGCACTACGAGGATGCGTGAAACAGTGCTCGCCGAAGTTGCACAAAGGAGTCCCAGGTCGCCGGAGACCAACTTAGAAAGTCGTGCAATGCAGGTTAGAGTGCCGTGGACCCAGGCTTGGCTGTGCACAAAGGATTTCCACCGGAAGTGCACAGGGGCCGGAGTAGCTGCAAAGTCGCGGTTCCCAGCAATGCAGCCCAGCGAGGTGAGGCAAGGACTTACCTCCACCAAACTTGGGCTGAAGAGTCACTGGACTGTGGGGGTCACTTGGACAGAGTCGCTGGATTTGAGGGACCTCGCTCGTCGTGCTGAGAGGAGACCCAAGGGACCGGTAATGCAGCTTTTTGGTGCCTGCGGTTGCAGGGGGAAGATTCCGTCGACCCACGGGAGATTTCTTCGGAGCTTCTGGTGCAGAGAGGAGGTAGGCTACCCCCACAGCATGCACAAGCAGGAAAACAGTCGAGAAGGCGGCAGGATCAGCGTTACAGAGTTGCAGTAGTCGTCTTTGCTACTATGTTGCAGGTTTGCAGGCTTCCAGCGCGGTCAGCAGTCGTTTCCTTATCAGAAGGTGAAGAGAGAGATGCAGAGGAACTCGGATGAGCTCTTGCATTCGTTATCTGAAGTTTCCCCAGAGACAGAGACCCTAAATAGCCAGAAAAGAGGGTTTGGCTACCTAGGAGAGAGGATAGGCTACTAACACCTGAAGGAGCCTATCAGCAGGAGTCTCTGACGTCACCTGGTGGCACTGGCCACTCAGAGCAGTCCAGTGTGCCAGCAGCACCTCTGTTTCCAAGATGGCAGAGGTCTGGAGCACACTGGAGGAGCTCTGGACACCTCCCAGGGGAGGTGCAGGTCAGGGGAGTGGTCACTCCCCTTTCCTTTGTCCAGTTTCGCGCCAGAGCAGGGGCTAAGGGGTCCCTGAACCGGTGTAGACTGGCTTATGCAGAATTGGGCACCTCTGTGCCCAACAAAGCATTTCCAGAGGCTGGGGGAGGCTACTCCTCCCCTGCCTTCACACCATTTTCCAAAGGGAGAGGGTGTCACACCCTCTCTCAGAGGAAGTTCTTTGTTCTGCCATCCTGGGCCAGGCCTGGCTGGACCCCAGGAGGGCAGCTGCCTGTCTGAGGGGTTGGCAGCAGCAGCAGCTGCAGTGAAACCCCAGGAAGGGCAGTTTGGCAGTACCAGGGTCTGTGCTACAGACCACTGGGATCATGGGATTGTGCCAACTATGCCAGGATGGTATAGAGGGGGCAATTCCATGATCATAGACATGTTACATGGCCATATTCGGAGTTACCATTGTGAAGCTACATATAGGTAGTGACCTATATGTAGTGCACGCGTGTAATGGTGTCCCCGCACTCACAAAGTTCAGTGAATTGGCTCTGAACAATGTGGGGGCACCTTGGCTAGTGCCAGGGTGCCCTCACACTAAGTAACTTTGCACCTAACCTTTACCAGGTAAAGGTTAGACATATAGGTGACTTATAAGTTACTTAAGTGCCGTGTAAAATGGCTGTGAAATAACGTGGACGTTATTTCACTCAGGCTGCAGTGGCAGGCCTGTGTAAGAATTGTCAGAGCTCCCTATGGGTGGCAAAAGAAATGCTGCAGCCCATAGGGATCTCCTGGAACCCCAATACCCTGGGTACCTCAGTACCATATACTAGGGAATTATAAGGGTGTTCCAGTAAGCCAATGTAAATTGGTAAAAATGGTCACTAGCCTGTTAGTGACAATTTGGAAAGCAATGAGAGAGCATAACCACTGAGGTTCTGATTAGCAGAGCCTCAGTGAGATAGTTAGTCACTACACAGGTAACACCTTCAGGCACACTTATGAGCACTGGGGCCCTGGGTTACCAGGGTCCCAGTGACACATACAACTAAAACAACATATATACAGTGAAAAATGGGGGTAACATGCCAGGCAAGATGGTACTTTCCTACACAACCCCCCCCCCCCCAAACGAAGGACAATAAGACTAGCCATGACCTGATGAGTCTTCATTGTCTAAGTGGAAATATCTGGAGAGTCCATCTGCATTGGAGTGGCTACTCCCAGGTCTATGTTCCACTGTATAGTCCATTCCCTGTAGGGATATGGACCACCTCAACAATTTAGGATTTTCACCTTTCATTTGTTTTAGCCAAAGTAGAGGTTTGTGGTCTGTCTGAACAATGAAGTGAGTGCCAAACAGGTATGGCCTCAACTTCTTCAGAGCCCAGACCACAGCAAAGGCCTCCCTCTCAATGGCAGACCAACGCTTTTCTCTAGGGGTCAACCTCCTACTAATAAAAGCAACAGGTTGATCCTGGCCCTCAGAATTAAGTTGTGATAGGACTGCCCCTACTCCTAATTCAGATGCATCAGTTTGGACATAGAATTTTTTAGAGTAACAAGGGCTTTTCAGGACAGGTGCAGAGCACATGGCCTGCTTTAGCTCCTCAAAAGCTTTCTGACAGTTTGCTGTCCATAATACCTTTTTAGGCATTTTCTTGGATGTGAGGTCATTAAGAGGGGCTGCAATGGAGCCATAGTTCTTAATGAACCTCCTGTAATACCCAGTGAGGCCTAGAAAGGCTCTCACCTGAGTCTGAGTGGTAGGGGGAACCCAATCAATAATTGTTTGGATTTTCCCCTGAAGTGGTGCAATCTGTTCCCCACCAACAAGGTGTCCCAGATAAACCACCTTACCCTGCCCTATCTGGCACTTTGAAGCCTTGATAGTGAGGCCTGCCTTCTGTAGGGCCTCCAAAACTTTCCATAGGTTGACCAGGTGATCATCCCAGCTGGAGCTAAAGACAGCTATATCGTCCAAATATGCTGCACTGAAAGCTTCCAGCCCTTGCAGGACTGTGTTCACCAACCTCTGAAAAGTGGCAGGTGCATTTTTCAAACCAAAAGGCATTACAGTAAACTGGTAATGTCCTCCAATGGTAGAAAATGCAGTCTTAGATTTAGCATCTTCTGATAATTTGATCTGCCAATACCCTGCAGTCAAATCAAAAGTGCTTAGATACTTGGCAGATGCCAGTGTATCTATAAGCTCATCTGCCCTGGGTATAGGGTGAGCATCAGTTTTGGTTACCAAGTTGAGACCTCTATAGTCTACACAAAACCACATTTCCTTCTTTCCATCTTTAGAATTGGGTTTTGGTACCAGTACCACAGGGGAAGACCATGGACTGTCAGAGTGCTCAACCACTTCTAGTTCCAACATTTTCTGAACTTCTTGCTTTATGCAGTCCCTGACATGGTCAGGCTGCCTATAGATCTTACTTTTGACAGGTAAACTGTCTCCAGTATCTATAGTGTGCTCACACCAAGAAGTGGTGCCTGGCACAGTAGAGAAGAGTTCTGAAAATTGTCCTAGGAGATTTATGCAATGGTCTTTCTGCTCAGCAGTAAGACAATCTGCCAAAACTACCCCTTCCACCAGAGCATCTTGTTCTGTGGAAGAGAAGAGATCAGGTAGAGGATTACTGTCTTCTTCCTGTCCCTCATCTGTTGCCATGAGCAGGGTGAGATCAGCCCTGTCATAGTAGGGTTTCAGGCGGTTGACATGGAGCACCCTAAGGGGACTCCTGGCAGTGCCTAAGTCAACCAAGTAGGTGACTTCACCCTTCTTTTCAACAATTGTGTGGGGTCCACTCCATTTATCTTGGAGTGCTCTTGGGGCCACAGGCTCCAAGACCCACACTTTCTGCCCTGGTTGATACTGAACCAAAACAGCCTTCTGATCATGCCATTGCTTCTGGAGCTCTTGGCTGGCCTGAAGGTTTTTACTGGCCTTTTTCATGTACTCAGCCATCCTTGATCTGAGGCCAAGTACATAGTCCACAATATCCTGCTTAGGAGCTTTTAAAGGTTGTTCCCAACCCTCCTTTACAAGTGTGAGTGGACCCCTAACAGGGTGTCCAAAAAGAAGTTCAAAGGGGTTGAAGCCCACTCCTTTCTGGGGTACCTCCCTGTAGGCAAAAAGGAGGCATGGTAGAAGGATATCCCATCTCCTGCGGAGTTTTTCAGGGGGTCCCATAATCATGCCTTTGAGAGTTTTATTAAATCTCTCCACCAGTCCATTTGTTTGTGGATGATAGGGTGTTGTGAACTTGTACGTTACACCCCACTCCTTCCACATGGCCTTTAAGTATGCAGACATGAAATTGCTTCCTCTGTCTGATACTACTTCCTTTGGGAAGCCCACCCTGGAAAATATTCCCAGGAGGGCCTTTGCCACTGCAGGAGCTGTAGTGGTCCTTAAAGGAATTGCTTCAGGGTATCTTGTGGCATGGTCCACTACCACCAAGATAAACCTATTGCCTGAAGCAGTAGGAGGGTCAAGGGGGCCAACTATGTCAACCCCTACCCTTTCAAAGGGAACCCCAACCACAGGCAGTGGGATAAGGGGTGCCTTTGGGGTGCCACCTGTCTTGCCACTGGCTTGACAGGTTTCACAGGACTTACAAAATTCCTTTGTGTCCTCAGACATCCTAGGCCAATGAAACAGGGGAACAAGCCTGTCCCAAGTTTTCATTTGTCCTAGATGCCCAGCTAAGGGAATGTCATGTGCCAGTGTTAGGAGGAACTTTCTGTACTCCTGAGGAATCACTAATCTCCTGGCAGCTCCAGGTTTAGGATCCCTATGCTCAGTGTACAAGAGGTTGTCCTCCCAGTAAACTCTGTGAGAGTCACTGACATCCCCATTAGCCTGTTTGACAGCTTGCTGTCTGAGACCCTCTAATGTGGGACAGGTTTGCTGTGCCACACTCAGCTCCTCTCTGGCAGGCCCCCCTTCACCCAAAAGCTCAGCAGTGTCTGCTTCCAGCTCCTCTGGTGTAGGTTCTGCACAGGGAGGGAATTCTTCTTCCTCAGAATTAGAATCCACTGTAGAGGGAGGGATAGTAGGAAGTGGTTTGCTTCTACTAGCCCTAGCTTTAGGGAGCACTTGGTCCATTGTTCCAGGATCCAAGCTTCCCTGTCCTTTTTGCTTTTTGGCCTGAGCCCTTGTCAAAGCAAAAATATGCCCTGGGATGCCCAGCATTGCTGCATGGGCCTCCAACTCCACATCTGACCAAGCTGATGTCTCCAAATCATTCCCTAATAGACAGTCTACAGGTAAATCTGAAGCTACCACAACTTTCTTTGGACCAGTTACCCCCCCCCCAGTTGAGATTTACAACAGCCATGGGGTGGCTTTGTGTTATGTTGTGAGCATTGGTTACTTGGTACTGGTGTCCAAGTATGTGTTGTTCAGGGTGCACCAGTTTCTCAATCACCATTGTGACACTGGCACCTGTGTCCCTGTAGGCCTGGACCTCAACACCATTTATTAGCGTTAGTTGCTTGTACTTCTCCAAGTTATGGGGGCAAGCAACCAAAGTGGCTAAATCAATAGCCCCTTCAGAGACTAAAGTAGCCTCTGTGGTCTCCCTAATCAGACCAACCCCAACTAAATTACCAAAAGTGAGCCCAGCTACTCCCTTGGATTGGCTATTAGTAGGTTTGCTCCCACCACCACTGCTATTAGTAGGGACACTAGGTGTAGCAGTAGGGGTTGTAGTGGTAGAAGCTGTGGTGCCTTTCTTTGGACAACTGGGATCTGTTGTCGAATGGCCTTTTATTTTACATAAATAGCACCATGGTTTCTTTTCCTTGTGCTGATTAAAGGAGGATTTGGACCCACCACCCCCACCAGAGTGTTTTTGTGGGCCTGATGAAGACTCATTTTTAGATTTGTCCCCACCCTTGTCAGAAGACTTACCATCCTTCTTTTTGTTGCCATCTTTGTCACCCCCTGTATGAACTTTTCTGTTCACTCTTGTTCTGACCCATTTGTCTGCCTTCTTTCCCAATTCTTGGGGAGAGGTCAGATCAGAGTCCACCAAGTACAGGTGCAACAAATCAGACACACAATTATTAAGAATATGCTCTCTCAGGATTAAGTTATACAGGCTGTCATAATCAGTAACTTTACTGCCATGTAACCACCCCTCCAAGGCCTTCACTGAATGGTCAATGAAATCAACCCAGTCTTGTGAAGACTCCTTTTTGGTCTCTCTGAACTTTATCATGTACTGTTCAGTGGTTAAGCCATAACCATCCAGGAGTGCATTCTTAAGAACTTGGAAATTATTAGCATCATTTTCTTTCACAGTAAGGAGCCTATCCCTACCTTTTCCACTAAATGATAGCCATAGGATAGCAGCCCACTGCCTTTGAGGGACATCCTGTACAACACAGGCCCTCTCAAGTGCAGCAAACCACTTGTTAATGTCATCCCCCTCCTTATAAGGGGGAACTATCTTGTGCAGATTCCTGGAATCATGCTCTTTTGCAGGATGACTATGGGGAATACTGCTGCTGCCACCATGGGTATCTAAACCCAACTTCTGTCTTTCCTTCTCTAATTCAAAAGACTGTCTATCCAGATCCAGCTGTTGCTTTTTAAGCTTCAGTCTGGTTTGTTCCACCCTCAACTTATTGAGTTCCCTCTCTAACATTCTGTCATCAGGGTTGGTGGGAGGGACATTTCTAGAAACAGAGCTATGATGGGAATGAACAGAAGGAGACCTGTCCCTTACAGAAGCCAACTTAACAGCTTGGTTTACAGAAACATTACTACCAGTATGGTGAGAATAAATGCTTTTGCTATGATGTGAGACAACACTATTTATTTGGTGTGGCTCATCATCATTACCATCTATGCTAGATTGTCTAGTAATGGGCAGGCTAGGAAGTTTCTTTCCTGAATCTTTTCCTGGGGGAGTCCCTGAATCAGATTGGGAACTATTAGGTACTTTTTCAACAGATGGGGCACCTATGGCCTTATCCTGTTCTCTAAGCATGTTAAGTAACAGTTCCAAGGCAGGATTCTTCCCTACACTCAAACCTCTCTCTATACAGAGACTCCTTGCTCTTTTCGAGCTAAGGTTGTCATATGCAAGTTTGGACAGATCAACACTTTGGCCTGTGCCAGACATTTTTTAGAGAGAGTTAAAGTGATAGAAAAAGAGAAAAAAGTTTTCAGAACTTTTTGGAAAGACAGAAAAAAAACTTTTTAAACTTTTAGGAACTTTTTGAAAGTTTAGAAGTACTTTTCAGCACTTAGAAAAGAGTGAAAAGTGGAAATGCAAAACTTTTTGGCTATGTGTATATACACTGACCTTGTTTTGTATATTTTTCTCTTATGAAAAGTACAATGACAAGAGTGGTAAGTAGTCTCAAGCACTTATCCCACCACTGCACAACCAATGTAGGAGGCTGGACTGGCTTGTAGTGAGTACCAAGGGGTACTTGCACCTTGCACCAGGCCCAGTTATCCCTTATTAGTGTATAGGGTGTCTAGCAGCTTAGGCTGATAGATAATGGTAGCTTAGCAGAGCAGCTTAGGCTGAACTAGGAGACGTGTGAAGCTACTACAGTACCACTTAGTGTCATATGCACAATATCATAAGAAAACACAATACACAGTTATACTAAAAATAAAGGTACTTTATTTTTATGACAATATGCCAAAGTATCTTAGAGTGTACCCTCAGTGAGAGGATAGGAAATATACACAAGATATATATATACACAATAGCAAAAATATGCAGTCTTAGAAAACAGTGCAAACAATGTATAGTTACAATAGGATGCAATGGGGAAACATAGGGATAGGGGCAACACAAACCATATACTCCAAAAGTGGAATGCGAACCACAAATGGACCCCAAACCTATGTGACCTTGTAGAGGGTCGCTGGGACTATTAGAAAATAGTGAGAGTTAGCAAAATAACCCTCCCCAAGACCCTGAAAAGTGAGTGCAAAGTGCACTAAAGTCCCCCTAAGGACAAAATAGTCGTGTTAGAGGAATAATGCAGGAAAGACACAAACCAGCAATGCAACAACTGTGGATTTCCAATCTAGGGTACCTGTGGAACAAGGGGACCAAGTCCAAAAGTCACAAGCAAGTCGGAGATGGGCAGATGCCCAGGAAATGCCAGCTGCGGGTGTAAAGAAGCTTTGACTGGACAGAAGAAGCTGAGGTTTCTGCAAGAACGAAAAGGGCTAGAGACTTCCCCTTTGGTGGACGGATCCCTCTCGCCTTGGAGAGTCGTGCAGAAGTATTTTCCCGCCGGAAGGATGCCAACAAGCCTTGCTAGTCGCAAATCGTGCATTTGGCGTTTTTGGACGCTGCTGGGGCCCAGGAGGGACCAGGAGGTCGCAAATTGGACCTGAATAGAGAGGGGACGTCGAAAAAGACAAAGAGCCCTCACTGAAGCAGGTAGCACCCAGAGAAGTGCCAGAAACAGGCACTACAAAGATGCGTGAAACGGTGCTCGCCGAAGTTGCACAAAGGAGTCCCACGTCGCCGGAGACCAACTTAGAAGGTCGTGCAATGCAGGTTAGAGTGCCGTGGACCCAGGCTTGGCTGTGCACAAAGGATTTCCGCCGGAAGTGCACAGGGGCCCGAGTAGCTGCAAAGTCGCGGTTCCCAGCAATGCAGCCCAGCGAGGTGAGGTAAGGACTTACCTCCACCAAACTTGGGCTGAAGAGTCACTGGACTGTGGGGGTCACTTGGACAGAGTCGCTGGATTCAAGGGACCTCGCTCGTCGTGCTGAGAGGAGTCCCAAGGGACCGGTAATGCAGCTTTTTGGTGCCTGCGGTTGCAGGGGGAAGATTCCGTCGACCCACGGGAGATTTCTTCGGAGCTTCTGGTGCAGAGAGGAGGCAGGCTACCCCCACAGCATGCACAAGCAGGAAAACAGTCGAGAAGGCGGCAGGATCAGCGTTACAGAGTTGCAGTAGTCGTCTTTGCTACTATGTTGCAGGTTTGCAGGCTTCCAGCGCGGTCAGCAGTCGTTTCCTTATCAGAAGGTGAAGAGAGAGATGCAGAGGAACTCGGATGAGCTCTTGCATTCGTTATCTGAAGTTTCCCCAGAGACAGAGACCCTAAATAGCCAGAAAAGAGGGTTTGGCTACCTAGGAGAGAGGATAGGCTACTAACACCTGAAGGAGCCTATCAGCAGGAGTCTCTGACGTCACCTGGTGGCACTGGCCACTCAGAGCAGTCCAGTGTGCCAGCAGCACCTCTGTTTCCAAGATTGCAGAGGTCTGGAGCACACTGGAGGAGCTCTGGACACCTCCCAGGGGAGGTGCAGGTCAGGGGAGTGGTCACTCCCCTTTCCTTTGTCCAGTTTCGCGCCAGAGCAGGGGCTAAGGGGTCCCTGAACCGGTGTAGACTGGCTTATGCAGAATTGGGCACCTCTGTGCCCAACAAAGCATTTCCAGAGGCTGGGGGAGGCTACTCCTCCCCTGCCTTCACACCATTTTCCAAAGGGAGAGGGTGTCACACCCTCTCTCAGAGGAAGTTCTTTGTTCTGCCATCCTGGGCCAGGCCTGGCTGGACCCCAGGAGGGCAGCTGCCTGTCTGAGGGGTTGGCAGCAGCAGCAGCTGCAGTGAAACCCCAGGAAGGGCAGTTTGGCAGTACCAGGGTCTGTGCTACAGACCACTGGGATCATGGGATTGTGCCAACTATGCCAGGATGGTATAGAGGGGGCAATTCCATGATCATAGACATGTTACATGGCCATATTCGGAGTTACCATTGTGAAGCTACATATAGGTAGTGACCTATATGTAGTGCACGCGTGTAATGGTGTCCCCGCACTCACAAAGTTCAGTGAATTGGCTCTGAACAATGTGGGGGCACCTTGGCTAGTGCCAGGGTGCCCTCACACTAAGTAACTTTGCACCTAACCTTTACCAGGTAAAGGTTAGACATATAGGTGACTTATAAGTTACTTAAGTGTAGTGTAAAATGGCTGTGAAATAACGTGGACGTTATTTCACTCAGGCTGCAGTGGCAGGCCTGTGTAAGAATTGTCAGAGCTCCCTATGGGTGGCAAAAGAAATGCTGCAGCCCATAGGGATCTCCTGGAACCCCAATACCCTGGGTACCTCAGTACCATATACTAGGGAATTATAAGGGTGTTCCAGTAAGCCAATGTAAATTGGTAAAAATGGTCACTAGCCTGTTAGTGACAATTTGGAAAGCAATGAGAGAGCATAACCACTGAGGTTCTGATTAGCAGAGCCTCAGTGAGACAGTTAGTCACTACACAGGTAACACATTCAGGCACACTTACGAGCACTGGGGCCCTGGGTTACCAGGGTCCCAGTGACACATACAACTAAAACAACATATATACAGTGAAAAATGGGGGTAACATGCCAGGCAAGATGGTACTTTCCTACACATGGTGAGCAAAAGAACGATGGATTAAACCCAGATCTATGACTGGGGGTGAGTGTTTGACTATGTTCAGCATTCCGTCCATCACTTGTTGTTTTTGCTTTATATGAGCAGATACACCAGCATGGGGAGGACCTGCAGCTCGGGCTCCATGTCGTCAGGGTTCTTTCTTGAGTGTCGAGAGGTGAGTGGTTTCCCTTCAAAATAATGTTCTGCCGTGCTTTTGATGACGTTGGTACCGCCCCGGAAAAGCTGGGCAATGGGTGGGTTGTAATTGGGCGGTACATTGTCTTCCGCCTGGCTCTTGGCGGTTACCGCCGCTGTGTTTGTTGCTACCACTGTGGCGGTCGGAGTGTTAAAGTGTCTGTCTGTGTTAGCAGTTTCCGCCGTCATCATGATTCCATTTTTGTTACCGCCGGCCTGTTGGCGGTATTACCGCCGCTTTAATACCGACTGCCAGGATTGTAATGAGGGCCTAAATGTTATTAGGCTATATTCAAGAAGGACAGACATATATTCAATTTGTACACTGACATTGTCAAAAGTCATATACAAATAATAAATTAATACAAATAAAGGAACATCAGTCTGGTGTATGGAACTTGTAGACGAGAGGGATGTATGGTAAAATACAGAAAGCTATCATTTCAGGAATAAAGTAAAGCTAATGGGCCATAAGTACAAAGCATTTTTGCAGTTGGAAATGGATGATTTGTCCTTTTCTTACCACAAAATACTTTTAGGCATGTAAGAAACACAATTTGTGATTCAGTGAGGTTACCAAATCACAATTTGTGTCTGCAATTCGGTATTTGGAAGGGCGCGTTTAGGGCTTCCCTTCCAAAACTGAATCTGAATGAGATGTATGAATGTTTTGCAACTGAATTACAGTCGTAAAACATTCACATTTTTTGACTCCTTGAAGGAGGTGGTAACCCATTTGCAAATGCAAAGGGGTGCCCAGAGGACCCCTTCCCTTTGAGAATGGAAACAAATAATTTTTAATAGTATGCAGTGTACTCTTAAAAAAATGAAACTTCAAGGTTTTATGGGATTTTTGAAAACACATCATATTTTCCTTTTAGGAAAACAGAACAAATTTAACAGAAAATTGCTTTATCACAAAGCAAGAACGGCCATGGTGGTCTGCCAGCATCAGCAGACCATCAACCCTGTAATGGCTGTGATTCCTAATGGGTCTAAAATTGCAACCTACCTCATTAATATCCATGAAGTAGGTCTATTTGCAACCCTTTAGCATTGCTGTTGAAAATCAAAAGAGTTTCATACATTAGGAGTACTAATTTCCTAACTGTGATTCAGAGAGAATCCAAATTAGAAAATGTTTATTCCTAATGTAAGTTCATCTGGCCATTAAACACATAAATAAGGAACTGACATACCAGTGTCTACCACCCATCTGCTTTGTGGTGCCAATACTGATGTGAGATCAGAAGCCATTCTTTTGAAAATGGTGGATGGGATGACACCACAGTGCCAAATAAATAAATACCATTAAATCTAAGCATACCAGTATGAATGTCCAAGTTATTTTTTCCTCCACTATAAAGACTTGACTAAACACAATTTCACATTTCTATGTAGATTTTGATAAAACACACATCTAGCTAACATAGGTACATACGAGTTGTTATTTTTTTTTCTTTGCAAGACTGGTACTGTGTGTTGCCCTGCTGTACAGTTATACAGGGCCATATTTATACTTTTTGACGCACAACTGCGCCAACGCAGTTGTGCGTCAAAAATGTTAACGCCGGCTACCGCCATTCCAAAGCGCCATGCGGGCGCCTTATTTATGGAATGACGTTAGCCGGCGGAGCTGACTGGTGTGCGTAAAAAAAAATGACCCACACCAGGCAGCGCCGGCGTAGGGGAAAATGGAGCTTGGGCGTCAAAAAATGGGGCAAGTCGGTCTGAGGCAAAAAATCTGCCTCAACCCGATTTGCGCCATTTTTTTTTACTCCCACCCTCCATTGACATGACTCCTGTCTTAGCAAAGACAGGAGTCATGCCCCCTTGCCCAATGGCCATGCCCAGGGGACTTATGTCACCTTGGCATGGTGATTGGGCATAGTGGCATGTAGGGGGGCACAAATCAGGCCCCCCTATGCCACAAACAAAAAAATATATATATACTTACCTGAACTTACCTTAAGTTCCCTGGGCTGGGTCCCTCCATCCTTGGGCGTCCTCCTGGGGTGGGCAAGGGTGGCAGGGGGTGTCCCTGGGAGCATGGTAGGGCACCTCTGGGCTCCTTCCGAGCCCACAGGTCCCTTAACGCCTGCCCTGATCAGGCGTTAAAAAATGACGCAAAAGCGGCTGGACGTCATTTTTTTGGACCCGCCCACTCCTGTGCGTCATTTTTGCACTGGAGTTTAAATAAGGCGCACATGCCTTGGAGTAATTTTTTAGACGGGAGCGCCTACCTTGCATATCATTAACGCAAGGTAGGTGTCCACGCTAAAAAATGACGCAAACTCCAAGATCTTTGGCGCTAGACGGGTCTAACGCCAAAGTATAAATATGGAGTTAGCTTTGCGTCGGATTTGCGTCAAAACAAACAACGCAATTCCGGCGCAAACAGAGTATAAATATGCCCCACAGTCTTCTGCCACAACTAAAGGATTTGCCTGGGTTGCATGAAGACTATTAACAGTAAACTTACCATAACATTTAATTGATCATCAAAACTAGTGTTGACGGATGTTTATGAGTGGTATTTTATGCTGTGTAACAAGCAATGCAGGTATGAGTGAAGTGCAGAGATTAATAAATACTTGTAGCTTTAGTTATAGAAAGATTGAGTTGCAACTGGCATATTATCAAGGTCCATGCATGAATTGAATAGCTAGGCCATTCACAGTTGTTTACTTAGAATTCTGAGCCCAAAATTTGGCTTTGCAGTTTCAGAAATGAGATGATTATTTTATAAAGTTCCTTCAAAGAACTGGAGGAACTGTCGATTATTCAGGCCAGATCGTCCATTCTGGCTCTCATAATGGTGTATTGGTACCTTTTAGTGCCTTTTAATGTGCTAATTTACTTGTTTCATCATAGCTAAGCCTCCATTTCCTTTCTTTCTTTTTACAGTCTTTTTTTTAGTTTCACTAATTCAGCAGAGAACCATGAGTTGTTTGTCTGAGGTCTGGATAGTTTAATTAATCTGAGGGGAATCAGCTTGTCTAGTGAGTTTTTTATCCAGTTATTGAAGGCCGTAAATGACATGGAAGCATCTTCTTGCCTCTTGGGTATAGTTTTAAGCACAATCTTTAACCTGCTGGTAGTGTCTAATTTTGACCATTGTCTTAAAGCCTGTAGCTGACCATCTATAGTGGAGTTCCGTTCTCCTTGTTGGAAGGGAAAAAGGGGCAATAAAATGATCAGACCAGCATAGGTGAAAGGGGATTTTAATAATAAGCAGGAGATATTTGTGATAATTGGGTCGAGTAGATGGCTTATTATATGTGTGGGAGATTTTACTGACTGCAGGAGCTGTATAGCCTCAAGATCATGTAGAAAATTATCTACCTGCTCACGTTTGTGTCCTGTAGATGCAAATTTAAATCACCTAGGAATGTGAAACTGGCATTCTGCAGACAGTTAGTGGTTAAATGTCTGGTAGGTCATGAAAAAGTCTCTGACCAGACCAGAGGCACAGAGCCCAAGTAACCTTGAACAAGTGAAGGTAGGGCAGAGTTTGATCTTAAATAGAAGGCTTGCACAGCTAGGGATGGATATTGGAGTAAAATTTGCTTTAAGATGACTTTTAAAACGCACAGCAAGCCGACCTCCCAATTTTTCAAGGTGACTGCATCTAACAATGGAATACTCTTGCGGGAGCGCTATAGCGACATCAGGTGAACAATAGGCATTGAGCCAGGTTTCTGTGAAGAATAGTACTTCTGGTTGTTTATACTCCAGAAATGAGAAGATGTCAAGCTTGTGCTTAGGAAGGCACCTACAATTGGCTAAAAACATCTGCCATTGAAGGTCTTTTTTGATCTGGGAATCATGCACAATTCTCACTTCCCCTCTCAGGCGTGGGATAATCTGGTGAATACTTACAAGCCCCACATGCCTGTGGGAGATTCACTGGATTTAGAGTAAAATATCATTTTTTGACTACAGGACAGCTAAGTTGCTTCAATCGATCCGATGAACAGCAGATACGTTCTGTTGTTAAATAGGCAGGGTTCCTGGCCCTGGGCCTGGTCAGAGGTAGACGGGTGAAGACGGGCTTGCCTCTAGCATGCCAGTGATGCCTCAGTGGTGCATCTGTGCACCAACCCTCATTAAGCAGTGAGGGGTGGGCAAAAACACCAGAGCACTAACAAAGATGATGCCTCTAGTTGTGCAAATGCGGGGAAAAGTAAAAACTCCTGTTTCCAGCCAACTGAGTCGTGCAAAAATTGAAGCAATAACAGCCCATTGAAAGCAGATTTTTATATAGAGTCTCTGTTTCAGTCCCCCAAGCACCATACAGTTTCAATGAATGCAAAGTCTATATTAAACAGTGTCCCCATTTCATCCCCTTGAGCTTACTAAAGACCCTGGCAATAAAGTGACTGAGTAATAAGAAAGTCCAATCACAATTGCTAAAATCCTAAAATAGACATGTGCAAAATGTGTTTTTAAGATCAAAGAATGTAAAAATAGTAAAAATCTCTCTCTGACCCACCTTCTGAGAGGTGACCGAGCCCAAAAACAATTGAGTGTGAACAAAGATTGGCACCCGTAGTTGTGCAAATGCAGGGAAAACTAACCCCGCCCCATTTCCAGCCCCCTCAGCAGTGTAAAAATTGAAGAGCCCAACGAAAACCAGTTTTAAAATAGAGTCCCTGTTTCAGTCCCCCAAGCACCATATGGTTTCAATGAATGCCAAGTGTTTATCAGTGTCCCCGATACATTCCGCAGAGCCTAGAAAACTACTGACAATAAAGTGACTGAGCACTAAGACAGTATTATTACAATTGTTAAAGTCCTAAAATAGACCTGTGCAAAATTTGTTTTTAATCAAACAGATCAAGGCATGTAAAAACAGTAAAAACCTTTCTCTGAACCACCTTCTGAGAGAACTTCCATGACCTAGTGACTGGAAGCCCCCTTCAGGCATCACTTTGGGTGTTCAGAGACCCCCATGGGAAGTAGCCTGTCCTCTTCAGCTCAGAGGGTTCAGCAGCAGCTGCCGGTGATGAGCTGTGCTCGTGAGCCCACAGATGTACTAGCCAATGGCTGCCATCTTAGTTAGCTTCATCAGGCCAGTTGCTGCCAGGCACTGGCTACATCGCCTCCTCAGCAGCATGGAGTCTAGTTCTGCCACGCCTCCTCACCTGTCTGGTTCAGAGTCCCGAGGGACCAACATGGGCCCACAACACCAGCTGCTAACAAAGGGCTATGCTCCCGAGATAGCAGGTGTCTCAACCTGCACAGCCATCTAAGGGTGCATTGGGACAGTCACAGTTGGATCTTAGCCCCCGCGTTTCATCCATGGGCCGGGCATTAATTCATGGGGAAAGCTCTGTCTCCCTCCTCAACCAGCTGGTTTGTGGTTACTAAGGGCTGACACTACCACAGCGCTGGTGGGGTGGGCATTTGTTAGATCCAGAAGGGAGCATGGAGAAGGGCTTGGCCACCCCAGCAAGAATGGTTATCGGAAGGTATTTCCTCAAATGGCATATGACCATTGTTGTAAATATAGGTGGATCTTTTGTAGATTATATGATGTGGGTTTATTCATCTTAGTTACAGGTTACAGATAGCACCCCACCAGGAGCAGCATCCTTGATGGTCAGCTCACTCTCACCAACTGACCATTCACACCAAACAGGCATTCATCATCATTCCTTGATCTCAAAAACACACTGGCTCAGCAACAGAGAACTGGTAAAGAGGGAGAGAATACATAGCAAGAATTGAAGTCACAACACATCTCCTCTCCTTACAAAAAACAAATGATGGAAATATAATCGTCCTTTAACATAAGGACCAATGGAGGGTATTACAAATTCAAACCGAAATACACAACGTGGCTCCAATCACTCATAAAAAATTCACTGCATTAATACCTTGTTGCAGCTCTCCCCCATGTTTCAGCTTTTTTCTTTGCACTGTAACCATTGCAGCTTGAACTTTAATTCCTCTTCTGACATGCATCATACTCTGTGTAGCCGGCTGATGGAGGTACCAGCTACTCCCACAGCGGAATCGGGAACAGAGTACTGATCCGCTCTTCCTGACAACGCCCTGCCCAGGCGTCTCAGCAACGACCACGTCACTAACAGCTCAGGGAACCCGGAAATCCGGGTTCCCAAAAAGGTAGAAAGCGACGACAGACTGCGTGCGCGAGGAGGACGAGGAAGGGAAAGACGCCGGCAGAGAAGAGAAGACGCGGAACATACAACCGGAGGCAGAAAACAAAGACCGGAGCAGAAGAGAAGCCCGAGGAACCAAAGCCCAAGCTCGGAGAACGACAGAGAGGAATTCAGAAAGGCGAGAATACCGCCACGTCCCAGGAGGGACTTGGCTTAACCAGGTACGGTCCCGCATAAAGGACACTTTCTGGTTAAAGGGAAAAGGGACACCGGGAGTGGGGAGAGGAGTGAGAATACAGGGAGGGGAAGAGGAGGAAGAAGAGAGGGAGGAGGAGGAGGGTAACAGTAAAAAGAAGGAGAAAAGATCTTGAAGGAACAAGATCGATATAAAAAGAAGAGAAACCTGAGACCGAAATACTAAGAGCACTACAAGGGAAGAAATAAGAGCACTATAAATTAAGAGCACCAGAGATAAAGACCTATCACCACAAAGACACCCTAGGTGACTCGTCCTATGCATGTTAACTACCACATTCTTCATAATTTCCCAGGGGACACATATCAAGCTATCTCTCTCTCTCTCTCTCTCTCTCTCTCTCTCTCTCCCTGTCTCACTCTCCTTTTTCCCTCTTGTTGTGTTAATACTGACCATTTAGTTACAAAACCCCGGACTTACACATATCTCCATTCCTCTTGTTTTCCGGTACATCTGAGAATCCTACGGAGAACATCTACGCCGGTCAAGGGGAAAATCTGGGAAGAAGAAGAAACTTTTTATTACGGAGAACCAAAGCTCATTTAAATACTGCAGCCTCATTTCTTTAAGGAACTAAAAATAAAACATCCCATTTTCAAACCACCCGAGCATTCTAGTCCTTATTATCGCCACCCCACTGCCACAGTGGTGTCAGAAGTGGGATTTTAACAGTGTGCGATAAACACAGGCAGACTCAGGTGAGAATGGGAGAAAAACCCACTTTGGAGGACATGATACAGCAGCTAGCTGAAGGGCAGCGTCACCTTCAGTTAGTATGGGAAGCCCATCAGAGAGAGGCTAAGGAGGACAGAGAGGCCTTACAGAGTGCACTAAAGAGCCAAGCCACCATCATGGCCAATAACCAATTAGTACACGAGACGGCCCTCCAAAAGCTCACTGATACAATTGCAGCTAGCAAGGGCCACCCCAATGTGCCTAGCTCCGTTCTCCAGAAATACCAGTATGGGGAGGATCCCGACGCTTTCTTTACCAACTTCGAAAGAGTGGCCTCCTCTGCCCAATGGCCGGAAGAACGTTGGGGTCAATATATAGCGCCATTACTGACAGGTATTCTCCAAACTGCCTATCAGGCTGCGAATCCGGATGGTACCACTCCCTACAAAGACATTAAAAAGAGCATATTGGAGAGAGTAGGTCACAACTCGGAGTACTACCGCCTGCGGTTCCGGAAGATAAAGTGGGGGCCTATGGAAGATCCCCAGACCTTTTCATATAAAGTCAAGGACCTGGGGTTGAAATGGCTGGGACCTATAGGAACTGAGGGAGAAGATATTATAAAGGCGGTGATCTTGGAGCAATATTTAGAGTCCCTTCCTCCATCCACTCGGAGTTGGATACGCCAACATCCTAAAGTCAACACGGACATGGCCGTAGATTTAGCATGCGCTTATCACCGGTCAACCGACTTCAAGAGCTTAAACGCCAAGACACCTACTAAACCCCCAGCCATACCATTAACACATTTATCCAGGAAAGCCTCGGAAGACACAAGGCTCCCCAAACTTGGGAACAGTCCTCCGATGCAGCAACCACAGTGTTATAGCTGCGGTGAATGGGGGCATATAGCTCGACTACGCCCCCGGAAAGGGGAAAAACCTGAACCTATGGACATTGGGATCACGAGGGGAAGAGTCTTGTGCAGAGGAGGGGGTGATCCTAGATACAGACAAGAACTTAGGGTAAATGGAAAAGTGCTCCTAGCCTTGGTAGACTCTGGATGTAGCCAATCCTTTGTAAGAGCTGATGTGATAAACCTATCAGGACAACCCACCCACCAATGGGTTTCGATCTGCTGCATACATGGGGACAAAGGCAACTATCCCCTATCCATGGTGAGAATAGAGTGGGAAGGAAGACATGACCTGTTACCAGTAAGGGTTATGGATCGCTTGGTGGAAGACTGTATATTAGGAACTGACTACCCACAATTCCCCGAACTGTTAAAAAGGGTAAGATCTCGAATTGCGCCTGATTCCTGGTGGGCGGAGGCACCGTTTTACAATAGCCCTATAGAGGGAAAACCATGTTGACCTAAACCCTCAGGATGAGAAAAAAGACAAATAAAACAACAGTACTGGAATCCTGAAAGAGAAAAAAATACAGGAAAGGTAGTTGCCAATATTACAACTCCCCTTCCTTCCTTCAGAGTCAGCCAGCGAGAAGATCCCTCTCTCCGTCATGCTTGGAAAGTAGCCAAATCAGAGTCTACTAATGAGGTGGGTCCTTACTTCATTGTCCAAAACAATCTCCTCTACCGAGTCGTTAAACGTGACAATATCGAGAAACAACAGTTAGTAGTTCCCGAACCCTATCGTGTCCAGGTACTCTTTTTGGCACACAATCAGCCGGGAGGGGGACACTATGGTAGGGAAAAGACTGAAGAATATTTGCTAAGAAGATTTTATTGGCCCGGGATATATGCACAACTCCAACAATACTGTGCCCTGTGTCCCCGGTGCCAACTTATAGACCCGGGCCCCCATAGAAAAGCACCCCTCCAACCCTTACCCATCATTGACGTCCCCTTCTCCAGGATCGGTATGGACTTAGTAGGCCCACTTCTCCCTTCAACCAAAGGTCATACCTATATTCTAGTTATAGTGGACTATGCTACCCAGTACACTGAGGCTATACCCCTTTCGAGCATGACCTCTAAAAATGTAGCACAAGCTATGATCACTTTCTTTGCTAGAGTGGGGTTTTCCAATGAAATCTTGACAGATCGAGGGACTCCTTTTATGTCATGTCGTCACTAATGAATGATATTTGTAAAACCCTTGGGATCAAACAAATCAAGACTTCTGTCTATCACCCCCAGACGGATGGCTTGGTAGAACGGTATAACCGCACTATAAAAATATTATTAAGGAAAACAGTCTCCGAATCGGCACGGGATAGGGAACGGAAACTGCCAATAGTCTTATATGCCATCAGAACACATGAACAGGCCTCCACCGGACATAGCCCCTTCGAACTTGTCTTCGGACGACAACCCCGTAGTCTGCTAGATATGGCAGCAGAAATGTGGGAAGAAGAGGGAAAGGAAGAAAAACATCTATTAGACTATGTATACAACCTAAAATCCTACCTACAAACAGTGTGGGAAGACTTACGTAACAACCTAGAGAAAGCTCAGAGTACCCAAAAGAAATATTATGACAATGGAGCAAAACCACGTTATTTACAATCTAATGATAAGGTTCTTATATTAAAACCTTGTTCCGACAATAAACTTCTGGCCAAGTGGCAGGGTCCATATACAATATTAAAAGCTATTTCCCCTGTTACTTACCTGGTAGAAATATCCAAACATCCCAATAGAACTCAAATTTACCATATAAATCTGTTAAAAAAATGGGAAGAACCCACAATAGTGCATAACCAATCAGCGAACGGATTCCTAATAACCCCTGGAGAACCCTTAGACATTGAGCTGTATGCCACTAACACTAAGGTAGACACAGAGATACCCCACATTAATGCAAACATCACGGAAAAGCAGATGAATCAACTAAAGAATCTAGTAAAGAGACATGGCAGGTTTTTCTCTGGAATACCGGGAAAAACTCATCTGATCCAAAATCACATCAGAACCCCTGAGGGAAAAATAATAAGGCTACGCCCTTATCGTATCCCAGAAGCCCGATGGCATTTAATAGAAGAAGAGGTTCAAGCTATGTTAAAACTGAAGGTCATAGAGCCATCTACAAGTCCTTGGTGCTCCCCTGTTGTTCTCGTCCCAAAACCGGACGGTTCGATAAGATTCTGTATTGACTTCCGCCGTCTAAATGAAATTTCCCTCTTCGATACATACCCAATTCCCAGGGTAGATGACCTGCTCGAGCGACTGGGCAAAGCCCAATATATGTCAACGCTCGATTTAACAAAAGGGTACTGGCAAATACCCCTAGCACCAGCCGATAGGGAGAAAACGGCTTTCTCCACTCACTCAGGGCTCTACCATTTTACGGTACTCCCATTTGGACTCCACGGAGCTCCAGCCACATTCCAAAGACTAATGTACCACCTTTTAAGACCTTTTCGTAAATATGCCGCAGCGTATTTAGACAATATTGTGGTTTTCAGCGACACCTGGGAAGACCATCTTATCCATGTCCATGAAATATGTCAGGCATTACATGCAGCTGGGCTCACAGCCAATCCAAAAAAATGTCATTTGGGTTACGACCACATTGCTTATTTGGGGTATTTTATAGGTCAGGGCCAGCTCCGACCACAAAAGAGTAAGATAGAAGCCATCCAGCAAGTCCCTATCCCCACAACAAAAAGAAAACTTCGCTCCTTCTTGAGGGTAATCGGATATTATAGACGTTTTATACCTCAATATTCCACCCTGGCCGCACCCCTCACGGACCTCCTTAAGAAAAACTTACCATCTAAGATAACATCCCTATCCGAAAAACAACTAACTAGTTTTAATCAATTGAAATCCTACCTCACTAATGAGCCAGTCTTACGCTGTCCCGATTTCACTAAAACCTTCCATCTGTATACGGACACCTCGGATGTGGGGTTAGGGGCAGTACTTTCCCAACCCGACGATGACGGTCATGACCACCCCATTGTCTTTATTAGCAGGAAATTGTTACCCAGGGAATGTCACTATCCCATTATTGAACGAGAGTGTCTTGCAATTAAATGGGCTGTCGAGAACCTGCGGTACTATCTCCTGGGGCACCCTTTTGTTCTGTTTACCGACCATGCTCCCCTGACTTGGTTGGCCTCCCATAAAGACTCCAACTCCCGTGTTCTTCGGTGTTTTATGGAGCTTCAACCCTTCTCTTTACAGGTCTGTCATATTCCGGGTGCCCTCCAAGGTCCGGCTGACTACTTGTCTCGATTCCCTGGTTCTTCGGAACTATATCCGTCCCGATCTTGGGATGAGGTGTGTAGCCGGCTGACGGAGGTACCGGCTACTCTCACAGCGGAATCGGGAACAGAGTTCCGATCCGCTCTCCCTGACAATGCCCCGCCCGGGCGTCTCAGCAACAACCATGTCACTAACAGCTCAGGGAACCCGGAAATCCAGGTTCCCGAAAAGGTAGAAAGCGACAATGGACTGCGCACACGCGAGGAGGACGAGGAAGGGAAAGACCCCGACAGAGAAGAGAAGAGAAGACACAGAACATACGACCGGAGGCAGAAAATGAAGACCGGAGCAGAAGAGAAGCCCGAGGAACCAACGCCCAAGCTCGGAGTACGACAGAGAGAAATTCAGAAAGGCGAGAATTCCGCCACGTCCCAGGAGGGACTTGGCTTAACCAGGTACGTTCCCACATAAAAGACACTTTCTGGTTAAAAGGAAAAGGGACACCGGGAGTGGGGAGAGGAGTGAGAATACAGGGAGGGGAAGAGGAGGAAGAAGAGAGGGAGGAGGAGGAGGGTAACAGTAAAAAGAAGGAGAAAAGATCTTGAAGGAACAAGATCGATATAAAAAGAAGAGAAACCTGAGACTGAAATACTAAGAGCACTACAAGGGAAGAAATAAGAGCACTATAAATTAAGAGCACCAGAGATAAAGACCTATCACCACAAAGACACCCTAGGTGACTCGTCCTATGCATGTTAACTACCACATTCTTCATAATTTCCCAGGGGACACATATCAAGCTATTCTGCAGACAGTTAGTGGTTAAATGTCTTGTAGGTCATGAAAAAGTCTCTGGCCAGACCAGAGGCACAGAGCCCAAGTAACCTTGAACAAGTGAAGGTAGGGCAGAGTTTGATCTTAAATTGAAGGCTTGCACAGCTAGGGATGGATATTGGAGTAAAATTTGCTTTAAGATGACTTTTAAAACGCACAGCAAGCCCACCTCCCAATTTTTCAAGGTGACTGCATCTAACAATGGAATACTCTTGCGGGAGCGCTATAGCGACATCAGGTGAACAATAGGCATTGAGCCAGGTTTCTGTGAAGAATAGTACTTCTGGTTGTTTATACTCCAGAAATGAGAAGATGTCAAGCTTGTGCTTAGGAAGGCACCTACAATTGGCTAAAAACATCTGCCATTGAAGGTCTTTTTTGATCTGGGAATCATGCACAATTCTCACTTCCCCTCTCAGGCGTGGGATAATCTGGTGAATACTTACAAGACCCACATGCCTGTGGGAGATTCACTGAATTCAGAGTAAAATATCATTTTTTGACTACAGGACAGCTAAGTTGCTTTAATCGATCCGATGAACAGCAGATACGTTCTGTTGTTAAATAGGCAGGGTTCCTGGCCCTGGGCCTGGTCAGAGGTAGACGGGTGAAGACGGGCTTGCCTCTAGCATGCCAGTGATGCGTCAGTGGTGCATTTGTGCACCAACCCTCAATAAGCAGTGAGGGGGGGGCAAAAGCACCAGAGCACTAACAAAGATGATGCCTCTAGTTGTGCAAATGCAGGGAAAAGTAAAAACTCCTGTTTCCAGCCCCCTGAGTCACGCAAAAATTGAAGCAATAACAGCCCATGGAAGCAGATTTTTATATAGAGTCTCTGTTTCAGTCCCCCAAGCACCATACAGTTTCAATGAATGCCAAGTCTATATTAAACAGTGTCCCCATTTCGTCCCCTTGAGCTTACTAAAGACCCTGGCAATTAAGTGACTGAGTAATAA
Source organism: Pleurodeles waltl (assembly GCF_031143425.1). Taxonomy (NCBI): domain Eukaryota; kingdom Metazoa; phylum Chordata; class Amphibia; order Caudata; family Salamandridae; genus Pleurodeles; species Pleurodeles waltl. Next base: position 277,386,976 of record NC_090439.1, read on the forward strand.
GAAAGTCCAATCACAATTGCTAAAATCCTAAAATAGACATGTGCAAAATGTGTTTTTAAGATCAAAGAATGTAAAAATAGTAAAAACCTCTCTCTGACCCACCTTCTGAGAGGTGACCGAGCCCAAAAACAATTGAGTGTGAACAAAGATTGGCACCCGTAGTTGTGCAAATGCAGGGAAAACTAACCCCGCCCCATTTCCAGCCCCCTGAGCAGTGTAAAAATTGAAGCAATAAGAGCCCAACGAAAACCAGTTTTAAAATAGAGTCCCTGTTTCAGTCCCCCAAGCACCATATGGTTTCAATGAATGCCAAGTGTTTATTAGTGTCCCTGATACATTCCGCAGAGCCTAGAAAACTGCTGACAATAAAGTGACTGAGCACTAAGACAGTACTATTACAATTGTTAAAGTCCTAAAATAGACCTGTGCAAAATTTGTTTTTAATCAAACAGATCAAGGCATGTAAAAACAGTAAAAACCTTTCTCTGAACCACCTTCTGATAGAACTTCCATGACATAGTAACTGGAAGCGTCCTTCAGGCATCACTTTGGGTGTTCAGAGACCCCCATGGGAAGTAGCCTGTCCTCTTCAGCTCAGAGGGTTCAGCAGCAGCTGCTGGTGATGAGCTGTGCTCGCGAGCCCACAGATGTACTAGCCAATGGCTGCCATCTTAGTTAGCTTCATCAGGCCAGTTGCTGCCAGGCACTGGCTATATCGCCTCCTCAGCAGCATGGGGTCTAGTTCTGCCACGCCTCCTCACCTGTCTGGTTCAGAGTCCCAAGGGACCAACATGGGCCAACAACACCAGCTGCTAACAAAGGGCTATGCTCCCGAGATAGCAGGTGTCTCAACCTGCACAGCCATATAAGGGTGCATTGGGACAGTCACAGTTGGATCTTAGCCCCCGCGTTTCATCCATGGGCCGGGCATTAATTCATGGGGAGAGCTCTGTCTCCCTCCTCAACCAGCTGGTTTGTGGTTCCTGAGGGCTGACACTACCACAGCACTGGTGGGGTGGGCATTTGTTAGATCCAGAAGGGAGCATGGAGAAGGGCTTGGCCACCCCAGCAAGAATGGTTATCAGAAGGTATTTCCTCAAATGGCATATGACCATTGTTGTAAATATAGGTGGATCTTTTGTAGATTATATGATGTGGGTTTATTCATCTTAGTTACAGGTTACAGATAGCACCCCACCAGGAGCAGCATCCTTGATGGTCAGCTCACTCTCACCAACTGACCATTCACACCAAACAGGGATTCATCATCATTCCTTGATCTCAAAAACACACTGGCTCAGCAACAGAGAACTGGTAACGAAGGAGAGAATACATAGCAAGAATTGAAGTCACAACACATCTCCTCTCCTTACAAAAAACAAATGATGGAAATATCATCGTCCTTTAACATAAGGACCAATGGAGGGTATTACAAATTCAAACCGAAATACACAACGTGGCTCCAATCACTCATAAAAAATTCACCGCATTAATACCTTGTTGCAGCTCTCCCCCATGTTTCAGCTTTTTTCTTTGCACTGTAACCATTGCAGCTTGAACTTTAATTCCTCTTCTGACATGCATCAAACTCTGTGTAGCCCGCTGATGGAGGTACCGGCTACTCCCACAGCGAAATCGGGAACAGAGTACCGATCCGCTCTTCCTGACAACACCCCGCCCAGGCGTCTCAGCAACAACCACATCAGTAACAGCTCAGGGAACCCAGAAATCCGGGTTCCCAAAAAGGTAGAAAGCGACGACAGACTGCGCACGCGAGGAGTACGAGGAAGGGAAAGACGCCGACAGAGAAGAGAAGACACAGAACATACGACCGGAGGCAGAAAATGAAGACCGGAGCAGAAGAGAAGCCCGAGGAACCAACGTCCAAGCTCGGAGTACGACAGAGAGAAATTCAGAAAGGCGAGAATTCCGCCACGTCCCAGGAGGGACTTGGCTTAACCAGGTACGTTCCCACATAAAAGACACTTTCTGGTTAAAGGGAAAAGGGACACCGGGAGTGGGGAGAGGAGTGAGAATACAGGGAGGGGAAGAGGAGGAAGAAGAGAGGGAGGAGGAGGAGGGTAACAGTAAAAAGAAGGAGAAAAGATCTTGAAGGAACAAGATCGATATAAAAAGAAGAGAAACCTGAGACTGAAATACTAAGAGCACTACAAGGGAAGAAATAAGAGCACTATAAATTAAGAGCACCAGAGATAAAGACCTATCACCACAAAGACACCCTAGGTGACTCGTCCTATGCATGTTAACTACCACATTCTTCATAATTTCCCAGGGGACACATATCAAGCTATTCTGCAGACAGTTAGTGGTTAAATGTCTGGTAGGTCATGAAAAAGTCTCTGGCCAGACCAGAGGCACAGAGCCCAAGTAACCTTGAACAAGTGAAGGTAGGGCAGAGTTTGATCTTAAATTGAAGGCTTGCACAGCTAGGGATGGATATTGGAGTAAAATTTGCTTTAAGATGACTTTTAAAACGCACAGCAAGCCCACCTCCCAATTTTTCAAGGTGACTGCATCTAACAATGGAATACTCTTGCGGGAGCGCTATAGCGACATCAGGTGAACAATAGGCATTGAGCCAGGTTTCTGTGAAGAATAGTACTTCTGGTTGTTTATACTCCAGAAATGAGAAGATGTCAAGCTTGTGCTTAGGAAGGCACCTACAATTGGCTAAAAACATCTGCCATTGAAGGTCTTTTTTGATCTGGGAATCATGCACAATTCTCACTTCCCCTCTCAAGCGTGGGATAATCTGGTGAATACTTACAAGACCCACATGCCTGTGGGAGATTCACTGGATTCAGAGTAAAATATCATTTTTTGACTACAGGACAGCTAAGTTGCTTTAATCGATCCGATGAACAGCAGATACGTTCTGTTGTTAAATAGGCAGGGTTCCTGGCCCTGGGCCTGGTCAGAGGAGACGGGTGAAGACGGGCTTGCCTCTAGCATGCCAGTGATGCGTCAGTGGTGCATTTGTGCACCAACCCTCAATAAGCAGTGAGGGGTGGGCAAAGGCACCAGAGCACTAACAAAGATGATGCCTCTAGTTGTGCAAATGCAGGGAAAAGTAAAAACTCCTGTTTCCAGCCCCCTGAGTCACGCAAAAATTGAAGCAATAACAGCCCATGGAAGCAGATTTTTATATAGAGTCTCTGTTTCAGTCCCCCAAGCACCATACAGTTTCAATGAATGCCAAGTCTATATTAAACAGTGTCCCCATTTCGTCCCCTTGAGCTTACTAAAGACCCTGGCAATTAAGTGACTGAGTAATAAGAAAGTCCAATCACAATTGCTAAAATCCTAAAATAGACATGTGCAAAATGTGTTTTTAAGATCAAAGAATGTAAAAATAGTAAAAACCTCTCTCTGACCCACCTTCTGAGAGGTGACCGAGCCCAAAAACAATTGAGTGTGAACAAAGATTGGCACCCGTAGTTGTGCAAATGCAGGGAAAACTAACCCCGCCCCATTTCCAGCCCCCTGAGCAGTGTAAAAATTGAAGCAATAAGAGCCCAACGAAAACCAGTTTTAAAATAGAGTCCCTGTTTCAGTCCCCCAAGCACCATATGGTTTCAATGAATGCCAAGTGTTTATCAGTGTCCCTGATACATTCCGCAGAGCCTAGAAAACTGCTGACAATAAAGTGACTGAGCACTAAGACAGTACTATTACAATTGTTAAAGTCCTAAAATAGACCTGTGCAAAATTTGTTTTTAATCAAACAGATCAAGGCATGTAAAAACAGTAAAAACCTTTCTCTGAACCACCTTCTGATAGAACTTCCATGACCTAGTGACTGGAAGCGTCCTTCAGGCATCACTTTGGGTGTTCAGAGACCCCCATGGGAAGTAGCCTGTCCTCTTCAGCTCAGGGGGTTCAGCAGCAGCTGCTGGTGATGAGCTGTGCTCGCGAGCCCACAGATGTACTAGCCAATGGCTGCCATCTTAGTTAGCTTCATCAGGCCAGTTGCTGCCAGGCACTGGCTATATCGCCTCCTCAGCAGCATGGGGTCTAGTTCTGCCACGCCTCCTCACCTGTCTGGTTCAGAGTCCCAAAGGGCCAACATGGGCCAACAACACCAGCTGCTAACAAAGGGCTATGCTCCCGAGATAGCAGGTGTCTCAACCTGCACAGCCATCTAAGGGTGCATTGGGACAGTCACAGTTGGATCTTAGCCCCCGCGTTTCATCCATGGGCCGGGCATTAATTCATGGGGAGAGCTCTGTCTCCCTCCTCAACCAGCTGGTTTGTGGTTCCTGAGGGCTGACACTACCACAGCGCTGGTGGGGTGGGCATTTGTTAGATCCAGAAGGGAGCATGGAGAAGGGCTTGGCCACCCCAGCAAGAATGGTTATCAGAAGGTATTTCCTCAAATGGCATATGACCATTGTTGTAAATATAGGTGGATCTTTTGTAGATTATATGATGTGGGTTTATTCATCTTAGTTACAGGTTACAGATAGCACCCCACCAGGAGCAGCATCCTTGATGGTCAGCTCACTCTCACCAACTGACCATTCACACCAAACAGGGATTCATCATCATTCCTTGATCTCAAAAACACACTGGCTCAGCAACAGAGAACTGGTAACGAAGGAGAGAATACATAGCAAGAATTGAAGTCACAACACATCTCCTCTCCTTACAAAAAACAAATGATGGAAATATCATCGTCCTTTAACATAAGGACCAATGGAGGGTATTACAAATTCAAACCGAAATACACAACGTGGCTCCAATCACTCATAAAAAATTCACCGCATTAATACCTTGTTGCAGCTCTCCCCCATGTTTCAGCTTTTTTCTTTGCACTGTAACCATTGCAGCTTGAACTTTAATTCCTCTTCTGACATGCATCAAACTCTGTGTAGCCCGCTGATGGAGGTACCGGCTACTCCCACAGCGAAATCAGGAACAGAGTACCGATCAGCTCTTCCTGACAACACCCCGCCCAGGCGTCTCAGCAACGACCACATCAGTAACAGCTCAGGGAACCCAGAAATCCGGGTTCCCAAAAAGGTAGAAAGCGACGACAGACAGCGCACGCGAGGAGTACGAGGAAGGGAAAGACGCCGACAGAGAAGAGAAGACGCAGAACATACGACCGGAGGCAGAAAACAAAGACCGGAGCAGAAGAGAAGCCCGAGGAACCAAAGCCCAAGCTCGGAATACGACAGAGAGGAATTCAGAAAGGCGAGAATTCCGCCACGTCCCAGGAGGGACTTGGCTTAACCAGGTACGGTCCCACATAAAGGACACTTTCTGGTTAAAGGGAAAAGGGACACCAGGAGTGGGGAGAGGAGTGAGAATACAGGGAGGGGAAGAGGAGGAAGAAGAGAGGGAGGCGGAGGGTAACAGTAAAAAGAAGGAGAAAAGATCTTGAAGGAACAAGATCGATATAAAAAAGAAGAGAAACCTGAGACTGAAATACTAAGAGCACTACAAGGGAAGAAATAAGAGCACTATAAATTAAGAGCACCAGAGATAAAGACCTATCACCACAAAGACACCCTAGGTGACTCGTCCTATGCATGTTAACTACCACATTCTTCATAATTTCCCAGGGGACACATATCAAGCTATGTCTCTCTCTCTCTCTCTCTCTCTCTCTCTCTCTCTCCCTGTCTCACTCTCCTTTTTCCCTCTTGTTGTGTTAATACTGACCGTTTAGTTACAAAACCCCGGACTTACCCATATCTCTATTCCTCTTGTTTTCCGGTACATCTGAGAATCCTACGGAGAACATCTACGCCGGTCAAGTTGAAAATCTGGGAAGAAGAAGAAGAAACTATTTATTACGGAGAACCAAAACTCATTTAAATACTGCAGCCTCATTTCTTTAAGGAACTAAAAATAAAACATCCCATTTTCAAACCACCCGAGCATTCTAGTCCTTATTATCGCCACCCCACTGCCACAGTGGTGTCAGAAGTGGGATTTTAACAGTGTGCGATAAACACAGGCAGACTCAGGTGAGAATGGGAGAAAAACCCACTTTGGAGGACATGATACAGCAGCTAGCTGAAGGACAGCGTCACCTTCAGTTAGTATGGGAAGCCCTTCAGAGAGAGGCTAAGGAGGACAGAGAGGCCTTACAGAGTGCACTAAAGAGCCAAGCCACCATCATGGCCAATAACCAATTAGTACACGAGACGGCCCTCCAAAAGCTCACTGATACAATTGCAGCTAGCAAGGTCCACCCCAACGTGCCTAGCTCCGTTCTCCAGAAATACCAGTATGGGGAGGATCCCAACGCTTTCTTTACCAACTTCGAAAGAGTGGCCTCCTCTGCCCAATGGCCGGAAGAACGTTGGGGTCAATATATAGCGCCATTACTGACAGGTATTCTCCAAACTGTCTATCAGGCCGCGAATCCGGATGGTACCACTCCCTACAAAGACATTAAAAAGAGCATATTGGAGAGAGTAGGTCATGACTTGGAGTACTACCGCCTGCGGTTCCGGAAGATAAAATGGGGGCCTACGGAAGATCCCAGGACCTTTTAATATAAAGTCAAGGACCTGGGGTTGAAATGGCTGGGACCTATAGGAACTGAGAGAGAAGACATTATAAAGGCGGTGATCTTGGAGAAATATTTAGAGTCCCTTCCTCCATCCACTCGGAGTTGGATACGCCAACACCCTAAAGTCAACACGGACATGGCCGTAGATATAGCATGCGCTTATCACCGGTCAACCGACTTCAAGAGCTTAAACCCCAAGACACCTACTAGACCCCCAGCCATACCATTAAGACATTTTTCCAGGAAAGCCTCAAAAGACACAGGGCTCCCCAAACTGGGGGACAGTCCTCCGATGCAGCAACCACAGTGTTATAGCTGCGGTGAATGGGGGCATATAGCTCGACTACGCCCCCGGAAATGGGAAAAACCTGAACCTTTGGACATTGGGATCACGAGGTGAATAGTCTTGTGCAGAGGAGCGGGTGATCCTAGATACAGACAAGAACTTAGGGTAAATGGAAAAGTGCTCCTAGCCTTGGTAGACTCTGGATGTAGCCAATCCGTTGTAAGAGCCTGATGTGATAAACCTATCAGGACAACCCACCCACCAATGGGTTTCGATCTGCTGCATACATGGGGACAAAGGCAACTATCCCCTATCCATGGTGAGAATAGAGTGGGAAGGAAGACATGACCTGTTACCAGTAAGGGTTATGGATCGCTTGGTGGAAGACTGTATATTAGGAACTGACTACCCACAATTCCCCGAACTGTTAAAAAGGGTAAGATCTCAAATTGCGCCTGATTCCTGGTGGGCGGAGGCACCGTTTTACGATAGCCCTATAGAGGGAAAACCATGTTGACCTAAACCCTCCAGATGAGAAAAAAGACAAATAAAACAACAGTAATGGAATCCTGAAAGAGAAAAAAATACAGGAAAGGTAGTGGCCAATATTACAACTCCCCTTCCTTCCTTCAGAGTCAGCCAGCGAGAAGATCCCTCTCTCCGTCATGCTTTGAAAGTAGCCAAATCAGAGTCTACTAATGAGGTGGGTCCTTACTTCATTGTCCAAAACAATCTCCTCTACCGAGTCGTTAAACGTGACAATATCGAGAAACAACAGTTAGTAGTTCCCGAGCCCTATCGTGTCCAGGTACTCTTTTTGGCACACAATCAGCCGGGAGGGGGACACTATGGTAGGGAAAAGACTGAATAATATTTGCTAAGAAGATTTTTTGGGCCAGGGATATATGCACAACTCCAACAATACTGTGCTCAGTGTCCCCGGTGCCAACTTATAGACCCGGACCCCATAGAAAAGCACCCCTCCAACCCTTACCCATCATTGACGTCCCCTTCTCCAGGATCGGTATGGACTTAGTAGGCCCACTTCTCCCTTCAACCAAAGGTCATACCTATATTCTAGTTATAGTGGACTATGCTACCCGGTACCCTGAGGCTATACCCCTTTCGAGCATGACCTTTAAAAATTTAGCACAAGCTATGATCACTTTCTTTGCAAGAGTATGGTTTCCCAATGAAATCTTGACAGATCAAGGGACTCCTTTTATGTCGTCACTAATGAATGATATTTGTAAGACCCTTGGGATCAAACAAATCAAAACTTCCGTCTATCACCCCCAAACGGATGGCTTGGTAGAACGGTATAACCGCACTATAAAAACTTTATTAAGGAAAACAGTCTCTGAATCGGGATGGGATTGGGAACGGAAACTGCCATTAGTCTTATATGCCATCAGAACACATGAACAGGTCTCCACCGGACATAGCCCCTTCGAACTTGTCTTCGGACGACAACCCCGTAGTCTGCTAGATGTGGCAGCAGAAATGTGGGAAGAAGAGGGAAAGGAAGAAAAACATCTATTAGACTATGTATACAACCTAAAATCCCACCTACCAACAGTGTGGGAAGACGTACGTAACCACCTAGAGAAAGCTCAGAGTACCCAAAAGAAATATTATGACAAGGGAGCAAAACCACGTTATTTACAATCTAATGATAAGGTTCTTATATTAAAACCTTGTTCTGACAATAAACTTCTGGCCAAGTGGCAGGGTCCATATACAATATTAAAAGCTATTTCCCCTGTTACTTACCTGGTAGAAATATCCAAACATCCCAATAGAACTCAAATTTACCATATAAATCTGTTAAAAAAATGGGAAGAACCCACGATAGTGCATAACCAATCAGCTAACGGATTCCTAATAACCCCTGGAGAACCCTTAGACATTGAGCTGTATGCAACTAACACTAAGGTAGACACAGAGATACCCCACATTAATGCAAACATCACAGAAAAGCAGATGAATCAACTAAAGAATCTAGTAAAGAGACATGGCAGGTTTTTCTCGGGAATACTGGGAAAAACTCATCTGATCCAAAATCACATCAGAACCCCTGAGGGAAAAATAATAAGACTACGCCCTTATCATATCCCAGAAGCCCGATGACATTTAATAAAAGAAGAGGTTCAAGCAATGTTAAAACTGAAGGTCATAGAGCCATCTACAAGTCCTTGGTGCTCCCCTGTTGTTCTCGTCCCAAAACCGGACGGTTCGATAAGATTCTGTATTGACTTCCGCCGTCTAAATGAAATTTCCCTCTTCGATACATACCCAATTCCCAGGGTAGATGACCTGCTCGAGCGACTGGGCAAAGCCCAATATATGTCAACGCTCGATTTAACAAAAGGGTACTGGCAAATACCCCTAGCACCAGCCGATAGGGAGAAAACGGCTTTCTCCACTCACTCAGGGCTCTACCATTTTACGGTACTCCCATTTGGACTCCACGGAGCTCCAGCCACATTCCAAAGACTAATGTACCACCTTTTAAGACCTTTTCGTAAATATGCCGCAGCGTATTTAGACAATATTGTGGTTTTCAGCGACACCTGGGAAGACCATCTTATCCATGTCCATGAAATATGTCAGGCCTTACAATGTGGTCGTAACCCAAATGTCATTTGGGTTACGACCACATTGCTTATTTGGGGTATTTTATAGGTCAGGGCCAGCTCCGACCACAAAAGAGTAAGATAGAAGCCATCCAGCAAGTCCCTACCCCCACAACGAAAAGAGAACTTCGCTCCTTTTTGGGGTTGATCAGATATTATAGACGTTTTATACCTCAATATTCCACCCTGGCCGCACCCCTCACGGACCTCCTTAAGAAAAACTTACCATCTAAGATAACATCCCTATCCGAAAAACAACTAACTAGTTTTAATCAATTGAAATCCTACCTCACTACTGAGCCAGTCTTACGTTGTCCCGATTTCACTAAAACCTTCCATCTGTATACGGACACCTCGGATGTGGGGTTAGGGGCAGTACTTTCCCAACCCGACGATGACGGTCATGACCACCCCATTGTCTTTATTAGCAGGAAATTGTTACCCAGGGAATGTCACTATCCCATTATTGAACAAGAGTGTCTTGCAATTAAATGGGCTGTCGAGAACCTGCGGTACTATCTCCTGGGGCACCCTTTTGTTCTGTTTACCGACCATGCTCCCCTGACTTGGTTGGCCTCCCATAAAGACTCCAACTCCCGTGTTCTTCGGTGGTTTATGGAGCTTCAACCCTTCTCTTTATAGGTCTGTCATATTCCGGGTGCCCTCCAAGGTCCGGCTGACTACTTGTCTCGATTCCCCGGTTCTTCGGAACTATATCCGTCCCGATCTTGGGATGGGGTGTGTAGCCGGCTGACGGAGGTACCGGCTACCCTCACAGCGGAATCGGGAACAGAGTTCTGATCCGCTCTCCCTGTCAACGCCCCGTCCGGGCATCTCAGCAACAACCACGTCACTAACAGCTCAGGGAACCCGGAAATCCGGGTTTCCGAATAGGTAGAAAGCGACAATGGACTGCGCGCGCACGAGGAGGACGAGGAAGGGAAAGACGCCGACAGAGAAGAGAAGACACGGAACATACGACCGGAGTCAGAAAATGAAGACCGGAGCAGAAGAGAAGCCCGAGGAACCAATGCCCAAGCTCGGAGTACTACAGAGAGGAATTCAGAAAGGCGAGAATTCTGCCACGTCCCAGGATTGACGTGGCTTAACCAGGTACGGTACCACATAAAGGACACTTTCTGGTTAAAGGGAAAAGGGACACCGGTAGTGGGGAGAGGAGTGAGAATACAGGGAGGGGAAGAGGAGGAAGAAGAGAGGGAGGAGGAGGAGGGTAACGGTAAAAAGAAGGAGAAAAGATCTCGAAGGAACAAGATCGATATAAAAAGAAGAGAAACCTGAGACTGAAATACTAAGAGCACTACAAGGGAAGAAATAAGAGCACTATGAATTAAGAGCACCAGAGATAAAGACCTATCACCACAAAGACACCCTAGGTGACTCGTCCTATGCATGTTAACTACCACATTCTTCATAATTTCTCAGGGGACACATATTAAGCTATCTCTCTCTCTCCCTGTCTCACTCTCCTTTTCCCTCTTGTTGTGTTAATATTGACCGTTTAGTTACAAAACCCCAGACTTACCCATATCTCCATTCCTCTTGTTTTCCGGTACATCTGAGAATCCCACGGAGAACATCTACGCCGGTCAAGGGGAAAATCTAGGAAGAAGAAACAATTTATTACGGAGAACCAAAACTCATATAAATACTGCAGCCTATCTAATTTCTTTAAGAAACTAAAAATAAAACATCCCATTTTCAAAGCACCTGAGCATTCTAGTCCTTATTATCGCCACCCCACTGTCACACTCTGCTTCCTGTTTCCCTGAGCCACGGCAGTGTGTGTTCCAGCTTCAGAACTGTTACATTAGCAAACCGCCCATGAACACCTCACAAGGCAACACATATAGCTGGCTTTCATTGTGAAGTTGGCCGTACGTGCGCATCCACTCATGCTCGGTATGCCTGGGACAGCACACAGCAGTAATGCAGGTGTTTTTAAAAATGCTGCAACCAACCCTCACAATCCTAACAGCATATCCAAAAAGGGGTAAGGCGAGAAAAACAATTAACTCTCCACCAGTGTAACTAAAGTGAGGGTTGAATTCACAATATTACAGTTAATCCTCACGCCAGACTTCAAGAGTATTATGGCAGTTCTTTAAGTGCCGATTGTTTCCACTAGCTGCCATCCAATGTTATAAGTAGCTCCCAATGTATGCCAATAAAACTGCCTTTGAGCCCTCAAGCAGCAGATTGCATTCACAGCCGGTTTACTTACTTAGCTTGCTGCATTCCCTGCACTCCTCTAACATCAGGACTGTAGGTTTTACTGATCACTGGCACATAGTCACAAAACAATGTCACTTGCTGCATAGCTTAATTTCTTGATTACCAGTGCTGCCAGCACGTGCATAGCGTTTCCTGCATTCCTTGAATTTATCAAGCATCAGCGATACCAGTTTCATTCCCCACCAGCATGTGTATAACCCAATGAGATGCTGTGTACTCCAACTTCACTATTGTTAGCACAAAAGTCACAATAAATCAGCTAACATTGGCGTTAAGTAGGTTAAATACCCTTCACACTAGAGCAGTGGTCTCCAAACTTTTTAATGTCACGTCCCCCCAGTTGAAAAATAAAAATCATTGGCCCACCCTCAGAATTTTTCACAATTATTTTATAAAGATGTCAATGTTGAAATATGTCTAGACCTATTTAAACACTGCAGTTAAGTACTATTACATTTTTAAAAATGCCAGAAGATGCTTCAGCTCAAAACAAAGGCCTGTTATTTGTATAATGATTCTTTTGGCCAGAGTCTGGGGCCCCCCCGAACCCACGTGAGGCCCCCATAGGGGGGCCCGCTCCCAAGTTTGAAGACCTCTGCACCAGAGGAACCACAGGCTGTCAGATGAAACAGACACTGGTGGGGCTTTCAGGGCATTCCCCTATACTTCAATCTTCCACTTCTTTACTCTTAGGGGCAGATTTAAGAAAAGTGGCTCTGCACTCAGTACAGTGCCGCTTTTCTTGTGTCCCGTAGTGCCCCCCACCACCATCATGTGTGCACCATATTTAAAATGTGCACACCATGTCGCAGGGCATGGGGCAATAGTGTCAAAAATGTTGACGCTGTTGATGTACGGTTCAGGGTTAGCACCAAAATTTTGGCCCTAACCCTGAACAGTACATAGGGGCACATTGTAACCAATGGTCTGCCCCTTTTAATGCCTGCTCTGAGCAGGCGTTAAAAGTAGCAGCAAAAAGTTATGCAGTGGAATCTCTTAAATTCTACTGCACCATTTTTGCGGTCCCTCTAAAGAGAGACTTCCCCCTTTGCATACTTAAATGCATGGTGTATGCATAATGTGGTGCAAAGGGTTACAAAGTGGTGCAATGCATGTATTGCTCCACTTTGTAAATATGGTGCGGTGATTTTTGAAGTCTAAAGCCACATTAGAGTAAAAGAAAGTGACCCTAATGTGGAGCTAGTGCTTCTTATATCTGGGCCTTACTTTATTCATCACTTCCTTTTACTCTAAGGCCCAAATTTATGCTAAGATCGTGCAGTTTGGTGCTGCATCAAAAATAGCAGCACCATGCCACTTTTGAAATGCAGGGGTGCACCTTGTTTAGAGGAATACGGCTCACCCGTGTGTTTCCCCCTGCACTGGAGCTGAATTAAAATGTCTAGCGCCAACGCAGGTATCCTTGCACCAAAGTGCAAGGGTGTCTGCATTGAGGGGATAGATGTTTATGCGGAGGAAGGTGCCCCTTCCTGCACATAAACAATCTATAATGGTGAATTGGCACTTCTATATGTGCTGCAAAATGTAGCACACATGGAAGTACCAAAGTGTCATTTTGAATGATTGTTTCTGTGCAGGAACGTGTCCCTTCCTGCACGTAAACAATTGTCCATGGCATTTTGTTTTTTCTATGTGTGCTGCAGAGTGTAGCCCATATAGAAAAAGCAAAAAACGAGGAGGAATAAAAGCATTCCCCCTCGTTTGCCATGCTAATGCCACCCCTGGGGTGGTGTTAGTTTTTGGGGCTACCTCAGGTTTACAACAACTTGCAAGTCTGAGTCAGCCTCAAAAGCAAGGGGTATTGCAGTGAAACTCTAACCACAACACCCATTGCTCTCCCCTCTGATGCAGAAAACTGCATAGGAGTGACCCATATATACCAGGAAGCGTAATGCCAGAGAAAAGTGGCGTTACACCTCCTTGTAAATCTGGAGCAATTCTTAGTCAACCGGAGCATCACGAAAAGTGACGCTCTGGTGGCGCTAGCATCTCTTAAATAGGCCCCTCAGTTTCTCTTCAGTTTTCTTCCTCAAGCAGGATCTTTCTACAACCGTCACCAGTGTTGCAATTAAAGATGGATCCTTTGTAGATCATATGATGTAGGTTTATTAAGCTTAGTAACAGGTTACAGGTGACATCCTTGCTGCTTAGCCCACTCCCACCAGCTGACTATTCATACCAACCAAACACTCGTCAACATTCCATGACCTCACACACACAGTGGCTGAGCAGCAGAGAACTGGTAACTAAGGAGAGAATGCATAGAAACAATTTAAGTCACAACAGGCTTTATACTTTTACAGTGCAGATAGAATCAAACTGGGTATGAGCGGGTTTGAGCATACACACAAGAGGGACAGACTAAATGCAGGGTAAGAGCAAAAACATAAACCTGGGACTACAAAAATAAAGTTTGAAAAATTAAAAGTAGAAAGGGAATGTTCAAGCATATGAACAGCCATTTCCAATGTAAAGAAAAGTGCTGAGATCATTGAAGACATTAATTTGTCAATGATGTTTGTTTTTAGTGTTTCCTTGATGCTCGTTTTATGGATGTAAATTCATATCCCCTTCTAAGGGCGACAAAGCATGTAGAAAATGCAGTGAGGAACTGATGTATATATGGGATTTATGATGTGGAAATGTCAATTCAAATATGCAGTGTATGGAGTCTAAAGTTTGGAAGACAACTAATGAACAAAAATGGAAAGATCACACGAAATAAAAAAAGTCACTTTGATAAATAGATTGAAAGTTACTGTTCTAGACTGAATTTAAAAACCGAAGCAAGAGTCCTGAAAGTGTGCATAACATGTCTTCAGATAAGATTCCCTGTGCATTTATGAATGCCTATAGTTGGGGCATATCCCTGTAGATATGCAAGTGGATTCAACAGTGTTATATTTCTGCTGGAGCGTAGCCTGACAATGTGGTGCACTGTGGTTGCATTGTCTGGATATGTAACCAGCTTTTTAGTACTAATGTTCATACCAAGCAGGTGGACTGAAAGCCACAGCTTCACCAGGCAAACGAAAGTTTCTATGAGGTTGATGAGTACTGATCAGAGTCTGAATGTAAATAAGTAATAACATTAGATTATGGCAGTGTTCGTTTTCAAAGGGGACAAAGAAAGCATTGTAGATGCCCACCATGAAATTTGATTTTTCTACATCTAAATAATTTGTGTAGCAGAAATACCACACAAAGGGATGTTACTCTAACAGTAAAAAAAAAAAACCTCAGTAGGCAAATGTCCCCAGAAGTGGATCTCTTTTACTAAATGAGTCAGCTTAGATATGTTTTAGAAAACGATAACCATTCATACCATATCTGCCTTAACACTGGCAGTTCCACTGCAAATCTTGTGATACAAAAAGTTATAGATTTGTTTTCTGGCCTCCTCTCTGATGGCAGCCATTGTCCCTGTTTCTACCGTCCCCCCTCCAACTACCATTTCCCAGTCCCATTCTCCTCAATCCCAACCCATACTAGGCACACATACAGACGAGCATGCACACAACACAACACCCAAGAGTGGCACAGGCAAACTTAAGACCCAAACTTCATCCCACAAGCACTCACGCAAACACCATACAGTTGCAGACACAA
Source organism: Pleurodeles waltl (assembly GCF_031143425.1). Lineage (NCBI taxonomy): Eukaryota > Metazoa > Chordata > Amphibia > Caudata > Salamandridae > Pleurodeles > Pleurodeles waltl. The sequence goes on from NC_090439.1 coordinate 277,402,328, forward strand.
CAACATCCACTGCCTCCACTGTCTCCCCCTCCTCCTCCACCTACCAGTCATGCGAACACTCACACTTGCATGCACTACCTCAACATCCACCACCAGCATCACCACACCAAGCAGCACACACATCTCACTAGCAGACACTTCCACAACATCCATGCACGCGTCCCCTCTGTCCTCTCCCACCCTGTCAGTCCCCCCTTCTAAAGGACACAAACACAAGTACTCACACACCCAGCAGCCATCCACCTCACATCAGCATACAGCCCATGTACCTGCACCCAAATCCAGCAGACATACACCTCCTACAACCACTCCTCCCTTAACCTCCACTCCCATCACTCCTCTAACCTCACTGTCCCTAAAAAGCTTTTCCTTGCCCAACTTGACCTCTTCCCTCTCCCCCCCGATCCAGCCTGTAAGAGCAGGGTCCCAACGACTCAGCCCACCACCTCAGCCAAACAGTCCACGGGGACAGTGGTGGTACCACCTAGTTGTGGTGGGAAGGATTCCACACCTCCAGGCAAGAAGGGAAAGGAGCCTGCACCTCCAGGCAAGAAGGGGAAGGAGCCTGCCCCTCCAGGCAAGAAGGGAAAGGAGCCTGCACCTCAAGGCAAGAAGGGGAAGGATCCTGCATCTCCAGGCATAAAGGGGAAGGAGCCTGCACCTCCAGGCAAGAAGGGGAAGGAGCCTGCACCTCCAGGCAAGAAGGGGTTGGAGCCTGCACCTCCAGGCAAGAAGGGGAAGGAGCCTGTACCTCCAACCAAGAAGGGGAAGGAGCCTGCACCTCCAGCCAAGAAGGGGAAGAAGCCATTAACCCCTGCCAGGAAAGGTTGGGAATCCATGCCCATGTAATGGAGCGGATGAAGCCCTCTACTCCAGCGGAGGCTGTCAGGGTGACACCTCCACCACCACCAGCAGTCACAGGCCCCCACCACCAGCTGAGGAAGTGCAGCTATCACCACCTGCAGAGGCTGCCCAGGAGGCATCTCCATCTGCCACCACACTGTAGCCATCACCACCTGCAGTGGCTGCCCAGACGAGACCTCCATCTGCCACCACACTGCAGCCATCACCAACTGCAGAGGCTGCCCAGGAGACACCTCCGTCTGCCACCAATGTGCAGCCATCACCACCAGCGGATGCAGGGTTGACAGTTGGGCTGTTTGCGCCTCTCCTCTAGACAGTGACACAAAGGGCGCTGGGGTGTAGCCTGCATATCCTGATGAGCCATCTGGACTGAGGGGAGGGGAAGAGTGGTCATTTACACCTGAAAGGGCTGTGCGTGGTCTCACCCAATGCAGTGTCTGGGGCCTGGCCTGGGCAAGGCAGGATCTTGAAAACAACAGAGACTTCTCTTTGGAGTAGGCCTACTTCAAAGGCAGAAATGGGTATAAGAAGAGCACCCAAACCCCTGGAAATTAGATTACTTTTGAAACCAAGAGGGACCTCTGCCAAGGAGAAGAGATGGAGAAGAGATGGAGAAGCTGGAGGAGGCGTACTGCCCCTTTGCCTGTGATTGTGCTTTGTTGGGTTGGCCTGCAGTAGCTGCTTCTACCTGAGAGAGGACAAAGACTGACTTTTGTGTAACTTCACACTGGTGAAGAATCTCCCAGGGCTTGAAACTGAGCTTGCCTCCTGTTGTTGACGTCTCAGGGATAGCAAACACTTCTCTATGCCAACACTTGGGCTTTCTGTTGAGATTCCTGCCTGCCAAGTGGTGCCCTAACCTGACTCTGGGCCCTTGAAAGATACAACTGGTGGAAAAGGACAGAAATCCACGCAAAGACTGCCGTGCAGGGAAACTTTAGACTCACCACCCGCTTTGCGGCAGAAAAACAACGTAAGTAAACCATTTGGTTGCAATGATTGTTCAAACTGATTTTAGGGACCATTGTTTGTTTTGCTACATCTATACCTCAGGCCTCTAGTGTTTCTTTGGTTCCCCTTGTTTGTTGATAATAATCTAGAAAACTGAACACATATATTCTTTCTTCTTGTGAGCTGTTTCCTTTAAGAAGTCTTGAGCAATGGTGTTTGTGATTCCATTGTATAAAATGCAGCCAACTAACCCATTTGCCTGTAAAAGTTTGAGAGACTAATGATACAGGCAAAATCTACATATGCAAAACTCTGCATAAAATGAGTCCACTACATTATTGAAACAAGACTGGGGTGGTAATATGGAGAGATGGCACTCACCTTTATAGTATATTCTAGATTAGTATGAATCAAATCTCAACAGACGGTGGTATGGCAAGGTCCCTCCCCTTATAAACCTTGTGAGAACAACAATCCTACGATTGTCAACTTTGTATATATATAATCCAGGCACACGTCTTCTTGCAAGTCTTGTAAATATAAATAAATTCAGTCCCAATAAAGTCCACAGATGATTCTTTATTTCTTCTTATGAATATCACTCCAGCCAAAGCCAACACATGTTTCATCTGGGGTGTGTTGCCCCAAGACTTCCTCAAGGCTTATGTAGGCTATAAACAACATATATTGTGTAATCTTTGAATACATTGTAATTTTTACATGCCACCAACCAGTTTTGTGTTGTGCAATTAATCACTTAAGTGTACAGTAGGTGGAGACCTACCAATTACATTATTCCTCTATATATTGCCTAAATCCACCACATGTGATAAATCAAATCCTTCATATTTTGTTATTTTTGTAATAGCTCACCCAAGTGTAAATTGCATGCACTCCCAATGGATCTACTGAATATGTTTGTGCAGAAACCGTGTTAGGCACCCATCCCCTCTATTAATTCTTATATGTTACCTCTCTGATGTTCTTCGTTATGTGTTAATTCGTTCGTAGTATCTGTGTGTGATTAACGTTTTGCTTTCACTGTATAATTCTTAGTAAAATCGTTTTTACCAATAGATTATTCGTCCTAAGAATTCCAAAGTGTCCTAAATATAATTAAATAGTGGTTTGGTATGAGTGTTCCTCTTAAAAGAAATTATAGTTATTGTAATTCTCTTTGGACTCTCCCACTCCTCAATGTCCGTAAAACTCTCACTCACCTCTATAATCTAGTGTATCATCGTATATTAGAGAAGTTTCCCATCCAAAGAGAATTTCTGGCCTAAATACATAAATACATCTAGTTACTACAAACATATCCTTTGTGGGATACCTCTTTAGCTTAAGATTTCTCACTCTTAATCATTGCCCACTCCTTCATTCACCTGTGTCCTATAGTGTAATGCTGTCTGGGCAGCGAGTACGCTACTTGCCTCTCAAACAGAGTCTACTTTCTAGCTCAATGTTTAAATATGTTCCTTTCAACCAGTAAAGATAGAAAGGGGACTATGCATTCCTGAAATCGTCGCAAATGTATAAACTCTCGGAATCTATTGTTATACTTCTTGATCCCACCAATACTAATTCTAAAATTATAGAGATGACAGAATATGTTTAATAAACTGCTAACTTAACTCTTATTAAATGAATATTACATCTATCTTCTGTCTACTCGTACTATATTTATTATAACATTAAGACATTTATTCGCTCTTGCATAACTCCTTAGTGTCCAATGCCACGTATTCTCCCTCGCATTTTGTGTCTTATTAATAATAATAGAAATTCTGTATGCCCTATTAGCCCAGTGTAAATATTCTCTATATTTATCAATGAGGCATTAATATATTTCATCCATCTTACAATAATATGAGTCAAAAGTCAATAACTCAATCTGTTACTACTATATTTGTGTTAATGTCACCTGAATCCCTTTTCTATCTATTTCGTATCTTCTTAGGGTTAGCAACATTGCACGGATTCTACATCAAAATATCTTTTATACTGTTATTTAGTTTCATCCTTACATAAACCTTATTATAATTATTTATATAATATATTGGCTTCTCCCTCATAAATATATTCTTTCATTGTAATGTCATACATATATATTTTAATTAGATTATAATATCTATTCCTAGATGTACTCCTTTTATCTCTCACCCAGAAAATATTCTAGTTCATAATCCAAGTTCAATCCATATTTTACTGCCCTCATGCGCATAATCCAAACAGATTCTTTCCTTCTCAGTGTTAACTCTCTATTACCACCTCGGGGGTTCATCCCTACGTGCTCAAAGCCAAACAAATTAAATTCCTTATGTTCATTTTGTGCAGTACAACTTTTCATATGTAGTGCAATAGGGTACCGATCATCTTCTTGTCTAATTGCCCTCCAATGTTCTGCAATTCTGATCTTAAGAGGACGAATGGTACTTCCCACATATATTCGTTCACACTTACAAACCAACATGTAAATCACATATGTTGTACTACAGTTAATGTATGTTTGAATTGGATATTTTTTATCTCCAAATCCATCAAAGTCTTTCTTCGCTTGCCAGGTCCATTTGCATATTCTGCAACTTCCACACTTGAAAAAACCTTTGTTATGAGTATCAAGCTGAATAATTTTCTTTCTTCTAATAGGATAACTGGGACAAAGAGTATTATTCAGCGTTTTCCCTCTATGGTAGGATGCTTCAGGTTTTCACCTAATATACTTATTCAGCTTTTGATCTTGTAGTAAAATGTTCCAATGTCTCCTCATACTTTTCATTAATAGGGCAGAATGTTCTGTATAGTACAAAATTATTCTTATTTTCTCCTCTCTATCTTTAATCTTAGCCCTTGTCTCTAAAGTTTGTTGTTGAGATATTCTGATTGCCTTACTCATGGACTTATTCACAAGTTCTTCCTTATATCCCCTTGCTATAAAGCGTCCTCCCATATCCCATACACATTCAATAAAATCTTTGTCCCTGCTACAGTTCCGTCTTGCTCTTAACATTGCTCCAAATGTTATAGTTTCTATCTGGCATAATGGATATGCACTCTCAGCATGCAGTATTGAATTACAGGACGTCTGTTTGAGATATAATTTGCTCTCTATCTTATTATTCTTTATATATAATTCTACGTCTAGGAACTCTATACTTGTCAAGCTATGTTGGTATGTAAATTTAATATTCACCACATTGCTGTTCAGAAAATCACAAAATTTTATCAGTTTTTCCAAACTACCTGTCCATATCATGAAACAGTCATCTATGCATCTTCCCCAATAGAGGATATGTGTGTGCCACTCTGCCGCTCAACGTCCCCAAACCCAATTTTCTTCAAACCATCCCATAAACAGGTTAGCGTACGAGGGAGAAAATCGCGACCCCATCGCCACTCCCTGTTTTTGTCTGTACCATTCATTGTTAAAGAGAAAGTAGTTATGATTAAGTATAAGGTCCATCATCTCTAATAACATTTCAGTGTGCTCCATCATACTTACAGATCTTCTATATAATATGTGTTTCATTGCCTCAATATCTGATTCATACTTGATACTAGTATATAAGGCCACCACATCTAGTGTCACCATTATCATGTCTGGTTCCCTATTTACAGCTCCAAGCATGCTTAGTAAATGTTTTGTATTTCTAATATATGATGGAAGGTTCTCCACCATAGGTAGGTTGCAAAAATATGTCTACAAATTGTGATATTCATGCCGTAGGACCCCCAATCCCTGATACTATCGGTCTTCCTGGAGGAAATGGAAGATTTTTAAGTATTTTGGGAAGGGTAAAAAAACAAGGAACTCTTGGGTGTTCCACTCTTAAGTATAAATATTCATCTTTGTCTAATATGCAATTGTCATACCACATTTTCAACATCTTATTGATCATATTAGTTAAATTTGACATTGGATTATTACTCAGTTTTTCATAACATTCTACGTTATTCAGTTGTGTCTAAATTTCATCATCATACTCACAGCGATTCATAATCACAATGTTTCCACCTTTATCCGCTCGTCTATAATTATATCTTCTTCACTCATCAATGTTTTCAGAGCGAAATGTTCTTTATAGCTTAAATTATATTTCCTGCTTTTCTTCATATTTATCTGTTGGTTTTTGTCTAGATCTTTACATACCAATTTGTAAAAGACATCTATATTATTATCAATAGCTTGTTTAGGTATCCAAGTTGATTTTGATTTAAGTTCTTTTGACGCAACCCAGGTACATTTTCATGATAACAGTGTTCTCACTGTTTTCTAAAGGGTTTAAGATTCTTATTCTTTGAAAATTCATAACTTGACTTGTGCATGTTGGATTCTTGTCGTTTTGATCTTGTTTTGTTTAGATAAATATTACCTATTTGTCTAAACCTGTGTTGTGTCATTTTGTTGTGTTTTCACTGAGTTATTGTGTGTGTTTGGAGAAATACCTTACACCTTGCTTCTGAAGTTAAGCATGCCTGCTTGTGCCAAGCTACCAAGAGGGTGAGCGGGGTTAACTGAGGGTGATTCTCTTTACCCTGACTAGAGTGAGGGTCCTTGCTTGGACAGGGGGTAACCTGACTGCTAACCAAAGACCCCATTTCTAATATTGGTGATCAGCGGGTGGGATTGGACTTATATTTGTACTTGACATACAGTGATTAAGTGTACACTAATGTTTTCAGTGCAGACCTTTACATGACCACATGCTACTTGTCTTTGTGATTTCTGCTTTTTTCTCTTTTTTGGATTTTTTCCCTACTTCCATTCTGTGGTAATCCTTGATTGACTTTTGAACTCCATTTGTGAACTTGTTTTTATGCCTTTGGAACTTTGCACTTTTAACTCTTCATCATGTCTCAATCTGGAGATGCATCATCTGGAGCTGCCTTTGGTCTAGGGAAACTGGACAGCTATACTGTTGCTGAGTTGAGGCAGTTCTGTAAAAACCTTGCTTGTCCCATTAAGGGCTCCACCAGGAAGAAGGAGCTACAAAAGGCACTGAGGGCCAGGGTAACAGCCAAAGAGGCTGAGGGACACACAGAGGAAGAGGAGGGTGAGGAGGAGGAAGAGCAATCCATCCACAATGGTGTAGTGGGTGGGCCTGTTATGTCCAGGGAAAGGGTCTCCAGGAGTGGTAGCAGTATGCCATCCAAGGGTCTGACTCCTGAAGAGATGCAGGACAGGCAGGCAGAGAGGGCTCACCAGTTGGAGTTGGAGAAAGTGAGGATGGCCATAGAAGAGAAAAAGTTATTGTAGGCTCATGAGCTCAGCTTGAGGGAGCTGGATCAGAGGAGCCAGTTTAGTAGGGATGGTGACAGCAATAACACAGTGCAGCTTGAAGGGAGGGTGCACATTCCTAAGGATCTTGTGAAGGATTACAAGAGGGAGGATGACATACTCTTGTGGTTTAAGGGGTATAAGCGTGCTCTCTATATGAATATGGTCCCTGAAGATCATTGTGGGGCGGGTCTGTGGAAGCACTTCAAGGTAGAGGGAAGGGATACTCTGACGTCCTTAGGGGATCCCCAGGGCTCACTTACCCTATCATGAAGGACGCCCTGATCACTAGGTATGGTCTCACCCCTGATCAGTATAAGGAAAAGTGTAGGTTCTATAAGAAGAAGGAATCCCAAACATGGTTGGAATGTGTTGGTTCTTTTTGCAGGTCACTGGATGGTTGGGTGAAGGGCAGTAAGGTGACAATGTATGAGGGGCTTTACAATTTGATTCCTTGGGAGAAGTTTATGTTTTCCAGAGCTGCGTTAGCACCTAATTGACAGCAAGCTGACTGACCCCTGGAAGCTTGCGCAGGAAGCAGACCGTTGGGAGAGCACCAGGGTCCAAAAGAGGTAGGGGGTAGACCATGCCAAGGGTGGGCAGAGTCCGCATCAGAAGAAGTGGGGGGATAAGGGCAAACAGGGGGAGTTCTCAAAAGGGCCTCAACCTAGCTCCCAGGGTAAAGAATTCCAGCCCCCAGTAGAAAAGAAACCATGGGTCTCTACAGGGAAACCTTCAGAGAAGGGGTCCCACAAGTACTTTGCTTTTGATCAGGAGGGTCACATGAGGGGGGACCCCAAATGTCCCAAGTGGACACCGATACTCATTGGTGCTCAGTCACAGGGTTTGGCCAGTGTAGCGCTTGGGGAGGAGTTGGTTCCAGGTGGGTGGGAGCCAGCTGAGATGACCCTTGTCTCACTAGGGGACAGTGAGATGGTCCAGAGGACCCTTGTGCCTGATAACACTAAGAAGTACAGGCGGTGGGTGACCATCAATGGACAGAGGGTGGAGGCTCTGAGAGACACAGGAGCCAATGTGACTACAGTGAAGAGTCACCTGGTGTCTGAAGAGCAGATAGATCCCAGTATACTTCACCAAGTAGTTGCAGTGGACAACTCAGAGCACCTGTGCAGAGTGGTGCAGGTTCCCTTTGAATCTGGGGCTCTCAGGTACCTTGAAGGTAGCTGTGAGTCCAACCATGCCTGTAGATTGTTTGCTTGGCATTGACCTGTAGGATTCCCATTGGCAGGAGGTGGAATTCCAAGCCCACTTGGAAATGTTGGGTCTGCCCGGGTGGGCCTGTGTGTCTATTTGGTCTATGGCCGCCCGTCAAGGTGATCAGGAGATCCTGGAGCCTGAAAGAGTGGCCCAGGTGTCTGTCAGAAGGAGGAAGGGCAAGGGGCATGGGAAACCAGCCCCAGAAATTCCCACAGTCCAAGAGGAGGCTGTACCTGATGGGGAGGCCCTGGATCCTACAGGGGAACAGGTGATTGAACTGGGTGAGTCACAGTGGCTGCAGGAAGAGGGGCACCAGGGAAGCATTCTGTGAGACACAGAAGTCATGCCCTACTCTGGAGGGTTTGTGGCAGCAGGCTGCAGACCAGGCGTCTGGCAAGGAGACTGGATCACATTTGATTTACTGGGAGGATGGCCTACTATATAGCGAACCTAAGGTTCCTGAGCCTGGTTCAGCCCGTGTGCTGGTGATACCCCAGTGCTTCACAGCCTTCCTACTGGGTCTGGCTCATGAGGTGCCTTTAGCTGGTCATTTGGGGCAGGACAAGAAGTTTGAGCGGCTTGTCACCCACTTCTAAAGGCCCCAAATTCACAGGCACTCTGATGCTCATTGTAGGTCATGCCCAACTTGTCAGGCAAGTGACAAGAGGGGGGGATGTAAAGCTCCCCTCCAACCCTTCCCTGTGTTAGTACCCCCTTTGAGAGGGTTGGTATAGACATTGTGGGGGCTCTGGATCCAAAGACAGCCATGGGCAACAGGTTTATCCTGGTCTTTGTGGGCCATGCCATCAAGTACCCGGAAGCCATTCCTCTGAGATCGATCACTGCCCCTGGGGTGGGCAATGCATTGATGGGGATTTTTACCTGCATGGGGCTCCCCAAGGAGGTAGTGTCCGATAGGGGTACCAACTTCATATAAACATATATGAAGTCTCTGTGGAAGGTGTGTGGGGGAACGTACAAGTTCACCACACCTTACCACCCCCAAAGCAATGGTCTGGTCGAGAGATTCAACTGCACCTTGAAGGGCATGATAATGGGCCTGTCAGAGACCTTTAGGCGGAAGCGGGATGTCCTTTTGCCATGCCTTCTGTTCGCTTACAGGGAGCTGCCTCAAAAAGGGCTTGGCTTTAGTGCTTTTGAGCTGTTATATGGCCACCCTGTGGTCAAGGAGGCTTTGGAGAATGCCCCCAGTAATCCTCCACAGAATGTATTCAGTTACCTGCTGGCTCTTAGAAACCAGACTGCCCACTTCAGGAGTCTCGCCCATGAGAACCTGGATGCAAGCCAGGAAGACATGAAACACTGGTATGACCAAAAAGACACTGGTCAAGTTTCAACCTGGTCAGAAAGTGTGGGTGATGGAACCAGTGGGCCTAGGATGCTCCAGGACATGTGGACTGGGCCATTTGAGGAGGTGGAGTGCAAGAGTGAAGTCACCTACCTGGTGGACTTGCAGAATCCTAGGAACCCTTTAAGGGTCCTGCATGTTAACCGGCTCAAGAAACACTTTGAGCAGACCGAATTGTCCATGCTCCTAGCAACAGATGATGGGGTGGAGGAAGAGAGTGAACCTCTTCCTGACCTCCTGTCTGCTGGAGAAAAAGATGGGCCAGTGGAGGGAGTGATCCTCTCCCCCTCCCTGACCCCAGAGCAGCAGAGAGACTGTCACCAGGTGTTGGGTCAGTTTGCCTCACTTTTCTCCCTGATCCCAGGGGTCACATACCTGTGTACACACAATGTGGACACTGGGGACAGTCCTCCTGTTAGAGTGACTGACAGGGTAAGGGCTAACATTAAAGAGGAAGTCTCTAAAATATTAGCGTTGGGGTTAATTGAGCTTTCCAGCAGCCCGTGGGCCCGTCCCGTGGTTTTGGTCCCAAAGCCTGCTGCTCCTGGTGCCACTCCAGAGCTCCAGTTCTGTGTGGATTACCAGGGACTCAGTGGGGTCAGTAAGACTGATGTGCACCCCATCACCCTAGCTGATGAGCTCATTGACCGGTTGGGAGCTACCGAGTATCTAAGTACATTTGAACTTACCTCTGGGTCCTGGCAGATCACCCTGACTGAGGGGGCTAAAAAGAGGTCTGCATTCTCCATGGCAGACGGACACTACCAGTTTAGGATGATGCCCTTTGGAAGGAAGAATGCCCCTGCCATCTTTCAGAGGTTGGTCAACCAGGTGTTGTCTGGACTGGCTGATTTCAGTGCCACCTACCTGGATGATATTGCTGTATTTAGTTCCACATGGGAGGAACACTTGCAACACCTCTGTAAAGTGTTGGAGGCCCCTGCAGAAGGCAAGCCTCACTATTAAGGCAAGCATTGCCAAATAGGGCAGGGTTCTGTGGTATACTTGGGACACCAAGTGGGGAACCCCTGTGCTGAAGTCACCTGACTATTCCAAGGAATTTTCCTCAGAGCATGGTATTGGAGCAGTATTCTCACAGCTTAATGAAGGGGGCCTAGATCAACCTGTAGCCTTCATTAGCAGAAAGTTACTTCCCTGGGAACATAGGTGGAGTGCAATTTGGAACGATTGTTTGAAAGAAGACGTGTGCCTGGATTAAATATATAGAGTGTCCACTACTTGTATTTCTGCATGGTGTGCACTGACACGATCGTCTTAATCATCCTCAAGGTGTTGCTCAGTATAACTTCAGAGGCAATAGGGGATCTAATTTTGTTATTGAAATAAGTACACCAAATCTCTTTGTTAATTTTTGGGTGGTTTTATATTCTTTTACCCAAAAACAATGAATGAGTCAATTTTTGTTTGGATAGACTGTTGATTCCCACTATTGCGTTTAGCAACCTATCATCTGCCTTTTGATATGTAACGACCATGATCTAGATTAAATAAAAAAGTGAATTCACCATTTACATCAGTGTGCCCAAATGAATGTCTTAAGGTAAATCACTTTATTCTCATCACTTTAACATGTGTGTGAAAATAGCTTGAATTTAGGTAAGTGTAATGACTGAATACTGACTCAGGTTTTGGTGAAAATGCTCCGAGGCACATGTAATGTGCTTCAGCAACAATAACACTGATGGTTGGCTTGACCTAATATTGAGTAGCAGAGAATGAAGAAACAGTTGATATTTTTAAGGTTAATTATTGTCATTGGTATTTTAAGAAATATTAATCTGCTGATATTCACAATCTGTGATTTTAGTAACTTACGATTAAGTTATTCACCTTTTTAAACAGCTGTCAAGTATTCTGAACCCACCTTAGCTTATGTTATTAAAAATTTTGATTTTTGGTCAAACTAGCATGTACATTTTAACCTGATGTATGACATGCCAGTAAACCAAAGTTTCCCCTAGGAAACGTATTAATATTGAGGGTTTAGAGTTAATATTTCAGAGACGGATCGTGTCTGAACCGTGTATTACAGACAGGACTCACTGTTCTTTTTTGTGCTGTGCCACACCTTTAAACAGGTGCGTTGGATGCAAAGATGGACAGACCGCTGCGAACCTCTACCTACAATGGAGAAAGCGCATTTAGTAAAATAAGCAGCAGCTGTTTAAAGCCACTCTGTGATTCACTGTGCACGTGGCATGCCACTGGAGTTTTAGAGAGGGGATAGCAATCCCTTGCAGGCAGGTGTAGTGAGTGACTACAGCTGTCTGCAAGGGAATGTCTGGGGGCATGGGACCCCTTTCCTCCTTCTGGAGGGATGACTTAAGGAATCACATTGACAGTTCACCACCTTTTTGTAGCACGCTGTCGGTGCTTCAAAAGAGCTTATTTTCCTCTGGCCTGCATCCATAATGTGGCACGAGGACAGAGGCAAAGTGATTCATTTGCATGGAGCTACACCTCCATGCAAAAGAGTAAGGCGGTCATTACAATATTGGCGGTAAATGCCGCTTACCGCTGTGCAGAAGACCGCCAACACACCACCGCGGCCGCAGAAATCCGCCACAGCTATTATGACCCAAAGCTCGGAATCCGCCAAAATTCAGACACCCACACAAGTCCGCCACACCAAAGGTCAGTGATAAACTGGCGAAAACAAAACCTCCACCGTCACACTAACAGAAATTCGCCCACACTATGACGACACACGAATCCACGCGGCGGTCTTTCAACCGCGGTATTCCATTGGTGGTACACACCGCCGCGCTTAAAATACACACACATTTACAAAACACAACCACATTGGACAATTCCAAATACACACACCTGATACACATACACACACCACTCCCACACACCCAATACAATATAAAACACACACCCACATCACCCACAAACCCCTATGACCAGAATCACCGAAAGGAGGCCAGAGAGAGACACCACAAACAACTACCAAGCATCCACAGGCACACAATTCCATCACCCACATAACTTCCACGCACCTCACACAACACACCACTAAATATCACCACACTTATCACTATACACACCACCCCACACATCACCCACACCACTCCATGGCACGGCAAAGACACCCCAGGTTCTCTGAGGAGGAGCTCAGGGTCATGGTGGAGGAAATCGTCCGGGTAGAGCCACAGATATTCGGAGCACAGGTGCAGCACACCTCCATAGCTAGGAAGATGGAGCTATGGCGAAGAATAGTGGACAGGGTCAACGCAGTGGAACAGCACCCAAGAAATAGGGATGACATCAGGTAGAGGTGGAATGACCTATGGGGGAAGGTGCGTTCGTGGTCTCAAGACACCACCTTGCGGTTCAGCGGACTGGCGGCGGATCCCCACCTCCTCCCCACAACTAACAACATGGGAGGAGCAAATCTTGGTGATTCTGCTTCCTGAGGGCCTCGCAGGAGTAGATGGAGTAATGGACTCTGGTAAGTCAAATCTTAACTATTATATCCCCCACCCTACCTGCATGCTATCAAATACCCCACCCTCGCCCTCACCCCCATCACTCCAACTCCTCACAAATGTCCCAATATCACAAACCACACATCCCAACACCAAGCCCTGCATGCAATAACAAAGCATGGACACCCATCACCAATGCATGGCCACTGCACATACCCATAAACCCCCCTAACCAACGATCACACAAGGTCCCACACAGGAATGCAAGCACTGGGGTACACGGTCACCCACCTATTGCACACCATAGCACACACAGATGTAATAAACATACCTTTATACCCCTGCAGGACCCCTACCCAACATCACCGGACAGGATAGTCCACACATGTCCACACCACCAACAGAAGAGGCCCACAGTGATGACAGCAGCTCTGTCCAACTGGATCTAGATGACCAGCCCGGCCCATCGGGGACCTCTGGACAGTCGGTTCCCCTGACACAGTCACAGACCACCACAGAGCTTCCCCCCTCTGGAAACACCAGCACAGCACCCACCCAGCGGGCCCATACCTCTGTCCCCAGGACCCGTCAATCAGCTGTGTGTCCACCACTGCAGGGAACCCAGGCTAACCCACCACCCCAACAACAGGGACCTGGGGGCAGTGGGCACACCGTTCAGGGGACAGAGGCCCAGGAACACAGGGGAACTGGGAGGGCTGCTGTGCGACGGGGGGGACAGGCCAAGGGAACCCACTCTCCACGAGGCCCTCTCCAACATCATGGGATCCTACCACCACTCCCAGGAGACGATAGCAACGGTACTGGCCAAGTTTCAGGAGACCCAGCGGCTGCAGGAGGAACAGTATTAGGGCTTCGGGGAGGAACTCAGATCCATCAATTCCACCCTGGGCACCATCGTAGGGGTGCTGAAGGAAGTACTCAACACCAGGAGGGACACTGTGGCACAACAAGGGGCCCCTGACACTAGCCTGGACGATGAACTGCCCACCACCTCTGCCGGCGCTAGTGGACTGGATGCCCCACCACAGGACCACCACACCAGCACCCCACCCCCTGCAGAGGGAGAACCACCTCGCAAATGGTCCCTGAGATCCAGGACAAAGACAGAGAACGATGCCAAGACCCCTGCCAAGAAATGAGACCTCCCATCCTTCTGTCCCACTTTGTCACCCTGTCAATCCTCAAACTGCCCCAGCTCCACTTCCTATGCCCATGTGGGCAATGCACCTGTGAGACTAATAGACTGAACTCTGCCATGACCATTGCTCCACCATCACCCATCACCATTTTACAACACCCTCCAATATTGAGCACTTAAATAAACACCCTTGAAGTACAAAACAATCTGGAATCAGTCTGTGATTTCTAAATTGTGTATTAGCAATTACAGTAACAAAATGCTCTTTCAATTGTAATGTCAACATACCTATGTCACACAGCTCTAGTCCATGAGGAAACACAGCAGATGTCACACAGTGGGACCCACATCTGTGAAATCGTAAGGGAAAGTGACAACTCAGTGACCATACACTGGGTGAAAACGACAGACAGTAGAGAGGTAGTAGTGTTAAAGTACATGTAGTAGGCAGGTTTGTATTCTTACCTGTGTCTCACTGGAAGTATTGCAGGATCACAGAGGTCCTGTTATCGATGTCCTCTTCTTCTGCTTCCTCGTCCTCACTGTCCACAGGCTCCACAGCTGCAACAACACCGCCATCTGGACCATCCTCCTGCAGAAAAGGCACCTGTCGTCGCAAAGCTAAGTTATGAAGCATACAGCAGGCCACGATGATCTGGCACACCTTCTTTGGTGAGTAGAATAGGGATCCACCTGTCATATGGAGTCACCTGAACCTAGCCTTCAGGAGGCCGAAGGTCCGCTCTATTATCTGCCAAGTTCACCCATGGGCCTCATTGTAGCGTTCCTCTGCCCTTGTCCTGGGATTCCTCACTGGGGTCAGTAGCCATGACAGGTTGGGGTAACCAGAGTCACCTGCAAATGGTGAGGGACAACTGTTAAACACACACTAACCTGTAGGGATATCCCCAGACCCAGACAACCATTCCCACTGACTTGCTTCCAGGTGCTCACCTAATAGCCACACACGGTGCCTCTGGAGTTCACCCATCACATAAGGGATGCTGCTATTCCGCAGGATGCAAGCGTCATGCACTGAGCCAGGGAATTTGGCATTCAAATGAGAGATGTACTGGTCTGCCAAACACACCATCTGCACATTCATGGAATGATAACTCTTCCGGTTTCTGTACACCTGTTCACTCCTGCGGGGGGTACCAAAGCCACATGTGTCCCATCAATGGCACCTATGATGTTGGGGATATGTTCCAGGGCATAGAAGACACCTTTCACTGTATGCAAATCCTCCACCTGAGGGAAAACGATGTAGCTGCCATGTGTTTCAGCAGGGCAGACAACACGTTGGAAAACATAGGCTGGGACATCCCTGATGCTATGGCCACTGTTTTGAAAAGACCCACTTGCAAGGAAATGGAGAACTGACAGCAACTGCACTTGAGGGGGGATTCCTGTGCGATGGCGGATAGCTGACATCAGGTCTGGCTCCAGCTGGGCACACAGTTCCAGGACTGTGGCACGATCAAGCCTGTAGGTGATGGTCACATGTCTTTCCTCCATTGTCGACAGGTCCACCAGTGGTCTGTACACTGGAGGATGCCGCCATCTCACAAATGTCTCAGTGGACGGTGCCTATGAAGGACAACAGCGAGCACAGAGTCAACCAACTCAGAGGTACGTACCCACAGCTTAAACAGAACACAAATCATAATTTCATAATTCAAAATTTGGCCTGTATGAGTGTTGAGGCAAGGCCTAGGTATGTGTGACGCAGTTAAATATTAAGCCATGTGGGCCCATGAAATGGCGGATGCCTGACCTGTAAAGTGGGACAATGGGATGTGATGTAACTGCGCTGGCGTTGTACACTGTTGCGGTAGGCAGTGGAAGACCGCGGCGCAATTCTGCATTGTTTAACATTGGACCCTATGGGTCCCAGGAGCCAATGACGATGTACGACGGCGGTGACGGTACGCACCGCCACGGACGTGACCGCCATTTTCTATCAGTTCAATCACTCGATACCTGATCTTCGACAGGAGAGGACCCTCATTGCAAGTGCTGCTGTGACCTCAGTCTGGAAGAGACAATGGCTCGTGCGTCTGGGAAAGGGCCCCTACCTTCACATCGGAGGAGTTGGAGAAACTCGTGGCTGGGGTCCTCCCCCAGTACACACTACTCTACGGTCCTCCAGACAAACAGGTAAGTACACTGGGAGCATGCTGTATGGGCTATGCCTGTGTGGAGTGGGATGGATGAAAGATGGTGAGGGGAGATTTAGGCGTGCATGAAACAACAGTGAATGCATGTGCCACATGGCAAGGGTAGGGATGGGGGCCAATGAATGTGATGGTGCAGTTGGTAATAACTTTTCTTTTCCCCCTGTACAATTCATGTAGGTCAGCGCCCACCAGAAAAAGGATATTTGGCGTGCCATCGCCAAGGAAGTCCGGTCCCTGGGGATCCACCACAGACGGTGCACCCACTGCCGTAAGAGATGGGAGGGCATTCGCCGCTGGAGCAAGAAGACGGCGGAGGCCCATCTGGGGATGGCCTCCCAACGTGGGAGTGGTGCCCGTCGCACCATGACCCATCTGATGTTCAGGATCCTGGCGGTGGCGTGCCCAGAGTTGAATGGGCGCTTGAGGGCATCACAGCAGCCACTCTCATTCTGCTGATTTTGCACACAGTGGAGGTGTCTGGGTGGGGGAGGTGGGCTGTGGGTTTCCCTAGGGCAGGGCGAGTGTGCTAGTTAGGTCCCCGCCTGTGTACAATGCCAAGTTCACCTAGTCAGGCTCCTGTCTCGTCCATGTGCGCAGATGTCAGCAATAGCCTTCTAGGCCATGTCCCAGGGATTGAACAGTGGATCCCAAGTGGGCGGCGTAGTGCATGGGGCTTCTGTGTCTGTCGTGCCCGCCAACTGGTGCGGTAATGCATGCACTCAACATGTCATTCTTCTGTTGTCCCCCCCCCTTTTTGTGGTCTCCCTGTTCTTGTGTGCATTAGCATCATCAGGCGGAGGAGCAGTGGCACCGGAGCAGGAGGGAGCTGCATCCCACATGGCCCTGGAGGGCGAGACTACGGACTCGGACTTCACCAGTGGGACGGAGGGCGAGAGGAGATCCACGGCAGGGACAGGGGCTGACACCAGTGACACAGACTTGTCCTCTGATGGGAGCTCCCTTGTGGTGGCGGCAACATCTGTGCCCCCCGCATCTACAGGTACAGCCGCCACCTTCTACCAGCACCACCCTCCCAGCAGCCCCTCAGCCTTTGCCCTGTGCCCGATCACCCAGGAAGGTGGGCATCACTTTCGCCCCAGGCACCTCAGGCCCTGCCCCAGTCACCCCTGCTGCCCTCAGTGAGGAGGCCATTGACCTCCTCAGGTCCCTCACTGTTGGGCAGTCTACCATTTTGAATGCCATCCAGGGTGTAGAAAGGCAGTTGCAACAAACAAATGGATTCATGGAGGGCATTCATTCTGGTCAGGCGGCCCTTCAGCGAGCTTTTCAGAATCTGGCCTCAGCACTGATGGCTGCCATTGTCCCTGTCTCTAGCCTCCCCCCTCCCACGTCCTCCACCCAGACCCAGACCCAATCCACTCTACCTCAGCCTATCCCAAGCACACCTTCAGACCAGCATGCACACACCTCAACACACAAGGGAAGCTCTGGCAAACATAAGCACCACACACCCCACAGGCACTCACGCAAGCATCACACACATGCAGACACACCAACATCCACTGCCTCCACTGTGTCCCCCTCCTCCTCGTCTCCCTCCTCCCTCCCTGTCTCGTCTCCACTCACAACTGCACGCACTACATCTACAGCTACTACTTCCATCACCAGCACACCCACCACCACACCCCGCTCACGTGCAGTCACCACCCCACTACCATTCACACGTCCCCTGTATCCTCTCCCAGTGTGTCTGTGACGCCCCCTCCCAAGATACACAAATGCAGGCACACACCCACCCAACAGCCATCCACCTCACGACAGCCTGCAGCGCATGCACCTTCACCCAAAGTCACCAAAGGAACACCTCCTACAATCACAACCTCTTCCTCCACTCCCAAACCCCCTTCAGCTACCCATCCCAGTGTTCCCAAGAAATTTTTCCTGGCCAACCTTGACCTATTTCCCTCGACTCCCCCACCCCGTCTGTCTCCTAGGGCCTGACTCTCCAGGTCCCAACCTAGCACCTCAGCCACAACATCTCTGGGACCAGTGGTGCCTGTAGTCACCAGAATCTGGAGTGCACCGGCCACTAGGGCAGCCAGTGTGGCACAGAGCCACAGCACGGACAGTCCCCCACCTGTCAAGCATCAAAAGTTGGCCAGTGCCTGGTGGGAGAGGGGGAAGACTCCAGCCACCAAAGTCGCTCCCAGGGGTACAGGTGGGGGTGTGGAGTCAGCTGCGACACCTTCCAAGGTGGGGAAGGCCCACAAGAAAGTCAGCAAGTCTGGGAAGAGCAGCACAGCGGAGAAGACCGCCATCACCCCTGTTGCCCAGGAGGCCACCGCCAGCACCAGCCCTGCTGCCCAGGAGGACACCGCCAGCACCAACCCTGCTGCCCAGGAGGCCACCGCCAGCACCAGCCCTGCTGCCCAGGACAGGACCGCCAGCACCAGCCCTGCTGCCAAGGACAGGACCGCCAGCACCAGCCCCTCTGGGCCATGAAGGACCGCCAGCACTAGCCCCACTGGGCCATGAAGGACCGCCAGCACCAGCCCTGCTGGGCCATGAAGGACCACCAGCCCCACTGGGCCATGAAGGACCGCCAGCACCAGCCCCGCTGGGCTAGGCATGACTGCCAGAAGCTGAGTCACTGCAAAGGACCCCTCCGCCACAAGCATCGCTGAACAGGGCACCGCCGCCACAAGCACCGCTGAACAGGGCATCGCTGGCACAAGCACCGCTGAACAGGGCACCGCCGCCACAAGCACGCTGCCAATGACACCACCGCAACAAGCACCACTGGCCCATGAGCGCCAAGGGCACTGACGCTACTCAGTCCGTCACGAGCAGGATGAAGCACTCTGGGCACAAAGCCCCCTCCAGAACCAGTGGAGACTGTTATCCACTTGAGAGACTGTGGCATTGCACTCCCCAGGATGAAACAGTGGGCAAACCACCCACTGTAGAGACTTGAGAGACTCTGGCTTTGCGATCCCCAGGATGGAACAGTGGGCAACCCACCCACTGTAGAGACTTGAGAGACTGTGGCTTTGCACTCTCCAGGATGGAACAGTGGGCAACCCACCCACTTGTGAGACTTGAGAGACTGTGGCTTTGCACTCCCCAGGATGGAACAGTGGGCAACCCACCCACCTGTGAGACTTGAGAGACTGTGGCTTTGCACTCCCCAGGATGGAACAGTGGGCAAACCACACACTTGTGAGACTGTGGCTTTGCACTCCCCAGGATGGAACAGTGGGCAACCCACCCACTGTAGAGACTTGAGAGACTGTGGCTTTGCACTCTCCAGGATGGAACAGTGGGCAACCCACCCACTTGTGAGACTTGAGAGACTGTGGCTTTGCACTCCCCAGGATGGAACAGTGGGCAACCCACCCACCTGTGAGACTTGAGAGACTGTGGCTTTGCACTCCCCAGGATGGAACAGTGGGCAAACCACACACTTGTGAGACTGTGGCTTTGCACTCCCCAGGATGGAACAGTGGGCAAACCACCCACTTGTGAGACTTTAGAGACTGTGGCTTTGCACTCCCCAGGATGGAACAGTGGGCATGTGGCCCCTTGTGGATTTGGCGTCGTGCACACAACCGGCTGAGGTGCCCCCCCTTTCCCTTCCCCGAGGTGCCTGTTTTATTGCTATCTGATGCCCCTGCAGTGTTCTCTCCGTCATTTCGGGGATTAGGTGTGGGCCTCGCCCATACCGTGTGGGCCCAGTGTTCCACGGACTTCAATGGAGCACTACCTGGACTACTATTCTTGGTGTATATATTTGTCTATAGTGTATATATGTATTTTTGCGTACTGTATTTTAATATATTACAATGGTTACACTCATTTCCTTTTGTCCTTGCATTCTTCCCGGGGGGGTTGGGGGTTGTAACTGTAATGTATCATGCTGTATTAGTGTGTGTGTTGTAGTGGGTGAGGGTGGGGGTGTTGCGTGTGTGTGTCACAGTTTTTTCTCTCCCCCTCCCTTGTGTCGTAGGTCCAATACTCACCGTTGTCTTCGCCGCCGGCGTTCGTACTCCTGGTAGAGGAGCAAGAAGATAAGGGCTGGCAAGATGTGCAGCTCTGGTTCCATGGCGTCCTGGTTCCTCGTGGGGTGTGTAGAGGTGAGCGTTTTCCCTTCGAAGTCCTGTTTCCGCCGTGTTTTTGTTTGCGGTGAATCCACCCCGTAAAAGGTGGCGGATTGGTAGTTTGTGATACTGTGGGCAGTACATTGTCCTCCGCCTGTCTGTTGGTGGTGACCGCCAAGCTGTTTGTTTGTACCGCCGTGGCGGTCAGAGTGTTAAAGTCTTTGTTGGTGGTTTCCGCCATGGTCGTGATTCCAATTTTGTTCCCGCCTGCCAGTTGGCGGTCTTACCGCCGCTTTAACACCGACCGCCAAGGTTGTAATGATAATGAGCACCTAAATGCCTACTCAACAGTTCACTGGTGCTACATGTGTGACCATGTGTTATCAGTATTACATCTGCAGCCCTTTCTTATACTGTAGTGCCCCAAAGACATTAGGTATAACACAGGCCCAGGTGTAAATGTAAGGCATTGTGTGCCTCTTTCATCCCTGTTGTAGGGTAAATCATTCTATATATGTATCTAATAATTAAATTCATATTTAATTAGAGATATTGTAACAGTAGAACAGCTTATGCAGTCTCTACTATTGTATATAGTATTCCCTTAAGATGCCTCAATGATTGAAACATATTGTACAGAGCTGCATTTTAAGGGGATAACAATCACAACTGCAGGGAAAGCCAACAATACTTGTAGCACTCAATCTAACCTAGTGAATATCTCTCATACAAATGTCAATGAGTCCGTAGCTTGAAAATATTATTTCATAATTGGTATTTTGGCAAGTTGCATCACATTTAAACAGGAGGTGCTTTTCTGGAACATTAATAAATTTTCATGTGCTTGAAATATACCTGTAACTAACCATCAACTTTCCCTTTCTTTTTAAAGGACCTTTGTGGTGTTCTGGCTGCATTGTCAACATTATTATATTTAATTATTTTCTAAACAAAACTTATCATAACTTAACATGTAAATATAATTATGTTGTACCTTTTGTGCGTGAATACACTTTAGTTGATTGCCTTCAATTAATCTCAACTAATCTTTTATTCTCCCCCAGCATGTTTATTTTGGAAGACATTTGCACACCTACTTTAAAAAGTAATTCCCCTTCCACAGGAACATCGTTATCATTATTCTCTCTCCTAGTGTTGATCCAGCAAAGTACTGTCTCCTTCTCCTTCCCTAATACCATATTAGTACAAGGAAATCAATAGAATGCAGTTGCTTAACTGAGGTGTGCTGCATATGCCAGCATCCCCTTTGGACAGACCTGAAACCAAAGACAGAGGTAACAGTGGGATTTGAAGCCCCAATCCATGTGAATATAGTATAAAGTTATGAAAAAAGCTTTAACATTAATTTTACAATTTTAATTCTATATATTTTTTTCAAACAGGGTTGCATACAATCAATTAATCAGGTGTTATTTACATAGCCCGGCTTCTCACCTGAGTGAGTATCCAGGCACATGTTGCAGGTGTTTATTCGAAAAGCCAGGTTTTCAGTCTCTTTCTGAAGTGGGTCAGCGAGGGTGGGATGTGGAGTTGGAGGCAGATGGCGTTCCAGGCAAATATTTATAGTACATCTTTTGCAGGTACCTGGCTTTTCATCTTTTGAAAATGTCTCCATTGCATCTAGAGAGAGATTATCCCTTGCCGATTTACCATCCTGCTGGAAATTCTAACACCTTTGTGGATCAGTACCAAGGTATAAGAAAAAGTGCATGTGAGTGAGTAAGTGAATATGAGCATGACAGAAGGAGTGAAAAAGTGAGTGACTGGGGGAGTGAGCAAATGTGTAAGTAAGTTGGCAAATAAAACATTGAGTGATTGAATTTGAAAATTTGCACGGGACATTGTGCAAACACAAAACAAATCTCATAAAATCTGGAGGGAACAGAAGGACAATGGGCCAGATGTATCATCACGGCCCTTTGCGATTCGGTAATAGTGATTTTTAAGAAATCTCTATTACCGACTCGCAAAGTGCCATGTATCACATTTGCGATTCGGTAATAGCGATTTCTTAAAAATCACAAATGTTATTACTGAATTGCAAAATTGCGATACCGGCCCCATTCGCAGCTATGGGCATGTTGGCCCATAGCTGCGAATTTCTTGCATTTCCAAAACTGCGATTTCTGAACCAGAAACCGCAATTTTGGAAATGCAAATCCCCAGGGTGCTGGGGGCCTATGGCACCCTCTGCTGCACCCCAAAATTGTTTTGGGGGACATGAAAAGTACACACATGTCATAAGGGCATGTGTGCTTTACATGTTCAATTTAAAAATGCATTTTAAATGTATTTTAAAATTTTGCACCAGGTTACCACCTGGTTGCAGTCCATCATATTTTGCATGTGCAAAATGCCATTCTGCGAAAAATCACAATTTGCGATTTTTTGCAGCATTGCCTTGCGACCTGGAATTTGCGAATCGCAAATTGCGCCTTGCAATTTCCAGGTCGCAACGCAAGAAATCGCTATTTTAGCGATTTCTTATTTGTGGTCTGCGAATGCCTTTCATGCATTGCAGACCACTGTTTTGCACTCGCAAACGTCCGAATTTACCAATTCGCACCGTTTGCGAGTGCAAAACTTTTTCATACATCTGGCCCAATGTTCATTAAAGGATCATCATTACACACAAACCTGCAATTAAGTCTTTATTATAACAGAGAACAAATGCCGCCATGGAGGCAAACTTTTGATCTAGTTTTATTTATGAATAATAAGATGTGATATCTAATCTGCATCATATTTGTAAACTGACAGTCTAGCTGGATATTCCCATTGTCAGGCAATGTAAACAACTACTTAATTGATAAGGAAGCAAATTATTTTGGATACACCTGAGAGCTCTTACACACGTTTTGCTTCTCTGGTTATTAATCACACTTATCTAAAATCATCAAGGGAGCATGCACATTTTAAAATATCAGACTCATATCAATAACCTTTTTGTAGTGACTCTATATGACATATCATTTATCAATGTTTAAACTACTCCAAGAATAATTAATAGTTTAGAATCAGTATAAGAAATTGTTTCGTGTAACATTTTTCGAAGACAGATTCATATTATATTTGTTTAAATTGCACTAGGTAACCAATATGCTAGGTTATATAAGAAACAATTTGAAATAATTTCAAGGTTTATCGCAAAATACCACTCTTGAACCACACAGAGTTTTTTGGCATGAAAATTATAATCCAAAGAATTTAGAGCCAGATGTTCTCCGGTGCAATTTTGCAGTTCCTAAATAATGTCTTCATAGAAATCTCTGTTTAGGAAATGGTAAATGCTATGTACCAAGATGCTGATTTCCTAATAGCGTTTCCTACAAAGAGAAAGCCCTAATAGGAAACTGCAAATTAGAAGTCCCATGCCGTTTGCGACAATGGGCCGGTTTTGCATTTCCCAGATAATGATTTCCTATTAGGAAATTGCTATTTGGGAAATGCAAAACCAAGCTATGGGTAAAGGCCCCCCTGAAAACCACCCCAAAAATAGTGGTGCACATGTAGAGCACACATATGCCCCTGTGCTCTGTTGCCTGTTAAAAAAAGCATTTTGGGAATTTTTTTTTTAATTGCACATGGTTACTATCATCTTAAAGTCGTTGGTAATTGCATTTCCTAAATGCCCAACTCGCATTTAGGAAATGCTTTGTACATCTGAATAGGAATCGCAAATAGGTAATCCCTATTTGCGAATTCCTGTTCAGAAGATCAGGAATTGCGACTTCTACTGGATAGAAATTGCAATGTGTGACTCCCTAAAGGGCTTTGTGAATCTGAAAAACCCATTTTGCTTTTCTTAATGGCCCAAAATAGCAATTCAGACAGTTAAGAATTGCTAAATGGCTTAGTACATCTGCCCCATAATATTTAAGTCTTTTTCTCCAACAAAATCTTTGGCTTGAATGTCAAAGTTATGTCTGGATGCTATACATTAAGGAGTGATAAATGGACTGCTGGTTAAGGTCTCTTACCCTCACACTGAAGGTTGAGGGTTTCAGTCTTAATGTGTCTCTTGTTGTTTGCCTAATTTAATTTCTTTTCAACTTCAAACTTTTAAGTTACAGACTAAAAGGTAATCCTACTCTTTTTACTTGACAATTATTTTTTTTAATTTGTCCTAAAATATATCATTCTAACTACATATTTTCTTAAAGATTAGGAACTCTCTGGGTAGGTACAGAGAATTGGCCACAAGGCCAAGCCCTACTGCACAAGGCTGAAGGCCGTGGGTGGGGTGGAGTTGGGTGGTTATAGAAGTTGGCCACTGGGCCTGGCCGTGGGCCAAATGTAAAAGGCTGTGCGCAGTGGTGGTTGGATTAACGTATCGTAATTAAAATTACTCTACGTTAAAAAAACACAGGAATTCACTGACAAAAAAGGTTACAGGGACGTTATAGTTAGGTTTTGAATTTACTCGCACCAAACTAGAGAAATTCAGCAGTTATAGTTATATCAAGTAACTATAACTCACGCCCAAAGGTGACTAGAACTAATGTCCTCGCCAAGAACTGCTAATTAACCCACAAATTACACCATTCTTGACATCTTTGATAACATCATTGATAATGTCACTGTAACATATGATGTAAAATTATTGATTACATAGCCGTGCATGTTATAGTTGGAGCTTGCAGCTAGGCCCTGAGCCCAACTCCCTATAGGCACCCAGACTTGCACCATGCACGGCCTTCACCCATGAGCAGAGGGGGTGGCTTGCAAGGGCTGGCCTGCAGCCAGTCTCAGTGGCCGACCCCCCCATCCACCCAACCCTATGCTGTACACAGCCCTTTGGGCATGCACAGCGGACGTTGGCCGCAGCCTCTCTGGGTGTGTGAGCGGGTGCATAACTGTCTGAGTGGGTATCTGAGTGGGTGCGTGACTGTATGACTGGGGCTGTGAGTAAGTGCATGAGGGTCTGAGTGGGTCTGTGAAAGGATGCATGAGTGTCTGAGTGGATGTGTGACTAAGAGAAATTGATTGAAAGAGAGACAGAGAGAGAGAAAGAAAGTGAGAGGGAGAGAGATAGAGAGTTTTTTAGGCTTTGATATCTGATATACTTAGAATGAGACAATAAAAAATAAAAAAAGTATATGTCATTTTAAAAAAACAATAATAATTTGTACTTTATCTAAAAGTTAGACTCAAGCTCCTAATGGTCAGTGTGAAGGTCTGGGACCTTCATACTGAGATATTTTCTTTTTCCTTTTCTTTTTTTTAGCTCTTCATGGGCTATCTGGGACCACGAGGAAGCCCAAGAGCTCCTCTGCGGTCCCCACATATATATTTATGTATGTTTTTTTGGGGGGTTATTGATTCATTCTAAAAAATGACCTTTATGGGCTATCTGGCACCACAGCAGAATCCTTAAGGCTTCTCTTATGGTGTGATTGGTTCAGCAAGCAAGGAGCTGCTTTAACAGCAGCTCCTTGCTTGCTGAAGCAAATATTTCATCCCTGTTCCCTACACATGTGCAGGGGACAGAGATGTAAGATCCGCTCTTTGACATCAGGGCCTGCTTTACAAGTCTCGGTGTCAAACAGTGGACTGTTTGCTGTGCAGCCAAACCACAGCAAACAGATATGTCCTGGGTGTGAGCACCCTGGGACATATAAGCAGTCCCCAGGGCCATCAGAGGTTCCTCAAAGGGGCAATGCGGCCCTTCTCCAATGTGCACTTAGCCCCGGGTAGGCAGTGATCCCCAGGGATTGGCCGTTGAATATTTTTGTTGTTTGCCCTGTGGAGGTGGTGATCCCTGGGGCTGCGAGGACATTTTGCTCACCCGCACCAAAATTACACATTGCTCCAGGGAGGTGGTGATCTCTTGGGCTGTGGGGAGGGGCACATGGCCCCCCACACCAGATTTACACATTATACCCCCATGCATATATCAGAAAAAGTCACCCCAGGGAGGTGGCAGTCCCCGGGGCTGTGGGGGGGCAAGGGGGCTCCCCACACCAAATTTGTAATGCTCCTGGGACATGCCCCACCTGGAGGCCTATCAAACGCGGGAGCCCACACTTATTGTTTATAAAATTTGTGCTACAAATTTGCTAATATTGCAACTGTCTGGGCTCTCCCCCCCCCCACTGGAGCTAAGGTGTCAGGGTGTCCCTGCTCTGGCCCCTTTTCAGTTTTTTTTACTTTTTACTGGAACTTTTCTGAAGCCGAATCTCAAGATGGCTGCCAACACTTTCTGGTTTGAAGTGTTGACAGCTAATAAGAGCTGTGCATTTGCATGCACAAGCTCATCTTTTTTCGTGAATACTGTGCGGCCAGAGATATACAAATTTAAATTTCCCTAAATTTTTCAAGAACTACTGAATGGATTTATACCAGATAAGCAAAAGCATATTCTATGTAATGAAAGCTAGCTTTCTGCCAAATTTGGTGTAATTCCGTCCAGTGGTTCGGATATAGACATGTCTAATGGTCCTATGGAAATTTAACAAGGGAACACCACCCTTTTCTCGGCCCCAGATTGACAGATCACCCCGAAGCTTTCCACGCACAACAAGAATCAGTGTGACAGTTTTTTGTGAAAATGTCACAAAGATTCGACAAAATGTGCCAAAGATATAGGTAAGTCATAAAACGCTTTTGTGAACTCAGTCCAAACTAGTAAAAGTGAGAGAAGGGTCATTTTTATGGCTATTTATAGACAATAAGCATTCATAATGTAAACTTGTTTTTACTACTTCCTTATAATTAACTAAAAAAAATATATTTTCTAGTACATATTCATGCAATGAGTGGCAACTGATAACAAACAGAAGTGTAAAAAGTAAACAACATAAAGGTCCAAAGAGCAATTCATTCTGAGGATCTCACTTCCTGTGAGAATACAAATGTATATATGAAAATAGGAGATCTGTCTACAATTAGCTTCCTTCAATTCTAAAAAGTGTACTTTAAATGTATTTAAATAGAACATTTTTAAAAAACTTCTATACCTACAAAAATGTTACTATTTTAAAAACTAACAAGGTATGAAGTGACAGAGAGAAATGATGGTTCAAGGAAAATGATGTGGGAGAAAGGTATATAGGTATCCTTCTCATTAATAATTTTCTGACATTTTAAAATATAATATGTCATAGATGACTAAACACCTTTACTTACCCTTTCTTGTTTTCAATGGCTAGTTTCATATCTGGCTTAGATCCTCCCAATGATCATTTATTTCAGCCTGTTTCATATGAAATACTTTAAATTCAACAACTCATATTCCAGTGACATGGCATCCAGGAATGGCTTACTTTTATCATGATTATAGAATGTTAACGTTTTTGTTGTTCATTGGAACTCTGGGATGATACTGCAGGGGAACACTGGGGAATCAACTGACAACCTGATGGCACTTTTGGAAATACACCCTTTACTCAGTATACCAGATGTTTTTCTCAAATGTATTGGAAGCGTATGTGTTAATTTATGGAAAATGTGTCTTCATTTTAGTTTCTAGACCACTAGCCAAAATTTACATGAAAAAAAATCAGATTAAAAAACATGTTTTTTTTCAAACGTGGTTCAAATTCCAGGAGAGGATCAGCATTTTTCACAGAGGAAAATCACTTTAGAATTATCCACAATGTTTCAAAGTTAGCACGGTGCCACCAATAAATGGTTTCCATTGCATTGAATATCTGTTATCACCTATGTCTATGTATCCTTGTTTGTGACCAAAAGAACCATGCATTGAATACAATGCATTACAAGGGAATAAAAATTGCTGAGCCTTAGCACCAAAAAATCTACAAGGCGTGCTTCTTGTAATCTTCCAACACTATAATACCACCATTTACCACTTATATAACTGTCATCCCAAATGTTATGGATCTTATTCACAAAACAACTATTATCAAAGGGGGGGTCTCCCAGAGAGGTACTGACCAGGGTGGAGTCGGGCTCTCTGCTTTCCCTCTGTCCATCTGACTCCACCTTGATCAGTAGTTACATGGAACTGCCATCCACTTGGCTAATATTGTGCTTAAGTATTCCTCCTGTCACAGCAAACTGTGAAAGAGTGACATTTAGATGGGAGAACCATTGTATTTGCCAGAGACCGAAGACCTTGTTCTGAGTCTACTGTACCACTAAACAAGTACATGTTCAAACTGAGAAAATACTCCATAGCCTGCATGTCTTTATGAAGGGTAGAAGATGATCACTTTCAAATTGATGTTGCTTTCTTTCACTTATTTACTGTTTGTCACAGAGGTAGTGGGGCACAAGTGAATGTACAGACATGTTTATCCTTGCTGGCCATTTGTTGCTGCTCTCAGAGGGTAGTTGTGAATGCAAAAGAGCCTTAGCCAAGTTTTGTTTTCTTTCACATTGGAGAATGCACTCCATATTGAGAGAATGCTGGATCTTTAGCGGTGAAGCTTCTTTGGGCAGTCTAACAGTCATGTTTGTCATTGCTGTGGTCATTGCCGATACAGCCATGCCATTTTTAGAAAGTTGCTTGCAAAGTTGTTTTTAACGTTTGGGTTGTGCCGTCTCTCTTCCAAATAGATTTGTTACTTACTGAAGAGCAAGCCAAAATGCTGAGAGTACTGATTAATTGAAAGATTGATTAATCAGAAAAGAGAAAAAGGTTGACTAGAAACACAATGAACAGCAAAAAGTCAATCTTTATATCAAGTGAAATAAATTTGCCAAAATACTCTAAAGCAGTTTCACAATGCCTACATGCAAAGAAGATGTGTTAATGACTCCTGATAGCAAGGGTTTACACAAAATATATAGAATTTTAGTTTTTTTTACCATAATATGATTTTTTGCAAATTAGTGAAATAACACCCACTCATGACCTCTCTTTCTTTTTTTTGTTTGTCCTCATTTACCGAACGGGTACCTCATATGTTGACCCACTCATGACATACTCATTCTTTGCCTTGAGTGATTATATGTCTTGTCTGGGGAACCTCAAAAAACGTTGCTCACTTGTTACTACCTAAGTGGATGAAGAGTACTTTGTTGGTATAATCATGGGACCAATTCCTGATTCTGCCATTAACCCAAACATGTCCATAATGTTGATCTTGTATTATGCTTACCTTTTGTGTCTGAATCTGAAATATTTCAGTCTTAAAGTAAAACATTCAGGGCTTGAATTAAGAAAAGTGGTGCTGCACCGAGTGCAGCACCACTTTCTTGCACCCTTTAGCACCCCCTAACGCCACCATGTGTGCATCATATCTAAGATAAGGGAACTAACGTCAGAATTGTTTATGCTAGTTTGGAACTTTGCAGGATTAGCGTCAAAATGCAAAGCCCATTGAGGCCCATTGTAAACAACAGTGTGCCTCCTTTTAATGCCTGCTCTGAGCAGGTGTTAAAAGTGCAGAAAAAATGACACAAAGAAATCTCCTAGATTTCTTTGTGCCTTTTTTTCAGCTCCCCTACCGGAGGAACGCCCCCTTTGCATACATTATGCCTGTCACAGGCATCATGTAGTGCAAAGGATTACAAAGTGGCACAATGCAAGCATTTCTACACTTTGTAAATTTGGCTACATTAGTGTATGAAAAATGTAATGCTAATGTGGTTCAAGGAGGAGCGAGGGGCTCTTAAATCTGCCCCTCAGTGGGGTGGGGGATTTGGTATTTCAGGTTCTTACAAATTTCCACTCTAGCAAAAGCATAAGATATAACAACAATGTTTTTCCACTCTATTCAGATATATAATCTCAACTTCATAAGTAATACCAAAAACAATAATTCAGGATGGGCTTACCTTAAATTGAAGTCAGTATCTGACCAATGTCTTCCCTATTGATGCCAGTCTGGATAATTTGAACTCTCATCGTGAAAGTCCAGTAAATGGCAGACAAGTACTTCAACTTATGTTACTGCAAATTTATTTAAGAAAAAATCTCAGTTTTCCCTAGAATTCTGTCCAATCTAGTGACCAAGTGCAAAGCAAACAAGTCATTTATCGGTCCAAAAAGTGCCTCTAAAATCCTGAACATTAAAGCTGGAATGCCATCATGCCTCTGCACCAACCTTACACCTGATTGGTCGCACCACACTCAAACTTTGGAAAAAGCCAACCCCAAGATCTCAAGCCAACTGAGATTAGCATAACAGATCGATGAGCCAGTAAACCATTCGGTGCCTACAGCAATGATTTTTGCAGCAAATAAAGCAATTAGCTACCCAAGACCTGCTCCTGAATTCCTGAACACCATTAACTGGTCTGTGCCCTGACATTTAATCCAAACTGTCATAAGATGACCAAACATTGGAAACTCCAAATCTCTTGCCCAAGGAGGAGGGCAGTGCAGACTCTCAAGCCATGGACCTAACAGGCACAGGAAGTGGCAACTCACACACAGATAAGCTTTCTAAAAAGAATTGAAGACACCTGAAGAAGTTAAGTAAGAGGCACAAATACCAAAAAAATAAGATTTAAAAAATATTGCCAATATTTAAAAAAATTTAAACTAGACAACAAGTTAAAGAACACATGCCTAGTGAAGGAAAATCTATTGGTCATAGGTGACCTCTTGCCTAGGGGTCTGCTGCCTCCTGCTAAGGTTAAATACTCACTCTGGTAGACAGTAATGCCTGGACCTCTGGCAAGCCAAGACATGGGCTGCAACATACAATGTTTTCCTCCAAGTGTGACAAAATCTTTAGCAACTGTTGCAGTACAGACAGAAGGAAATATCACCCGTTCATGCACCCAGGTTCCTGGGGTGGAAAGCAATCTATAAAAGTATAGAGATTACACCAAAAGGAGTGGTAAGGAAACCTGCATCCAGAAAAATATTCTGGAAACAACCAGAAAGGACCAACTGTCACACTACTTCCAGCACCTCAAAAAGGACTCCATGAACCAAAATGGCTGACAGTTGGTCAGCACCACCCATAGCTTTCAAGTAAGAGACTCCTTGGCACTTTTCAGAACATCACTAGTCAAGACCCACATCATTGACCCCTGCCTAAGGCATGGCTTGTCTGGTGGAGCGGGTGATGGTAGGTCTAAAAGATGAAATTCAATCCTCTGGCACATGAACCCATCTCAGCATCATGCTCAGGAAGTGGGAACCTCAGATCCTCATGCATTAACAATGGGTTGCCAGCATGTGCTCAAGCAAGTTAATGGAGTGTGCACCACTGGGCACACTTATGTATGACTCAGAACAATCAGCAGTCAAGACCCCTGAGGCATCCCTCATTTTTCACTCAGAATACATCTCCCTGCGGAGGGAAGGCATCCTGAACAGAGGAATTTCCTTTCAGTTCTCCCTAGTCTTGAGAAATTGGCATTAACAGACTTGGTTTACATTGCATTTGTCTAAGGGAGAAAGGGCCTCTTAAAGGAGACACCCAAAGTGTGACAAAGAGATAGCAAGGTGAGTGTAAGGCCAGTCAATGTACTGAGGAAATGAGACATTAGCCTCAACAAAGTGGCAAAAAAAAACATGGCCCCTGGCTAAGATTAGTTACAGTATGGTCTGCAGGACTCTATCCTCTGCTGCACCATGGGCTCACAAAATCCCAAACTTCCAGTGACCGCTCTGCAGTGCCAGGTGAATGTCAGTACCCTATTTTGGTAAACAGCAAGCACCTTCTTCAGCACACAGGCCTCCTTCCTTCCACAATTTGGACCTGCAACTGTTTTCATGGAACATTCTGGTACTAAACAACCTGCTGTCTGATAATGATACAATGGAAGAAATCTGCAAAAAAGACATAATCTGCCTACAAGAAACTTGGCAAATAGGCTATATTAAATGGCAGGATCACTTTAAATTTGCATCAGCAGCCGAGCCCTCAGTCAAACAGGGACACCCATTGGGTGGCATCGCCATTGTCATACAAAAAACACTGGATCTCAAAGTAAAATTGCTAGCAAGTGGAATGGGGGCTTACATCTTTGTGCATCTTATAGCTACGAACAAAAATCAGGGCAGAAAAGTGCCCTCTATGGCCATCTGAAGCAACTACAGAAACCCTAAACAGGTAAAGAAAAAGTACCATCTAAGGAAATTTCGAGCACCATCAAAATCCTATGGCAGCAATTTCCTGCAGATTGGTGGGTAATGGCTAGAGAATTCAGCATGTGTTTACGTGGCCCAGCAGAAATTCCTTCATGGCAACAAGAAGAGGACACTGCAGGTTATATTCCTGAAACTATGCCAGGATAAAACAAAGAAAGGTTTGTCACCATTCTTAACGCTGGGGACCTAAGAGCCCTTAATGGGAGAAGTGCTCTGGACCAACCCATATCCTGCACTCACAGAACAAGTGCGAGTTCCTCAGTGATTGACTACATCTGGGTATCAACCCAGAACTTTGCCTTGGTAAGGAACTTCCAAGTTCTAAATAGTTTGACCAGTGATCATGCTAAATTAGTCTGCATTCCTTCCAGTGAAATTACCATCCTCCTGCAAAATTCAAACAATTGGTAACAAGGAAGGTGTCTCTGGGCTGCGAAGAAAAAAACTGTCAATATCCCCGTCAGCAGAGAAAAAAGAGGGACTGACAGAAGTCCTAGTCCTGAGCTCAAGGGAGTATTCATCATCTCCCCACCATTGGACCCAATTCCTGGAAAAGCTGCTTATGCTGTTCAACAGCAAGGGGAGAGCCCAAGGAGACACGGGCACCAGAAAACACATGCTGGCTATAGGAGATTTTAAATGTAAACTGAACAAGCTCCTCAGGACACTGCATAAGAATAAAGGCACACCCAGTGAGACCTAATGAGATCAGGAACTCTACGAAGGCCTATTGGGCCAAAGCATGAGAGTTGATCAGACAAGAAAAGGATGCTCTATGGTCTGAATGATATAAGAATTCAAAAGATAACAACTTTGCTAAATTATGGAAATGTGTACATAAAAGATCCAGGAAAATAACCCTAAAGCCTCTCCCTAAATCACTGCTTAAAGTGGTCTGAGTATATTACAAATGTCTACAATTCAGTAGATGACGATTCTGATTCAGTCAAGCCATTAGACAGCATGTGGAGACACTGCCAAGAAAAGCTAGAGAACTGGAGCAAAGCACTGGCTTATAAAACAACTTTGCATGAACCATGGCATAATTTCACTCAACTTGTGCCCCAGGGCTGAATGATGTGCCAATTAGAATGTTTAATTCAGCCCCTGAGGAATGGGCCTCTGTGCAAAGCCCCCTTTTCAAGAACTGCATCATGCTGAACGAAGTACCAGATAGTTGGAGAGGCACAATCTTAACACCAATTCAGAAAATAATGCTGCATTGGATCAGCCCACCAATTTCAGATGACTTGCCCTTCTCGATACCAATGGCAAATGTTTTACAAAAATTCTGAACAAAGAGCTGGAGAATTGGGCCAATACAAAGTCTATACTCCCCATCACTCAATCTGGCTTCAGGCGCAGGCACGGAACTGAGAACATTTTAATCATCTTGTCCTTGTTAATCTCTACCTCCAATAACAAAGATGCACTATCACTCTATGTAGCCTCAATTGACTTGACAACTGCATTTGATAAAGTGGTCAGCCTAAGGCTGTGGCAAAGGCTGACCATCTGCTCAGAGCCATCAGGAGTCTGTACAGCAGGACCTGAGTCCATGTGAAAACAGTACCAAACAGAGTTACAACACATAAAATCTGGACCAATACAGGTGTCAACAAGGATGCATTTTAGCTCCTTTACTGTCTAATCTCCATTTGACAGATACAAATGATGCCCTTGTCTCAGTCCGTGCCTCTCCTTCAAAGTTTGCAGGCATACACATCCACTGCCTCCAGTATGCAGGAAACACTGCTATTTGATCATACTGCAGTGGGTCTGCAGCGTTCATTGGAGTCTCTTTTGCTGTACTTTGAGAACAACAAACTATCAGACAATCATTCAAAATCACAAATTATGGTTTGTGGGGCAAGAAGAAACAAGACTACCACCTAATTCAAGTTTACCATGAATGAGGTAGTTCTGGACCAAGTTCCAAGTCTACCGTACCTGGGCCTTCACTTTAACCAACATCGGTTGCAGGTAAGTCAGCTCGTTGCCTCAATATAACGTTCTTGTCCATGACAATGAGCTTTAAAGAATTTGCAGCAAAGATACACTGCCCAGACCTTACAGGTATGTGCAAAGTGATAGATGCCAAGTTTATGCCAACTTTAACTTATGGTTCAGTGGCATTTGATGACCAAATTAACTGGACAAGATACAAACACAATGTTATAGAAGCTTTTTCTGTCTTCCCATCTCTACCCTGTCCTCGCAAATTCATTTGGAATTCAGACTGAGCAATCTATCATCATGAAAGCCCAATTCTTAAGGTACTTTGCAAAGCTGAAGGTGACTCCCAAAGGATCTTTTAAAGTTCTGATCTGGCTCAGCTTTCAGAAGAGAAAAGGGAAATGGAAGCAGAGGGTGAGATCTGCGATGGAACATTTGGAAGTCAAAAGCATTTGTGAACAAAATCTGTCCCCAGGACTAACTTTCAAACTCCTAACCATAAACTCAGAAATAAAATCAAAAGAAGAGTTATACAAGAGCTCATTCACAAAATGCATGCCAATCTATGTGCATCGTTTTACAACGACCGGGTGAATTCTGCATACTTAGTGAGCCAGATGAAATGAAATGTCTCTTAAAAAAGATCTCTTGAGACTGGGGTTTGGCTTTATCCCACCAAAAGCCCATAAATTTGGGTGTTTAAAAGGCTCATTGGGGCTCAGCTGTCTCCTGTGTAATTTCAGAACTGAGCCACTGCTGCACATCATCTGCCCCGCCTTCAAGAGCCTAGGGTGCTAATGGCTAAAAACTGTATTCAGGCATCTGGGCGTCACACAATGCATTACAGCAGTTATTGATTGCTTGAGAGGAGCTTATGTTCAGATTTCAGCCAGATGTATAAACTTTCTCAGTGCAGCACTGATGCTACTGAATTCAAGCTCCACATAAAATAACACAGTTGCTGACGTGACCTTGAATTATAGCTGTTGTCGGCCCTCGCCGTGTAGTTGGGGTGTTACACCCAGGACAGGGTCTGTGAGGCCCAGGCGAGACTGGCAATTCTTTTTTGGCACGCCCTGCACTTTATTATATTAACAAGAGCTTGGACTACTCACCTATCTTGCCCATTATAGCTGCACAGGGCCATAGTTCCTGCGGTGCTGAGGCTGCCACACACGCTCTAATACGAATGGACATATTGGAAACAAGGATGTGTTAAGTAACTGATTTTATCTTGTTTTTTTGGTAATATGGTGTTTTAAGGGGTATTGTTATGGCTTTAAGTAACTAAAAATAATACATTTTTACTTATTTATTTTCTTTGAAGTCAATGGCACAACTGGGGATAATTACTGGACCTCAGACACCACCAGTTCAGCACACTTCTGGACCTGTAGATACTCTGTCAGGAAGGACTGTTGTGCTGCTACAAGGACTGCCACTCTGCTGAGCTGCTAACCTGAGGAACTTCTGCTTTGCTGAGCTGACTTGCTGTCTGCTGCCTTCTTGCCTCAGAGTGAGAAGGACTGGACCTGCATCTCCACATCCAAGAACCAAAGTAATGCCAAGGGCTTGATGGTTTGCCTCATTTTCTGAAGTCTCAGGGACACACAGGACTTCCAACTCACTTGCTGCAGTTCCTAGACCAGTCTTCAACCAGCTTCTGACTTCCAAGTAGCATCCCTCATGTCCTTGGACCTTAAAAGTAGGTTATGTTTCCCATATGCCAGCTTTTGGGCTCTTTGTGACCGTGAATGGGCCTGCTTTCATGGGAACTGTGCTTCATGCATGATGAATCAGAGCAAGCCACCACAAGTTTGTCTCTTTGCACACCAAGCTTCATCATTCATGACCATGAGGCTCAAGTCTGCCCATCCATGATGCCCAACTGACTCTTATCTCCTGCGGACTAAAACAGTGATGCTCTCCTTGTGAAATTTTCCACAGCAAATAGGACTCTTGGCTCAATTCCGAGACGGTAAACCTTCAATTACATTTACCTGAGACTGTATGCAACCTGTGTTCCATCATGTTTGACCTGAACCTTTGAACTTACCCCAGTCAAGCTTGCCCAGATATCCCTGTTTGGTGCTTTATGCTTTTAAGCACTTTAATGTATTTTAATCTTTAAAAAATCATATCTCTACTTCTACTTATTGAATTTTTGTCATTCTGCTCTCGTTTTACTCATAAACATAACTGTAGTTTTTCTAATGAAGTGTGATGTATTTTTGTGTGATGTTTTCACTGTTATACTGTTTGAAGTGTTGCACAAATGCTTTACACATTGCCTCATAAGTAAAGCCTGACTTCTGTGGGCCAAGCTACCAGAAGGTGAGCACAGATTAACTTTTAACGTGTATCTGACTTACCACGACTAGGTCTGTGGCTCCTGATTGGGCAGGGTGCATACCTCTTACAAATAGAAACACAATTTCTAACAGCTCCTTTCTCTAGGAATGATCTTAAATAGGTGCTCACATGCATTCCCCAATCGGTGCTAATTACCCAATGCATGCAATTCTCATTATTTTCTTAATCTCACAATAAAGTCTTGATGCTGAATTTAAAACTTTACATCTAACCTTTCTAAATAAAAAAACATGTTGGTGACCAAATGTATACAGGAAGCTGGATAGGAAAAGTTCCTCCATTTCTTTCAATATCTGCCAACTTTGGAGTCACATGTATATGAGACTAGTGGCTGAAAGGTCTTTAACTGGAATGTACAACAGTATAGATGAAGATCAGGAATACCTAATACTCCCTTTATAAGTTTCTTTCTAACTTTTTCCGAGATAACCTTGCGCTTTTCAAATTCCATATGGAGCTTCTTTTTTTGTTTTGGAGCTTATCTATTTCCTTTTTATCAAAATGTGATGGCATACAATGAAATAGATATGTTACTATTGGTAGAATGCTCATTTTTACCAAGTTTACTTTCCCATATATTTTCAAGGGGGTATTTTTTCAGCCTCTCAGGCATTTACTGATCTTTTTTACAATTCTGTCATAGTTCTTTTTTTGGAGGGTTTGTAAGTTTCTGGGTTATAGTTACTGTTCAAGTTCCATTTCATAAATATCTGACTTTTCAATATTTACCTTACACACAGAAAGTTTTCCCAAATATCTTGGATATCTCATTTACTGTAGTCTGTGATGTCTTTCTATCAAATATATAGATCATTAGGTTGTCAGCATATTGTGCCAGTTTATTGCTGAGGTTTTCACAACTCAAAGGAGAAATACTCTTATCCAACCTAATTGCTTGTGCAAGTGGTTCAATATATGGATTAAAAAGAAACAGTGACGGATGGCATCCTTGCTGTGTTCCCCCCCTCAAAATTGATGTTCTGCTAGAGATTCCCATGTATTAGAATATATGCTATAAGGTCTGAAGTGCTCTGGCAAAACCTCCTTTAATGCTAAATTGCTTTAAAGCTGCCCATAGATATGCTCAGTTCACCCTGTCACAGGCTTTGGCCATGTCAAACGTAATTATTCCTAGCAGCATCTGTAACTGTTCTGGTGGTCAGATTGTATTAGTGTCGGATAAGCTCATGAATGTGTCTTCCTGGGATGAACTGCGTCATCTTCCTTGATGAAGTACAGTGCAACTCTACTTATTCTTCTTGACAGGTTTAAATTACAAATCTTCTATTCGCTATTGTGCCACAAAATTTGTTGATAGGACTCATACCTTTTTAGAGCTTTATTCAGTTTGCGAATGATTGATTATGGCCTTATTCCAGGATATCAGTACCTCAGTTCCTTCTTATAAGATGAAGTTAAAAATCATCTTTATGAGTAGAAGTATAGCAGTGGATACCCATTGCAGAGCTCTCCCGGGATACCTTGTGGTCCAGCTGCTTTCCCATTTTTTGTCTACCAAGAGCCTGTATGATTTCCTCATTGGGAATTATAAGATTTACTTTATCCTGTTGATCTTTGGTTAGCTCTGACATTCTTTGGTCTTTAAGCCAGCTTTTGAGTGCTGCTGAGTTTGAAATGAGGTCTTCTCAATGCATATTTGATAATAATTCCAGAATACTGTCTCTATATCCTGGAGGTTAGAACCAGCATGCTTAGGCTGAGTGTTATTAAACCTTTCTCATCATAACCAAAATGTCTACTATTTCTGCACTTACACGTCTTGATAAAGTTTTCTAGTGTGATCCTACATTCAAGTTGGACATTATTTAGGTCACTATTTAAGCCCTTTAGTCTATGTCAGTTTACAAAGGGTCTTACCCTCTCCTGAATGCCTTTTAATCTTATCCTCTATGTGTCAATTAGCCTCCCAGTCAGCTCTTGCCTTATGCTTAGAAAGCTTTGTAATTACAGCTGAGTGTCAGGAATTCCCAGGCCATGCCCTGCATCATTTACCAACATTTCCACGGGGCAGTAATCAATCATGTTTTAATTCGACCCTTACACTAGGTGATTCCATTGTTGATGCTTGTGTGACCAATGCATTTTTTTAAAGTCAAACTATAAGGGCTTTTGTTGATTCTAATAATGCTTTTGTGGAATTATCAGGCACCGACAAATGCTTGTTGTGTTTGAGGTCTTACAATATCCAATGCTTGTTGAATTCTTGGGCCCGTGTTTACCCTCATGCCACCACACATTGTCTGCCACAGCTGTTTACACGTTGCTAGGCAAATTCCACATTGCCTCCTGCCAGCTAAACATGAGGCCATGTGACAGCAATGATCTCCCAGCCAGCCTATAAATAGCCACGCCCAATGCAGAGCCTTGCTCGACTTTGCTTGATTTCCTGCCCTGTTGGAGGACACACTCCAGCAGAAACTTCAGAACTTGTGGTTCGACTCTGTAGGATGTTGGCCTGGTTTGTAGTGGGTATCAAAGGTACTTACACCTTATACCAAGTCCAGTTATCCCTTATTAGTGAAATGTAGTCAGTGACTAGCAACTAGACTGTCTAGGGTAGCTTTAGCTGAGAAGCCAAGGCTGAACTATGAGACATGCAAAGCTCTTGCAATACCACTGTAGTCACACAGTACTCACACACAGGAAAGAAAATACTCAGTGTTACAAAAGTAAAGGTAGTTTATTTTGGTGACACAAATGCTAAAAATACCTTAGAGACTATACTCCCTTAGGAGGTAAGCATATTTGCACAATATGCACACTCATTTCCAAAAACAGGTAAGTAAACAGTTAAAAAATAGTGCAAACAGTGAAAATCACAATAGCTTGCAATGGGCCTAGGGGGGACACAAACCGTACACTAAAATAGTTGAATGCGAAAGTCGGTTTCCCACCTAGGAAAGTGTAGTGTGTAGCGGGGCGCTGGAGTGTAAGAAAAACACCAAAGGTAAGTAACAGAACCCACCCGAGAGCCCGGGAAAACAGGAGTAAAAAACAGTGAGTTTCCTGAAAAACACAAGAAGTTGTGATAGAAGATTATGCAAGAACAAGAAGAAAGTGCAAGACACCAACTATGGATTCCCGGACCTGAAGACCAGAAGAAGGGGACCAAGTCCAAGTAGAGCTGAAGAGTCGAGGGAGAATAGGAGCCTGATTGCTGTCTGGTTTGCGTCGTTGGAATCCGCCAACAAGCATTGGCACACCCAGAGCTCGCTGTTAGTGGAAAGTGCCGCTGCTTGGGACCAGGAGGGACCTGGTGGCCTCTACCCAGGAGGGAGAGACGGAGGGGGCTCCCAGCAACTCAGAGAGCCCTCAGAAGACCAGGCAGCATCCACAGGAGTTCCACAGCACAGGGACAAGGAAGGTGCAAATAAAGGACCATGCTACATTACACAAAGGGATGCCACACTGCTGGAGAAGCACTCAGGAAGCTGTGAGTCACAGGATGGAGTGCTGGGGGCCTAAGCTGTGCTGTGCATGAAGAACTTCTTGGAAGGTCACAAATAAGCCTTGGCAATGGCAAGTTATTCAGTGCAAGGGGTACTGTCTTGTGTGAGGAGGCAAGCTCTAACCTCCACCAAAGTTGGACAGCTGGACCTTGGGACTGTCAGGGTCACTTTAGTCTACCACCCATGTTGCTGGGTCCATGCTCGTCATCTGGAGAGGGGACCAACACCACTGTCTGTCGCTGCAGAGAGGTGCCTGCTGAAGCAGAAAAGTGACTCTGTCACTCCACGGGAGATTCCTTTGGTTCCTCTGGTGCAGGCTGAAGAGAGACAGACCTCGGACGATGCTGCACAACCTGGAAACTGTTGCAGTTGCTGGCAGGAGCTGAAGTTACAAGGTTGCAGAAGTAGTCTTTGCTTCTTTGTTGCAGTTTGTAGAATTCCTGGAGGGTTCAGCTGCGGTTCTGTCGGTAGAAGACGAAGTAAAGGATTCCTGCTGGAGTTTTGCAATCTGAATCTGAAGAAACTCCCCGAGGAGAGACCCTAAATAGCCCTGAAAGGGGGATTGGTCACCTAACCAGGTAAGCACCTATCAGGGGAGGGCTCTGACGTCACCTGCTGGCACTAGCCAATCAGATGCTCCCAGAGTTCCCCTCCACCTTGGAATCCAAGATGGCAAAACCCAGGGACACTCTGGAGGAGCTCTGGGCACCACCACTGGGGTGGTGATGGACAGGGGAGTGGTCACTCCCCTTTCTTTTGTTCAGTTTCGCGCCAGAGCAGGGACTGGTGGTCCCTGAACTGATGTATGCTGGATTATGCAAGGAGGACACCATCTGTGCCTTTCAAAGCATTTCCAGAGGCTCTGGGAGGCTACCCCTTCCATGCCTGTAACACCTATTTCCAAAGGGAGAGGGTGTAACACCCCTCTGCCAAATGAAATACTTTGATCCCCTTCCTGGGCTCGAGCTGCTAAAGAAACAGGAGGGCAGAAACATGTCTGTGAGGTGGCAGCAGCTGGCTGCCTGGATAAAATCAGCAGACTGGTGTGGCAGTATTCGGGATCTACTGTGGATCCCCCAGGGTGCATGGGATTGTGCAACCAATAATAGAATCAGTATTGGGATACAGTTCCCAGTTGTTAGACTACTTACATGACCATATTCAGGGTTACCATTGTCAAGCTGGACATAGGTATTGACCGATGTCCAGTGCACGCGTAAAATGGAACCCTGCACTCATGACGTCTGGGAAAATGGTCCTGGACAACATGGGGGCACCTCTGCTAGTGCAGGGGTGCTCTCACACACAGGTACTTTGCACCCAGCCTTCAGGGTTGGAAGGCCTGACATATAGGTGACTTATAAGTGACCTGGTGCAGTGTAAATGACTGTGAAATGGTGCATGCACCATTTCACACAGGCTGCAATGGGAGTCCTGTAGAAGCCTTTGCATGGGCTCCCTATAGGTGGCAAAAGTAATGCTGCAGACCATAGGGATTCACTGGAACCCCAATGCCCTGGGTACCTAAGTACCATATACTGTACCAGTATGCCAATTTGGAGTGAAATGCTGGGTTACCTGTATGTGGTGAAAAATTCTGTGACAGAGAGAGCATAAGCACTGGGGTCCTGGTTAGCAGGATCCCAGTGACACAGTCAAGCATACTGACAAAAACAGTGAAACATACTGACAAGTAGGCCACAAATCATAAGCACTGGAGTCCTGTCTAGCAGGATCCCAGTGGCACAGTTAAACACATTGACAAACAAGCCAAAAATGGGGGTAACCATGGTAGAAAGAGGCTACTTTTCCACACTGTCTACAAATCTCTGCGGCTCGCTTGACAGGTGAGTGGAGCCCTTGCCGACAAGCCTGCTGCAGTGTGTTTGCTTTCTGGACCTTCCGGATGTCAGCTAAGTGAAGCGAGTATACCAAAGTACTTGTGTTGTTTGAAACTTTGTCGCTGGACAACTG
This sequence comes from Pleurodeles waltl, assembly GCF_031143425.1. Classification (NCBI taxonomy): domain Eukaryota; kingdom Metazoa; phylum Chordata; class Amphibia; order Caudata; family Salamandridae; genus Pleurodeles; species Pleurodeles waltl. Next base: position 277,444,670 of record NC_090439.1, read on the forward strand.
TTGTGCCCTTGGTGTTACAAAAACTATTAGGTGCTCGAAACCGATTGAACTGGAAATCACACTCTGTGTGTGAGTGTTTGGGACATTTTGTGACATAGCCACATTGCACTAAGAACAGTCCTTGTGATTATGCTTACATATTCTTATGGTGCTCAGAGCATTGAGTCATTATGTTTAGGTTACCTTTCTGTTATGTTTTATATTTGAATGTTGTGTGATATTGGCATACATAATAGTTGCTGCTTTCTAAAGCCTTAGACCAAAGCCAGTGAACCGTACTTATGTGAATCATAGGAAACTCTCTTACCTATTCTGAGTGAGAACAATCAACCCTAGTGTGTATAACTCTTATGTGAGGAGAGTGGACAAGTAAGAAAGATCTCTGCTAAGGGGTCAGGTAATAGCAGATTGTTCAGAACACTGTACATTAAACATACTCAGAAGGCCTTTCTTTAAGTGTGTCGCTAATACTAGATTTTTGCTCCTCATACCAGAACCTGTGGAACACGCAGTCTGACAGAACACAGACATTGACCCTTTGCCTACCCAAGAACCGGGTGCCCAGCTGGACCTGGCAATAAGGTAAGCAGTCTGTCTCTCTCTTCTCTCCTCCAATCCCCCTTCCCTTTTGGAACACCTGACAAAACTCCTGAGACCTAAATGGAAGTGTTGAGAGGTTTCGTAGGAGGTCAGGGAGACATTTGTCATGCCTTCCAGACGTTCTGCTTTTCTGGCGAGTGGTGTTGACAGTGAGAAATACATTATATAATCCCAAATTATCTCAAGGGGAAGGGGTTAAAATAAAATAAAAAGTTCTTTGGTGTTTTGACTGATCACCTCTATTATGCTCTCATCATTGCATTAGCCTATGATCCATAGTCCATCTAATATTATGTGAGGGAGTTTTTATGTAAGTCTAACCATTGCATGAACTGGGATATGTATTGGTCAGTGTCTTATCCCAGCTATGTATTTATATATTAGTGTGTCAACTAGGGAGTAGTCTAATCTTGAGAAATGACCACATTTTTCAAATGATATGCATGTTCTCTATTTTCTCCAGCTCATTCCCTCCATACTTTACAAACCACAAAGGAATTTATCGTAAGTATGTATTTCTGAGTCTTTGGTGTGTTGTTAGCTAACTCTAAAATTGTGGTGGAGTTTGAATGGGTTCCTATGCACTTTCTAAATCTCCTTTTCTAGATCAATAATACAATCTTCATTAAGAATTGTTCCTTTTAGGGGACTTACAGCAAAGTTCGTTACATTTTTTTCTTCTAAGCCATCTGGTATCCAGAGGAATCTCAAGGTGCTTGTCCTTAAACGGTTTTCTATTCTTGCAATATTTTCCAAAATATATAAATTTTGTTATTTCAACTATGCACGTTTTAGTGTTCCTCTCTACCATCTCTTTTGTCTGCTACATAACACTTTTTAAAATGATAGTTCTGCTTCCTGTCTCATCAATGATTTCTTCTAATGCTGACCAAGCTTCCTGAATTGTCTTCTGGTTTGTTTTTGAAATCTTGAAGTTACTACAAATGTCTGCCAGTAGGTTTGCTAGTACAGTTTCTACTTCATCAGGTGTAGAGACTACTGAGGTGAAGTCCAGTCTACTGATATACAAGTACTCAGGTATAGGACGATTGGTGGGTGGAATTCTCCCATATCTCTTGTCCTTCCTGAGAGATTTCATGTAAACCTTTATCACTGATATTGACTAATATATCATATCTGTTGCCTGGTATTCCTTCTCTTTATCTTCTACAGTAGTGTCAGTCCTTGTTTTTGAACTCTCTACAACTCCCACTGCCCCGGTAATCTCATTCAATGGTTTTGATAATTTATATATATCTGATATACTTGATCGCCAAATATCCTTCCTTGCATTTGCCATACCTTTGTTCACTATCTCCTGGAAGAAGGATCTAAGAAAAGGTGTACATTTATTAGGGCCTCTAATGCTTAGAAGCAAAAAAAAAACGTTCTGACAGTTGGGCTCGTATTATTCCTTAAGGGCTTAATGATCACTCGTCCTTTAGATCAAGGTTCTAAAACCTTTAAAAGATCTTAATTGATAGATCGATTCTGCTGCTAAACTCATAGCCAAGGTAGGAGCTGCTATCTTAGCCTTCCCATTATTCCTAAAGTTGAGAGATTTTGCACTAAAATGGAGGCATGCTGTTCTTCTCTCAGCTTTCCTTTGTAGCTCATTATCTTTTTTTTTGTCCCTACACACGTTTAGGATAAGCATTGTTCATGGTTCAGGGAGACTGATTAAGAATGATCGCAGCAAATCTGTGCAACCTTGTACTGCCAATTGTTAACAGTGGAAATTCCATTGCTACATCTAGAACAAGCTGGAACAAATGTACAGGTGAACAAATAAAGCAATTAGGCTATTTCACTCTGTGGCTCGCATTGCTACTATAGAAAAATGTCATCATGGTGGCACAATTTTCTTGGTCATGTACCAAAGATTAAAAGCCTCTTTTTCCCATTAACAATTCACAAGAAGTGCCGAAATTCCAATGAACTTTCAGCATTATTCCTTTGAACTTTATAGGGACAAAAGACCATGAGAAAAGTGCCACTCGTGCTTCTCTTCTCCTGATCATCATGAATCCACTTGGTACACCAGGTTTACAAATTATCTAGGTGACATGATATTTCTTCAGTATTCATTATACTGCAGCCTTTTCCCCTAATATGTTTAAAGGTTATCATATTTGTTGTAGATAGAAAAAGAAAATGTGGGAATATGCTACCAAATATATCCTTGTATTGTTACATACAAACTTATTAACACTATGAAAGATGCCACCACCAATTTTGAGCATCATTCTATCAGAAATGTTATCCGTAATGTCAATTGGATATAATATGCCATGTTGTATGTAATGTCAATAATGCATGTGTCAAATTAGTTTTGCAAAACCAGGTGATTAGCCCAGGGTCTTTACGTAAACACTATAAGTTTTAAACCCATTGTTACCTTCATAAGTTGAAGAAAAAGGCTAATTTGGTTTCATTGTAAGTTAAATGAAAAACATTTGTCCAGCTAAAGAGGTGTTGTGGAAGACAACACAGGATTGCATGCTTATATTCCAAAAGTTTGCAAGAGTAGTTGATGTGCTCAATCTGTTCATCATGACATTCATTAAATAACTATTGTAATTTGTGGGGCCTGTTGCCAAGACTCTGGGGATAGATGGACAAAAAAGTGCATAATAAAAGCAAACGATTTTACAACCAACAGGGTAGTTCTTACAAATGAACTCTACCATGCCTTTTTCAAATTCTCTCAATGTGATGATGTACTGGTCGACAGCTCAAAGGTCCACCTTCAATCTGCCTGGGAACTCAGCAAGGATGAGTGTTCTGGTCGGATCTGTATGGTTCCTCATAGCTGTTGGTGTTTCAAGGCATAGTTACACTTAAAAGAAGGTGTCTTAATTCAAAGTCACTCAACTGCAGGTACTTGATATCATGGTCAGTCATAGCTGCAGAATACTCAGATCAATCCTCAAAGCAACGGTCACCCTTTTTGCAGGATGAAAGGATAACTTGATGTTAGGTCAGGGATGCAGGAAGACCATCTCCAAACTTGGGACAGTAATGGTCACACTTCTAATGGCTGTCTTTGATTTCTCAGGTTGCCCCGGGACTCCTGGGCAAAGTGGCTGGGCTTCTACCTAAAAGAAAGTTGTCTCCCTGCAGGTGCCAGATGCTCCTTCCCCTCTCCCAACAGGCCACTCACTCTACGGTCAGAAGCAGATCAGCAACTCCTCGCAACAACCTTGAAAGCTCCAGGTGATGTCCCTTCACTTTTGGGAGACAGATTGTACAAGCCATCCACTCTGGAATTCATAAATTCGTTGATAACTTTGCAGTGTACCCCCTCCTCTGGACTAGCAGATGCTGGAACCCAGTTAGAAAGTTTTTGTCCCACTTTTACATTCATTTACAAGAAAGGGGACTTGAATTCTACTGACATCACACTCTCCCTAAACAAAAAGGCCTGTTTATGACTATCAGATGGAAAACATTTGGTACACTGCTACCAACACTTGATGTATATGTCCAGGACACAAACAGTAGTCTTGTGTCACCTCAAGATTATGCTTGGAGTGTCTTTCCAGATCATAGAGCCAGGCTCTGGATTTCACAACTTAAATGATTGCCTAGACCCTAGTGTGCTCATCTACCTGTTATGTGTTTATTCCCAGGAAATTGCCAGGATACAAGATATTGTGCAGCTGGGTTCATCAGGGCGAGGGGTGCATGTCCTTAATAACGTTCAGGAGGCAAACCCATTCAATCATTAAAAATTACAAAAATGTTTATTTTAACCTCTTATCCTACTCCCCCTTCTTTCTGAAGAACTATGTTGGCCAGATGAGGTACAGTTGGGAAAAGCGAACAGTTTGCAAAAACAAACTTCTATTTTATATAGCCAGTGAACCCTGACTCCAAATCCTATTTCTGATAACATGGCCCTGTGAAAAGGGGCTAGCTTAAAAACTGTCTTAGAGTCTGACTCCCAAGGTTACTGCCAGCAGTACTTCCAATTCAATGAAGAGATTTAAATCGAAGACATTTAGCATCACAAATATCTAAGGAGAAGAGAAATGTTAGTTATGCCACAGGAGTCCTAGTTCATTTTATGTTAATTCTAGAATAGAATAGCAAATAGTTTAGGCTCTTCAGATGTGGGTTTGATAGAGGAGGGCAATTATAAATTGGGGGTAAAATTCAATTGCTGAACAATAAGGTTTCTTCAGAGAACGAAATAGAGAGAATGGTATTATAAGTAGGGTGAATTTTAATGCAGTATATCCAATTCCAAGTCATACAGTAGGCAGAAGTCCCTTCTAAGCCCAGTAATGGTAGCTGACCACCTCTCATTTTTATCTGTATGAAGAGCAGGATGTTTGTTTCCGGTCTAGGGAGGGCCTGGCCTGGCATTTCGGGTTGGACTGTTCCCCTGGGAACAGGGTCAAGACTGATTTGCATTTGGCTGGGTCCAAACTGGGTTGGCATGGTGAGCAAAACAATGATGAATTAAAGCCAGATCTGTGACTGGGGGTGAGAGTTTGAAAAGTTTCAACACTCTGTCCATCATCCTTTTGTGTTGCTAATGTATAAAGATCATGCCAGACAGGAATTTGTCCCAGTGAATCTGCAAGCCCATCAAGGGCCCTAGCCCTTCCTCCAACAAGAACAGAATATTGCACACTATTTGAAATTCTGTTTAGGAAAAATTGAAACTCTTTTTAGTAGTTGAAAAAGCAGGGATTAAGACAGTTTAAGAGGAACTATGAAAAGAAGCATAGGTTAGGGCTTTAGTCATCCAACAAAAAGGTTGCAATGAGTCATGCGAGTTAGACTATCTTTCTCCACTCTGCCCTTGTCTCCAAAAAAGTAAAAAACAACACATGCCATCACTTGCACCACGGTACCAAATGTGGATATCAATTTAAAGCCACAACATTTCTATAGACCTATTGTTGAACAGCTACATTTTTACTAAGCCAAGTGGACCAGGCATTGTGGCAGTTGGCAAACAGAGAACAAATGGTTCTGTTTCTTCTGAGAACAATGATTCAGTTCTTTGTTCTGCACTCACACGTGTCTTCTATGATTTACGTACTCTTTCCTTGGCCTGCATTCTAGGTCGTTAGAGTGCAGCTTATTCCAGTACTTCCTTCCTGGAAATATATTTTGTATTATTTTTCAAATACACAAATATTTAGGAATCGTTTTTCTTTCAATATGTGATTTCGTTTTTTCGATTCCTCTTCATTATTGCATTTCTATTGGTAACATTAGTCACTAATTCATTAGAGTACATATTGATTTTTCTTGCCAATGCATTTCAGAGCCTTCATGCTCCTTCCTCTGGGCAACATTCCTCTTCTCTAAAATATCATCAACGTGTGACAACCTATTCAAACACAATCAATGATTATTTCTCACTGACTACTATTTGTTTTTCAATGCAAAGTTTTACATGTCACTAATTATCAGAGGCATAAATATTAATATATCCCAATAGCTACTCAGTTAATTTTCTTGATTGTTGCGTAAAATTATAATTCAGCTGCAAAATAATTAAACTGCCACATTTTAACTGTAAAGAAAGTCAAGTGATCATGTATTTAATATGTGTATACATTTATGGCCGTCTAGTTTCAGGCGAAATAAAGTACTGAAAGTGAAGTGAAGTGACAGAGTCCTTGAACACATCCCTCTTAAAACACATCACGAAAAAGTCTAACTGCATAAAATGAGGTGTTCTCCTCCACTACACTTTTTCAAATTCCATGTCTCAAATATCTATTACTTTTACCAATTCTTCAGCATGCAGTAGATAAAATCAACATCGCTTCCTCCTCTACTAACATTCTAGTTTCTGCCACAGGTCCATGCATGTTGTCGCCGCCATCCTGTTCTCTATGCGATGTTCGCCCTACTCTACAAAGTTTGGTATCACAATCTTGTAGTACCTTAATTTAATTTGTAAACCGTTGTTTCTTGGATTTTATTCCATATTCTGGGGTATTTTAACCCATGAGACTTTTCAGAGTACATTCAATTTTTATACTAATGAAGCCATATGGTACCAATGCATCCAATAAATGAATCCAAAATGTTTTATGTTATAGTAATTTGTTTAATCTATCCCCACATTGTGACTATGGTCGTGCATCTTCTAATGTTTGTAATTTCCTTTTTCTTGCTTCTGAGTCACAGATCAATTCAAGGAACATCCAATAAACTGTGAAATTGGTTATTTTGAAGGGATCATCTCAGAGACTCTCTGATTATTGTTCAACCTGCCATTACTGAAATATCCAACTTGGTTCTACATTTACGAAAGTTTGCATGGGCACTCATATGACACTGCACAATTTTTCCTAAGCCCCATGCTTTTATAATGGAAAGTAAATCGGTGCAATCAAAGTGGATGGTGCACAATGCAGCAGGTTAACTGAAGATCAAACAGAGCATTATGGTAGATGCAGTTCATAGTGTTTATGAATTACTCTCATGTAAAAACGTTTTGCTACCAGTGTGGGCACAGCTCCAGTGCTTGCATTTCAGACCACATGTGTATTGGTTCTTACCCATCTTCAGCACAATGAACTGCATATACCATAATGCAGTGTGAGAACTGATGTTGCATGCCCTCTCACCCATTGCTTTACTGTGCCAGGAAAGTACCCACGGAGGACATTTGTAAATACCCCCCTAAGTTTGCACTTCAGAGCAAGGTAGCCTATTTCAATCCTGAATATCTAATTATACAGAGAACAGGTTTAACTCGTGAATTCGGCATCATACAGGAAGACTAGTGCATCTTCCTTTCTCATACAGTGGAGTCAAACTGGCCATCAGATGCACAATATATGTCTGCATTTTCCACTTGTTCAGTGGCAACCAGGTTTTATTGCGGTGGAATAGAATGGGTGTAATGCTCTTTCTGTAAACATCAACAGGCATTCAGCTCCGCTGTCCCTAACCTCACATTCAAGCTTGGACCCGAAGACCTAGGCCGTGCACGCAAGAAGCACAACTGCAGGCTCATTGCACTATTTCTTGCATGGTCTGTCACACCCACCAGCATCTTGTATTCCACAAAGGCTAGACCATAAAATTCAACTTTAAGTAGATTCGTAGCGTTGTTAGGCTCCATACAGGGAAGCTACTTCCAAAGCACAATGAGGAGGAAATAGTTATTCAGAAGTAAATTGAAAGCAACAGACACAGAATCATCATAGCTACCAAAAAAGTTGAGATAATATTTATGTGCCAACATTTGTGAAGAAGTAGTGACCGTTCTGCACGTTGAAATATGTAACGTTAGTCTGCGGATCCTGAGAAGTTTCTTTCGAAATGTGTACCATGTTCTCCTATTCACATATGCATTTTAAAATGGTTTTCGTATATTATCTTATGTTACTGTTGAGGCCTGTGTTTACTATCCTGTAGCTACTCAAGGTTAAGCATTCTGAACATAGTTGCACAAAGTTAAGCTTTCTAAATTGTACTGAAGACACAGGCAGAATAAAGATTTCCTTATTCGAAAAATTGGCACAGGAGTGAAAAGCAATGCATGGGAGACATGACAGGAAATTAGCCTGCTGCTAAAAACTTAAAACAACAAAAGAACTCCCTATATTGGTGAAAAGTGGATGGCCTGGGTTCTTAAATCGAGGGACCACATATAATTCATGCAAACATAACCACAGAAAGTGTTCGCTGAAACGAAATATCGTTTTGCTGTACTTTATGTTTGGCAGGCAGCAAATTACTTCAGTGTTTATCTTTAAATGACAGACGCATTTCTACTCTAGTTTAATGTAAACATTTTGAACGGCATCCACAAAGCAAATATTAGCTTTGTGCCCTGTGTGTAAAGTGCACTCCCATTTTTAAGTATTTGAAAAGCACTATTGTAATTTATCAATGTTTCTCTTTAAAGGTGAGCTCCGTTTCTGAGAGGATATTATGGAGGTCAGCTATATTAAGGGCATCTTCCACAAAAGTGGCTAGTGCAAGTACAGTCACGATACACACTTGCCCATCACCAAAATGATGTATGACCAGTTTAGTGTGTATGTGTCTTTGAGCTACGGACAAGTGGTTATAGGGAGTCTGTATATATACTGCTGGGGTGATTTCTGTTTAGTTTAGATGGTCTTTTAAAGAACCAACTACCCAGTCCATGGTGCTTAGCGTTATCCAGGTTTACATGTGGCATTCACCATGTCTTTCCCTCTCCAATGTGACCAAAACGTACATTGTATCTTCTACCATACATAATTTCAACCCCCATATTTGAACTCAGAGACACACTTCCCAGTACTTGTATAACGCCTATTATCTTAAGTGTGATAAATTCTACCTTTTGGAATTAGAGTCTACATAGTATATCTTTTTATATCTGCAGTATACCCTGCCAGGACACTGATTTTGCAGATTACTGTTTGAAAGACATTTGCAAGTATGTTTTCATCCAAATACCTATGACACTTAGCAACAAGAGATGCTCAGTTGGAGAGTACTACATACGTAGTACATATGCTATGTAGACACATTCTTGCATGTGCACAAGTTGAGAATCCTCTTACCATAATTATGTGCAATGTTTTGTGTGACTCATGACCACACGATGAATGATATGAATGGAGGCCTGCAGAGATCCTCGGTACGCTGTTTATGCCCTCAACGTACAATAAATCATGAACATGCAGGATGACAATTATTATGACTCAAATGTCTTCAATTAAAAAAGTTGTTCTTCTTCAAAGACTATGGGCCTGATTTAAGGAAAGTGGTACTGAACCCAGTGCAGCGCCACTTTCCTTGTGCCTCTTAGTGCCCCCCCAACACCATCATGTGTGCGGTGTATCTAAGATATGGCGCACTTCGGCGGTAGTTAAGGAAACCAGCATTAACATTTTTTACACTAATTCAAAGCTTTGCAGGATTAGCATAAAAAATGTTGTCGCTAATCCTGCAAAGCCCATTGTAAACAAGGGTGTACCTCCTTTTAACACCTGCTCTGAGAAATTAGCAAACTTGAAAGTAGCCCCATTCTTTCAAGAAAAACTTATTTATGTTCATCAAGATTTATCTTCAGTTAAAATTAAATAACATTTCTTTTTTTGTCTCATAAGCAATGTAATTTCTGGACCCATACAATTGTTACCAGCAAAATATTTGTTATATTTTCTTAATTGATCTCAATATTTTGTATCTCTAAATCCTCAATATTTTGTATAAAATATCTTTAACAATTTTTAAGTGCCCACATTATTTCTTTACTCTTAGATGAACAATCCCAACTTGTTTGATCCAAAATATTATTTTATTTTGATTCTGAATAAACTCAAATTACACAATACTTTTTAAAAATAAAGGCCCAGCTCAGACGGAAAATGTATTGCTATGTGGTTTTTTATGTCCTACATTTTACCTACTGAAAAATCTGCGTGAAATGGGTACTTGACTATTGTGTTTCAAGCAAAAAGAAACATACTAAATTAATTTTATGAGTAGGAATAGAGTCAAATTCAACTGTTTTGGCTGATTACTAAGTATTGTGTATTTTTAAAAATAGACATAGAAATTCTACAAAACCACGATGGTCAATAATTGCAGGGACACAATTAGAGCATGCCTTTGATGTCGTGCACCCAAGCGGTATTTGTACTTATAACCATAAACTGGTTTATGCTCTCACACCTGCCAAGTAGTTATACTACTTCGTCGACTAGGTTTTCCAATTTCATTCGCATTTAAATTACAAACCAAAAAACACAATATATTTTAAAAGTGATAAACAAGACAAATACTTCAAATATTTTCTAGTCACATCTTTATTGTGCGGCCTATTCAAATGGGAACTTGGAGGGGGACAAATATCACTGAAGAAAAACGTAAAAAATCACTAGGTGGTCAAAAAAGCAAATTTCCTTCAACATTACGTTGATTTCCTGTTACCGTGAGAGAAAGTCCGTCTACTCCCAGACGTCAAACCCTAATAAACTTTGCTTATGGACTTGGAAATATATTTACTAGTCTGGGTCTGACAAATGTTGCACGTTATAATATACTAGAAATTTTAAGGCAACATGAGACCAGTTTAATGTAGAGTCAAATTTGCAAGTTATTGCAAAATTGAAACAGACTGTAGCAAATACATAAATGATAATTTTCATTTGCTATTTCTACTTTCTAGATATTAACCGTAGTCCTCTAACAATAACTACATGTAGGTAATAACTGCCATGTGCATGGTAGCATCATAACATTTGAAGCATAAGCAGCAACTATATTTCTTGGATCCCTAGCACTTTCTCCTGTAGATGTACACGTGGGCTGTGCATTTCTACCCAGGTGGATAAAAATAGACGTCATATCCGAAAAGAAAAAAAATGACACCGGGGATGAATGCACGTCCAGCCCACATATCTCCCGATCTGACAAAAATCAAATAAAAGAGAAGTGAACTGATAGAAAATATGACTCGGGCAATTCTGTTTCCACAAATAAAAGTTCACCACATTTTGCCTCCATTTTGAAGTTAGCATTCAGGGGCAGTTGAAGCAATATACTAGCTTATCGGACAAGACATTGTCAGAGTAACTGTTTCGCTTCTGATTAGTCCTTGGATAGGGCAGTGAAAACACATTTCCTGATGTAACACAAACTCCGACTTCAGATATTTCCCGAACTATGGGCTGTAAGAAAGGAAATTGGAATGCCCAGAGTAGACTTGCAGTAATTAATCACTGCACGGTGAAGTCTGTCAAAACAGTTTCTGAAGTTGACACCGCTGTCAATTACAACTAGTTTTCCACCATCTGTAATTGTTTAAATTTTTAGCCTGTACCAAGATCAACATGGTTAACACTTTTGCTTCATTTACACTTCCCGAACAACATTCCTACAGGGAACCTGTGTAGGGTGCTGACGTTTTAGGGTCTCACACTGTTGGTCGTGGGTACCTTTCTAAACAAAGTTCATGCGTTTCTAGCCGAGAATAATATGAATATAGAAGGTGAATTTTAAGAAAAGGTAAAAAAAAATTACATGAGAACTTGAGGTTGCCAGCTCCTAGGTGTCCAGTCAATTGTTTGCAACTGTTACAGGAACAACTCTATATACTTTGTTCTGGATAAATAGGCAATTTGCCAGGGACTGCAGAAGATAAAGTGAGTTGCACGGCGATACTGCAAGTCCATACCATAACAAGTTTAGAAATTGCCACCAACTCTGTATAAGGGATTTGAATTTAGTTATCTGAGGAATGCATGAACTATAATCAAGATGACTAAACTCGATGGTTGCAGATTTCGGTTGTAAATTAAACAGCCAGAGATTAAATATATGAATGTGTCCACGGTTTAGCAATGCAAATATTTTTTTGTAGGACAGTAGAAGCGAAGAAGAGAAAGACCCCAAGGAGATATAATTTTGGTCGATTATCTACTTTTAACTCCTACACTAAATTGGGAGGATTTAGTTATCAGAAAGGTTTACCCTCACCTCAAAAGCATACATTGCCACTTATTAGATCCCAGCAGTTACGAAAATATTCACTTAGAGCAATAACCAAATACAATAGTATATTGTAAAAATGCAATAAAAGTAAATTAAATTATATTTGCACAAATTGTAAATATCCTTAGTAGGCAAAGAGTGAAATGCCGCACATTTTCTACTACGTGAGAATAATCAGCAATATGTAAGTAGCAATAATATCTGCAAATGTTGCAACTAATTATAAACTAAAAATTAGCTCCTAGTTCCCTATGCTGGAAGTAACAATGATATCCAAGCATAACATCAGCAAGAAGGAGGTGAAAGTGGTTTGGGACTTAAATGATCACTTATACTGGAATAATGACTAAGTGGTTTATTTTTTTAAAGATATCCCTAACTAGACATATGAACTGAAAGAATGAGTTCTACAAGGTGCTTAATTTCAGCAGGTGGTTGCTGATAGTGAGCATCATCACTTATTTATGAGTAATAGACCTTATTTTCCAAAGGCACATTTTGACCCAGATCCATGACAGGGAAAGGCAGAAAGGGTCGAAAATAATGAAGAGAAGGAACGGGAAACAGTGACAATAAAAGTCATGGATAACAAAGAATCTGCAACAGTAAGAAAATGAGACATAAAGTGTAGATGTGTGAGACGAGGTGGAATCAAGGATAGAATTATATATATACACACATACACACACACATATATCTGTATATCTATCTGTCTGGCTATATATAGATAGATAGATAGATAGATAGATAGATAGATAGATAGATAGATAGATAGATCAAGACTGTGACAGTCAAAACGAGTTGGGGATGAGGATGGTTGTTCTGAAGAAGAATAAATATAGATACAAAGTCTTTTGGAGTGCTGCAAATTACTTTTGGAAGGACATATATATATATATATATGTGTATGTCATATATATATATATATATATATGTATATATATATATATATATATATATATATATATATTATTATTATAATATTTTTTTCCCTCCAAATGGCCCCTGTCAAGGCACGCTCCATTAAGTCGGTGCTCATGTCAGGGACGGGCCAGACCTGTAAACGCTTCTCCACCAAATGACACAAAGTCATACACGGCACACACAGGAATCCTTGTGTTTGAAATGTATTCTTCCAACAGAAACGAGTAACCCAAACACCACCAATGTGTTTCAACCACAAAGGTCTGGAACACGGTGGTTAAGGGATCCATTTACAACTTAATTTATAGGTTCTCCTATTACATGCCATTATGGGGCATTCTGGTATATGTAGTTACACCAAGTTTTACTATTATATACCTCCACACAGTGAAAAAAAAATACAAATAATTTCAAACCCCACATACCACGTTAATAAAACAAGACTAAATATATATATTCCAAATATTAAAACCAAATGTTTTTTGACCTTCTCTTATTTACACATATCACATTTAAAATGTTACATTTTTAAGTTTTCAAAGGGGAGAGACATCGTGAGGAGAGGAGCAAAATATATACACAAGAGATATTGACAGAACTGTTACCAATGTCATTTAGTTTTTTTTCTTCATTTTTTGATTTTTTGATTTTTTAGGTTGTATCTTGGATAAGCAGGTCAGGTAATCTTCTGACAAACTAGTGCTAGGGAAGTTTCTACTTATTGACCTGTCCCTGCCTTTCTTTTTCATCTAAGCAACTCTTTACATTTACTATGATAATAAACATATTTTTCTCTATATATATCGATATATATATATATATATATATATATATATATATATATATATATATATATATGGTGATTATGATCTCACACAAATTCCTATACATGTTACCCCACCCCCTCTCAAAAAGGCAACAGCCAGGCATAGTTGTTCAAAAGTTTAGATTTCTAAAGTAAATTAAAGATGGCAATATAATTCTTCATCCCATTGATCCCATATGGGGTCTTGGTTTTTAAACTAATTATAAGCCTTGATTCCAGGCGTCTTAACTTTTGTACTCTGTCACCTCATCTCTCATGTTTTTTCACCACCGCTATACCAAAGAATCTCATATGTAGCCAATCAGCTCCCACTTGATTTTTCAAGTGTTTAGTCATTGCATAGTTACTATCACCATTTTGGACTGTCCTTATATGTTCTCAAATTCGATTTCTTAAAGGGCAAATAGTGCTATCCACATATCTCATGCCACAGAGACATTCTATCACATATGCTACAAATTTAGTGTCACATGTGATTCTTTCATCAATTATAAAGTCTCTGCCATGAGGGTCTTCTATTTTCTTTCTGTTGCTACGAATTCTGCATGCTTTGCATTTATTGCAACAGAAAAAAAACCTTTTGTGAAGTTGACAGCCAGTTAGATACCGATGGTGATTCAAAATTACTTTTCCCTAACTTGTTTTTCTACGATGGTACTTTCCTATATGTTACCACTTAGTGGTATGTGTGCCATTAAAACCAACTGCAACAAGCAACAATGTGACTAGGACCTTCTTTTGTCAACCGGCGGATATTTTATCGTTGGGAGTAAGAGAATTTTGTGTGAATTTATAGAGGTTTGCTACCCTTTCCTGGTCTGCAGCGCTGTGGCGAGAGGATTTCAGCAGCCTTTTTTGAAAAAAATAATATGTATATATACATCTCAATTGTATTTGTAAATTAATCACTGGATCTACTTCCCCAAACACATTTTGTTTTGTGGAAAGATTTTGAATTTCCGCTTTCTGTCTAAGTAAACCAAGGGGCATATTTAAACATCTTCCTTGTAGCGCAGCAAGCCACTATGTTGCGTGAAAGGGAATGGGCAGGAATGTGCTGTATTTAACAGTGTACGGTGCATTCCTGTCATATCCTAGCACTGGTGCACTTTTGGCTGCCTAGTGCCAATGCAGGCAACCTTGCATCATGGTACAAAGGTGCCTGTGTTGTAGGCAGGAGTGTTTTGTGCAGGAAGGGGCACATTCCTGAACAAAAACAATCCTTAGAGGCATTTTTCTCCTTCTCTGTGTACTGAAGAATGCAGCACACTTTGAAAGATGAAACAAGGAGAAATACAGATATTTTTCCTTGTTTTACCACTGTTGGGAGGCATACAGTTCTGAGCCATTCACCGGTCTACTAGTGCTGGTAGTATTGAAACACTCATGCTCCACCCATGGAATGCTTCCCTTTCGTAGTGTAATGCAATGCAGCAATTTGCACTGCCTTGCGTTACTCTAGATTTATCAAGCCACACAGGGCTACGGAAGGTGGCTTTGCCTGGCTTGATAAATGTCATTTAGGCTTTGCATTGGCCTTGCACCCCCTTGTGTGACACAAGGGCGACACAAACCCTTGTTAAATCTGGCTCCAAATATCTTATGAGACTCTTTTTACTTTTTG
Organism: Pleurodeles waltl; assembly: GCF_031143425.1. Taxonomy (NCBI): domain Eukaryota; kingdom Metazoa; phylum Chordata; class Amphibia; order Caudata; family Salamandridae; genus Pleurodeles; species Pleurodeles waltl. Next base: position 277,460,122 of record NC_090439.1, read on the forward strand.
AATTGACATGCTTGGGCCCGATGCGCTATCTGATATTTTATGTTTAATGAAGTGAAGTTACTATGAGTTACTTCAATGTATCCAAGAAATGTATAGCTACCTTTCTAGTTTAAAAAACCTTCAGAATTTTTATTCCGAACCAGAATATGAGATGTAACATTATTAATGGGACCATTTTTTAAAATAGACGCAGGACTTTACAATGTGGTTTATTCCATGTGTGCTTTCACATAGAGATGCACTTACTTGTATACAGTTTAAATTTACTGTACATGTAAGGATTTTTTGCTTCTCATTTCATTTTTTTAAATAGAAACTATAGATTATGCAATTATATTTTTATACATGCATGTTTATGTGGAATAACTACATTTTGGAACATTTTAAAGGTTTTTCTTTAAAAAAAAAATATTTGAAATATAAGTTGCATTGGAATAGGACACAAACTCAGGTAGCAACAGATTCCTAGTGTGAAAATAAGATACGGTCACCTAAATTAAATATAGTTTTTGTTGATTCTGAAACACATTTTAGATACAGAATAATAATAATCTAAAAACCCACTCCTGAGCCCTAAAATAGACCCTGCCCAAAAACACTACCCACTGACAAGCCTTAATACGGCAATATCCTGATACTAAAAATCCACCCCTGAACTGTAAAAAAAGAACCTCAAGAACCTGTCCCACTTGTCATACCTTATACCTCAGTAACCTGTAACTATAAATCCATACTTGAACCGTAAAAACGATCACTCCCAAGCCCAATTTTTTTTTTAAAAACACTACCCATTCTTAACCCCCTGGTACTCGAGTAACTTGTAACTGAAAACCCACTCTTGAACCCTAAAAAATAGCAGCTTAAAAAAAAAAAACAATCCAGAAACCCTGAAGATCCAATAACCTTGTCAGCACACTTCGGTGTGCACTCTAGGTCCCGCCCAACCTAAACTGTGCACTATAATATGGACAGCACTATGCTGTATAAAGGGGCTAGATGCTGTGGTAAAGGAAATAATGTTTATTCAGCTCACAGGTGGTTAAGATGGCCAGCGCTTTTGTAATACATGTTGTGTGCACATTGTTAGTATTTCCAACTTACTGTCGCCAATGCTTGTTTCCTTAAACTTCTTATTGTTGCAGGAACCAATGCTTGTTGCCTGCTTGTCATTTTGGCCAGGTACTAATTCTTATTACTTTTGTTAATCCTGCTTAAATTGGTACTGTTTCCTTTTCAGAGCCTGCATGTTCCATCTGTGCTAACAGCCTCTTGGGCGTCCCCAGAGCTATTTAAGCAGACCTGCCCTCTGAGAACTGGTCACTATTCTTTATCTTCGTCATAACTGGAGCTCCAACTTTCCTGGTATTCAGCTAAGCAATCCTGGGGGATTTTTTCCTTCACAGTCTTTGAGCGTTTGAGTTCCTGAGCAAGGACCCTCACCTGGGCACGGCGCTGTCTCCCTCAACATTCCTTGAAAGCCTCTATTGGTGAGTTCAACTTTTCTTTTACTGCGTTGTTGCACTTCAGCTTTTTCATCCTCCTGCTGTTCATGTGGCCGTATTTACTGATCTTCACTGGCATCTGTTGCTGATAATGCACTGCATGCTACAACATTTTCCAATATCATGCTGATGCGCTTTCGTGATTTACGCGTTGGCCCTCACTAATAAGGACATCTTGAGATTCAGATCAGAGCATGCTCTGCAGGGTAATCCCTACATAAGGGAGAAAGTCTTTGATTTCTGCTTCACACGAACAGGAGTATGTCCTTCGTTATCTGTAGTGTATTTATTTACATTGGTGTGCTTGAACTTACTGAGGCATTATTACGTGCTGGATTCAGTTAAAGGTCATGGCAAATATGGTTGAACACCTTATATTATTATTTTGGGAACATTTTCTATGGTTGTGATTTATAATAAGCTTTTGGCAAGAAGTTATTTCAAAAGGTTGAATTTATTTTTGGGTTTGGCTGTAGCATTTGTACTGATAAAAGGTTCAGTTCAAGACCTTACAAGATCTATAGTGAAAATCCTGGCATGCCTGCTCATAAAGGGTCTGCTAAAAAGTTTATTGAATATATATTTGTTTATGTTGTGGAATAACCTTTTCCTTTTCAGATCTCCTTCCCCGCTGATCCCTTCCCACACCCTTGCCATCATGAGGCCACTCTAAGCCTCAGTGCTATCAGAGCACAGTGAGTTGGAGCTGCCTGCAGATGGGCCTTAAATCTCGTTGTGCAGATCCTGATGAAGACGGCATCTGTTACAGAATAGTGCACCCACAAATTTTATTCCTCCCCGTCTGCACGACAGGTTTACTTGATGGCCACTATGGATGACCTTTGAAAGGTCATTACGCAGATTCAAAAGGACTTGGTGGAGTCCAAAAATGCAAATGCAATACTAGCAGATAAAGTAGCAAAGTTGCAAACCAAGATTAAAAGAAGAGCTACTGGACCAGCTGCTTGGCAAAAAATACCTGCTCATCCTAGTTCACCCCAACCCGTCAACATATCCGTGACTGTGCATACTTAAATACCAATAGCTGCTCAAGAACGCTTTTCAGGGGATTCACACAAGCTACAATGTTTTGACTCAGGTAGAGTTGCATTTTACACGTAGAGCTAGTGCCTTCCTCAATTCCCAATCCTGCATAGCCTTTTTAATCTCTTACTTGCCAGGAGAGGCAGCTTCATGGGCAGGACCTTTAGTGCACCAGGACAGTTCATTATTGTACAATTGGAAGAAACCTGTACAAGACTTTGAAAAGGTACTCTATTGTCGAGCAGCCACATTTTCGGCAGATCGGGAATTGATGGAATTAAAACAGGGCAATAAGGAAGGAAGTTTGTTGTGAGAATGGCCAATGTCTATACTGTGGTCGGAAAGGACACTTTGTGAAGGACTATATGGTAAAACCACAGAGTAAAACTCCACCAACAAGGAAGACAGCTGCCAGTGTGTAAACTTATAATGGAGCCTAAAACTAAGAAACTCAAACAGTAAAGAAGAGTTGTGTTTGGGTGCAGTCACTATCCCTTCAAGTAAACAAGCCATAACTTCCTTGAAACTAAATATTGTCGAACAGATCCATAAAGTGGGAGTCCTAATAGATTCAGGTGCAAATGGAAACTTTATTGATGAACAAATAGCACAAAGTCTTTAAATTCAGTGTATCAAAGAGAAAAAAACGGAAGTGGTTCAAGCAGTTAATAGCTTGCTTTTATCAGGTGGTCTATTTACCTTACAAACTATTGCAGTTCTGTTGGTGTGCCATGACCCCAAAACTCATAAAAATCATTTGGAACATTAAGCCCCACAGTATGGTTTCATTTTAGGAATACCCTGGCTAATGTTGCATAACCCTCTCATAGACTGGGAAAAGAGAACCATTCAGTTTACTTCTTCATATTGTCAACGTACATGCACCCATCAATCTCTATATGCTGCTACAGCTTCAGAAAAGGAAACTTAACTGCCTTCTCAAAATGCATGTTTCTCAGATGTGTTTGATGAGAAAGAGACAAAAGAATTACCTCCACACAGGGCATATGACTGCCACATAGACCTATTACCCGGAGTAGTCATCCCAAAATGTCAAACATATGCATTATCAGATCAGGAGAACCAACACCTCAGAAAATGCCATGACCAATATTTAGCTAATGGCTTCATTCATCCCTCCGATCCTTGGCAGCATCCCCATTCTTCTTCTTTGTTCTTAAACTAATGGTGATTTAAGAGCTTGCATTGATTACCAAGCTTTGAATAAGATCACTCTCAAAACAAATACCCACTGCCATTGATTACAGTGTTATTGGGCCAAGTAAAGTTAGCAGTCATTTTTACAAAATTAGACTTACGAGGAGCATATCACTTGATTAGGATGAGAGCCGTGGTTGTATGGAATACCACTTTTAAAACATTTTTATGGTCTGTAAGAGGACACAGTGATGCCTATCAGGCTTTGTAATGCACCAGCCACATTTCAATGCTTCCTAAATTACATCTTGAAAGACTACATGTACAGTTTGCCATTGTTTACATAGACGATATACTCATCTATTCCAACAACAAAGAAGATCAAGTAACTCATGTTAAAAAGATATTGTTGGTCCTCTGTAAACACGTCTGCTTTGCAAACTCAGCAAATGTGAGTTCCATGTTACCACTGTGGAATTTTTGGGAGTTATCTTCTCCCCTGCAGGAATACAGATGGTTGATGGAAAGGCCAAAGCAGTAACAAAATGGCCAACACCAACCTCAGTAAGCGATGTACAGTGCTTCTTAGAGTTTGCCAAATTTTATCATCACTTTATAAACAGCTTCTCACAAATAGTAGTGCCAATCACAAGATTGTTGCAATAAAAATAATGCTTTCTGTGGTACTCTGAAGCTGAAAAAGCTTTCTCAGTACTGAAAAAGGCTTTTATCTCTGCACCTATCCTTGCCCATCTTAATGTGAAGCAACCATTCATAGTTCAAGATGATGCTTCTGATGTTGCCATTGGAGTCATACTCTCACAAAGGGATCAATAAACATAACAATTACATCCAGTTGTTTACATGTCACACAAACTTAATGAGGCAGAACAAAATTATGTGATTGCTGAAAAAGAATTGCTGGCCATCAGGGATGCATTCAAAGAATGGGGACATTATCTCAAAGGAGCTAAGCATATGCAACAGTTTACTCAAATCATCACAACTTGCAATTCATGAGCTCTTCTCTCCCTCTTACACCAAGACACTTGTGCTGGATGCTCTTTTTTTCTGAATTCGATTTTATCGTAACCTTCAGACCAGGGAGCAATAATACAAAGGCCAGGGCCCTATCATGTCAAGATTCAACAACTACACATACAACTGGATCTCCACAGTCAATACTAGCTCAATCTAAGTTTCTTTGCATAACTAATACAGAAGACTTCCTACAAAAGGTAAGAGACCAGTTTACTGTTATGAACTAGCAAAAACAGCTTGGCAGACACCCCAAAAGAATCATAAATCAAGGATCACCTACATGGCGCATGACTTTATATATCAACTAATGACCTACAACAGACTGTGTTTAACTGGCCCAATTTTAACCCCATAGCCTGTCACCCCAATTTCCCTACAACTATGGAACTTGTGCAAAGGTCTTTCTCGTGGCCCACTATGTAAAAATGCTTGCTCCAGGAACAAAATCGACCATTCCAAACCAAAAGGCTTGCAAATGCAACTCCAGGACAGCCCTGGGAACATATCACCCTATTACTGTGCTACCACCAGTACAAAGATGTTCAGTTATATTGGTGGTGATAGACAGTTTAACTAAATACACTCACTTCATAGCATATACCAAGGTACCAACATCCTGTCAACTTGCCACACTGCTTCTCCACCATTTAGTATGGCTACATGGGTTGCCTAAGGTGATAAGGTGATACTCTCAGACCGAGGTTCTCAGTTTTCCTTACATTTCTGGCAAACATGGTGCAAGGCTTTACAAGTATCTTCTACTTTGTCCACAAGTCATCACAAACAAACTGATGGGTAAACTGAATGTTTGAATCAAACTTTAAAACAGTGCCTTTGCTGCTGTGCTGAAGAAACAGTTGACTCCTGAGTGACCTTCCTGTAGGTGGCAGAAATAGCTTATAATAATGCATATCACTCATCCACAGGTAGCACTCCATTTTATAGTCTTTATGGGTATCATACTGAGACACTTTCAGTAATCATACATCTGTCAGTGACAACACACCAACAGCTTCTGGTGTACTACTCAACCTACATCAAACACAGAAAATAATTCATAAACACTTAGAACAAGCTGCGAATGTCAATTAGAAACAACATGACAAAAACACTGTTATGGTCCCACGTATCAACCAGAGGACAAAGTATGGTTGTCTACACAACACATCACTTTTAAAAACAAGCATATGTTTAATCCAAAATTTATAGGCCTGTATCGTGTGAGAAGACAAGTTAACCAAGATACCCGTAAACTGCTACTACCTCGGGCCTTGCAGATTCATCAAGTGTTCCGCACCTTACTTTTGAAACCCCCCTCCCAGCATTCTCGTCCTGCCCCAGTATTAGTTTGGGGAGAATGGGAATATGAGGTCCGAGCAATTTTAGATGCTAAACTACTACAATGTCATATGGTATTTGATTTCTTGGGAAGGCTATGGCCTGGACAATGACTCTTGGGCCAGGCTCAACATGTGCATTCCTGTGCCTGATATAGCACTTTCACCTGTATTATCCAGAGAAGCTGGGCACTAGGGCACGCTTGGGTGGGGCAGAATACTGTCAGCACACTAGTGGTGAGTGCTCTAGGGCCTGCCCAACCCAAAATGTGTGCTATACTATTGACATCCTCCTACTGTCCTAGAGGGGCTACATGCTGTGGTAAAGGACATCATGTTTATTCAGCCTGCTGGTGGTTAAAATGTCCAGTATTATTGTAATACATGTTGTGTGCACATTGTTAGTATTCCCATATAACAGTCACCAATGATTGTTTCCTTCAACTTGATATTGTTGCAGGGACCAATGCTTGTTGCCTGGTTGTCATATTGGCAAGGTGCCAATGCATATTACTTTTGTTAGGGCTGCTTAAATTGGCACTGTTTCCTTTACAGAGCCTGCATGTTCCAGCTCTGCTAACAGCCTCTTGGTCATGGACCAGAGCTATTTAAGCAGCCCCACCCTTGGGAAGCTACTCACTATTCTTTATCACCCATCAGAGCAGGAGCTCCACCTTTCCTGCTATTAGGCTGGGCAGCTCTGTGGGATTTATTTCTTTGCGCTCTTGAGAGTTCAAGTTCCTGAGCAGGGAGCAGTTCCTGGGCAGCACACTGTCGCTAAGCGGCATTCCTTGACAGCCTCTATTGGTGAGTTCACCATTTCTTTTACTGCGTTGTTGCACTTCGGCATTTCCATCCTGTCATATTTCATGCGGCCGCATTTACTGATCTTCACTGGTGGCTGTTCCTGATACCGCACTGCATGTTACACAATTTTCGGATATTGTGCTGATGCGCATTGGTGATTTCCAAGTTGGCACTGACCAATAATGACATCTTGAGATTCAGAGCAGGCCGTTCTCTGTGGGGTAAGCCCTATATAAAGGGGAACGTCTGATTTTTGCCTCACATGAAAGGGCCGCACCCTTTGTCATCTGTAGTATATTTAAACACATTGGTATGCTTGAACTTACTGAGGCATTGTTACATCCTGGATTATCTCTAATGTTTTAAAATCTTATAGCGGGTACAGTTAAAAGCCATGGCAAGTATAGTTGAACACCTTACAGTATTTTTGGGAGTATTTTCTATGTTCTGATTTATGAAAACATTTGGCAAGAAGTTATTGCAAAAGGTTGACTTCCTTTTTGGGTTGGCTGTAGCATTTGAAATGATAAAAGGCACAATTAATGACCTTACAAGACCTATAGCTAAAATCACGAGACGCCTGCTCATATATGGTCTGTGAAAAAGCCTATTGAATGTATAATTGTTTATGTTGTGGGATCACCTTTTTCCTTTTTAGATCTCCAGCCTCGCTGATCCATTCCCACACTCTTCCACTCATCAGGCTACTCTAAGCCTCGGTGCTATCATAGCATGCTGAGTTGGAGCTGCCTGGAGGTGGGCCTTAAATCTCGTTGTGCAGATCCTGAGGAAGACAGCGTCCATTACAAACCTGTAACTAAAATTCCACCCCTGAAAATGAGGCAGGTACGACACATTTCTCGCTAAAATCTAGCACTAAATACTAGAGTCAAATTAGGTATGGTTACGCATATTTTCACATAATTTTCCTGAAATTCCATGTAATTCAGCAAAGTCAGATTACTTACATTTCACCCACTCCTACCTACAAGCTTTTAGGACATGCTTAGGAAATTTGAGATGCATCATAAATATATAGATTTGAACATCATGTGACTCAGGTGACAATTCTACATTTGGCTTTTGGAAACATATGTAACATTTAGTTTATCCTTACAATTTTCTGAAAGCTTCTTGAATTTCTGAAAGCATTTCTGACCAGAGCCCCTCCCAAGCTTTCTCCATGTGGTAATTTATATGGGCTATTGTAATATTTTTAGATCAATTACCAGCTTGTGTTAGTGTCAATAGATATTTTGTAGATTTCTGGCTATTCCCAGCAACAGTTCTTTCCTGCTTTGCTACTTTTGGTTAAACTGTCTTTAAATCCAAACACTAGTCATCTTTGAGTGGTTTGGAAAAGTTATGTTTTGAAGGAGGGAGAGGTGGGGGCTATCCATAATGCCACTTTCCAGGCCATTTCTGTTTTGTCCACGGCACCACTCTAAAGATGGGAAAACAGTCTTTGTCCTGCTCCAATAGGAACAGTGCAGTCCACACTGCCAGGCCATTTTCCCTCTGAATGGGAAGACAAGTAACCCAGACCCTGAACAATGTATGTGCATACCTGTTGAACTTAAACTGTCATATAGAAACAACAAAGGAGATTGGTGGACAGCTTGCAGATGTTTCTGACACTAACCATCACTTGGATAAGAACGCCACCACAAAATACTCTTCTTTATTCCAAAGCAGCAACAAAGGTCTGTGTAGTCATTAAAGGTGATGACAGAGTTGTCATTGAAAGAAACAAAAATATTAAGATGACACAGGAATTTACTTTAGATCTCCTATAATGTGGGAGGACATCTTGCAAAACTTGCTGCCATGAGTAAAATACAATTTACCACTAGTGGACAGCAGCCAAAGAGACATTCTTCCAAACAAAGCTCAATTGCAACTGAAGATACATGAGTCCAAGAACACATGTGCAAAGCTAATTAATGGGGATTCTCAACCATAGATTGCAGTGTTGTATGTTAGCATGCAGTAGAGCTCATCCACTAGATCAATGCCAACTTTATCAAATATCACTAATCATTCATAAAAAACTAAGATATCTTAACACACCGTGCACACTGAAAAGAAAATTCCATTTGCATGAAGGAATACAATTCAATGTCTATGATGTAACAGAAATGAAGGAAATTAATTAAAAAATTGTGTAAAGAGAATATATAATGTCAACATTTTACAAAAATTAGTCATTTGCATTCAAAACAAAACAACTACACTTAGTATTGTTCTTAATGTATTGTGTAAGGAAGAGGAGACCGGACCTAGAACAAGCACATAAAACACATGGGGGGTCATTACAACATTGGTGGTAAAAGCCGCTTACTGCTGTGCAGAAGACCGCCAATACACCGCAGCGGCTGCGGAATTCCGCCACAGCTATTATGACCCACATCTCGGAATCCGCCGAAATTCAGACACCCACACAAGTCCGCCACACATCAAAGGTCAGTGATAAACTGGCAAAAACAAAACCTCCACCGTCACGCCAACAGAAACACGCCCATGCTATCACGACCCACGAATCCACGCAGCGGTCTTTCACCCGGGGTATTCCATTGGCAGTACACACCTCCGCTCTCAAAATACACACACATCTCCAAAACACCGCCACATTGGACAATTCAAAATACACACACCTGATACACATACAAACACCACTCCCACACACCCAATACAATATAAAACACACACCCACATCACCACAAACCCCTACAACCAAAAATCAGAGACGAAGGCGACAGACAGAGAGCACAGCAATAGACAACCCCACCACACAGAGGCACACAACACCATCACCCACACAACATCCACGCACAAAACACCCCACACCATTACACATCACCACACTCATCACCACATACACCACCCCACACATCACCTACACCACCCCATGGCACGCCAAAGACACCCCAGGTTTTTGGAGGAGGAGCTCAGGGTTATGGTGGAGGAAATCGTACGGGTAGAGCCACAGCTATTTGGATCACAGGTGCAGCACACCTCTATAGCTATGAAGATGAGCTATGGCAAAGAATCGTGGAGAGGGTCAGCGCAGTGGGACAGCACCCAAGAAATCGGGAGGACATCAGGAAGAGGTGGAACGACCAACGGGGGAATGCGCGTTCCGTGGTCTCCAGGCACAACATTGCGGTTCAGCGGACTGGCGGCGGACCCCCACCTCCTCCCCCACAACTAACAACATGGGAAGAGCAAGTCTTGACCATTATGCATCCTGAGGGCCTCAGAGGAGTCGGTAGAGGAATGGACACTGGTAAGTCAAATCTTAACTATCATATCCCCCACCCTACCTGCATGATGTCACACACCCCCACCCTCCCCTATCACGCCAAATCCTCATTAATGTACTAATAACACAAACCACACATCCCAACACCAAGCCCTGCATGACACAACAAAGCATGGACACCCATCACTAAAGCATGCCCACTGCACATACCCATAACACCCCCTATCCTTCATCACACAAGCCCCCACACAGGAATGCTAGCACTGGGGTACACGCTCACCCACCCATTGCACACCATGACACACACAGATGCAATAATCATGCTTTTATACCCCTGCAGGACCACTACCTAACGTCACCAGACAGGAGGGTCCAGACATCTCTACCCCACCCACAGAAGAGGCCCACAGTGACGACAGCAGCTCTGGCCAACTGGATCCAGATGACCAACCCGGACCATCGTGGGCCTCGGGACAGTCGGTTCCCCTCGCACAGGCACAGCCCAACACTGACCTTCCACCCTCTGGTAACACCAGCACAGAACCCACCCAGTGGGCCCATACCTCCTCCCCAGGACAAGTCAATCTGCTGTGTGTCCACCACTACAGGGAACCCAGGATAACCCACCACCCCAACAACAACAGGGACCTGGGGACAGTGGTGGTGGGCACACGGTCCAGGGGACGGAGGCACAGAAGCACAGGGGAACTGGGAGGGCTGCTGTGCGATAGGGGGCGGACAGGCAAAGGGAACCCACTCTCCATGAGGCCCTCTCCTCCATCATGGGAGCATACCACCACTCCCAGGAGACGATGGCTACGGTCCTGGCCAAGTTTCAGGAGACCCAGCACCTGCAGGAGGAACAGTATTTGGGCTTCAGGAAAGAGCTCAGAACCATCAGCTCCGCCCTGGGCACCATCGTAGGGGTGCTGAAGGACATACAGAACACCATGAGGGACACCGTGGCACTCCAAGGGGCCCCTGACACTAGCATGGACGATGAACTGCCCACCACCTCCGCCGGCGCTAGTGGACACGACGCCCCGCCACAGGACCACCACACCAGCACCCCACCCCCTGCAGATGGAGAACCACCCTGCAAGCGGTCCCTGAGATCCAGGAACAGGACAGAGCACGATGGCAAGACCCCCGCCAAGAAATGAGACCACCCTGATTGTCATCCCTCTGTCCCACTTTGTTACCCTGTCCATATTCGATGTGACCCAGCTCCACTTCCAATGCCCATATGGGCAGTGCACCTGTGAGACTAATAGACTGGACTCTGCCATGGACATTCCTCCACCATCACCCATCACCATTTTGCCACCCCCTCCAATAATTAGCACGTCGATAAACACCCTTGAACCACAAAACAATCTGGAGTAAGTCCGTGATTTTTAAAATTTGTATTATCTATGACAATGACAAAATCCTTTCGAAGATTGTAATGTAAACATACCTATGTCACACATCACAAGTCCATGAAGGATGCAAGCAGATGACACACGTTGGTAACCACACCTGTGAAACCGTAATGGAAATGTACAACTCAGTTACCAAATACTGCTTCAAATTGACAGACAGGATAGAGGTAGAAGTGTGAAAGTAAATGTACTAGTAATGAAATTGTTCTCACCTGTGTGTCACTGGAAATATTGCTGTATGACAGAGTCCCTGTTGTCAATGTCTTCTTCCTCAGCTTCCTCCTCATCACTGTCCACAGGCTCCACAGCTGCCACAACACTGTCATCTGGACCATCCTCCTGCAGAAAAGGCACCTGGCGTCGCAAAGCAAGATTGTGGAGCATAGAGCAGGCAATGATGATCTGGCACACCTTCCTTGGTGAGTAGAACAGGGAACCACCTATCATATGCAGGCACCTGAACCTGGCCTTCGGGAGGCCGAAGGTGCATTCTATCACCCTCCTAGTCCGCCCATGGGCCTCATTGTAGCGTTCCTCTGCCCTGGTCCTGGGATTCCTCACTGGAATCAGTAGCCATGACACGTTGGGGTAACCAGAGTCCCCTAATAGCCACACCCAGTGCCTCTGGAGTTGACCCATCACATAAGGGATGCTGCTATTCCACAGGATGTAGGCGTCATGTACTGACCCAGGGAACATAGCATTTACCTGGGAGATGTACTGGTCTGCCAAACATACCATATGTACATTCATGGAATGATAACTCTTCCGGTCCTGTACACCTGTTCACTCCTGCGGGGGGGACCAGAGCTACATGGGTCCCATCAATGGCACCTATGATGTTAGGGATATGTCCCAGGGCATAGAAGTCACTTTTAACTGTAGTCAAATCCTCCACCTGAGGGAAAACGATGTAGCTCCTCATGTGTTTCAGCAGGGCAGAAAACACTCTGGACAACAGGTTGGAAAACATAGGCTGGGACATCCCTGATGCCATGGCCACTGTTGTTTGAAATGACCCACTTGCTAGGAAATGGAGCACTGATAGCACCTGCACTTGAGGGGGGATTCCTGTGGGATGGCGGATTGGTGACATAAGGTCTGGCTCCAACTGGGTACACAGTTCCTGGATTGTGGCACGGTCAAACCTGTAGGTGATGATTAAATGTCGCTCCTCCATTGTCAACAGGTCTACCAGCGGTCGGTACACCGGAGGATTCCGCCATCTCCTCACATGTCCCAGCTGACGGTGCCTAGGAAGGACAACAGTGACCACAGAGTCAACCAATTCAGAGGTATGTACCCACAGCTACACAGAACACGACACAAAATACAAAAAGCTTTCTGTATGTGTGTTGAATCCAGGCCTAGGTAAGTGTGACGCACTTGAAAATGAAGCCATGTGGGCCCCTGAAATGTCGGATGCCTGACCTCTAAAGTGGGACAATGGGATGTGAGGTAACTGTGCTGGTGTTCTACACCGTCGCGGTAGGCGGTCGTAGACCGCGGCGCAATGCCGCGTTGGTTAACATAGGACCCTATGGGTCCCAGGAGCAATGACGAAGTGCGCCGGCGGTGATGATACGTACCACCGCAGACGTCACCACCGCGGACGTGACCGCCATGTTCTATCTGTTCAATCACTCGATACCTGATCTTCGACAGGAGAGGACCTACACTGCAAGTGCTGCTGTGACCTCGGTCTGGAAGAGACAATGGCCCGTGCGTCTGGGGAAAGGGCCCCTGCCTTCACTGCATAGGAGTTGGAGAAGCTCGTGGACGGAGTCCTCCCCCAGTACATGCTACTCTACGGTCCTCCAGACCAACAGGTGAGTACAAAGGGTGCAAGTTGTATGGGCTATGCCTGGGTGGAGAGGGCTGGATGTAAGTAGGAAGGGGGCAGAGTTCTGCGAGCATGAAGGAGTGTGAATGTATGTGCCACATGGCAAGGGCAGGGATGTGGGCCACTCACTTCGACGGTGCAGTTGGTAATGACTTCTCTTCTTCCCCTGGACATGTCATGTAGGTCAGCGCCCACCAGAAGAAGGATATTTGGAGTGCCATTGCCAAGGACGTCCGGACCCTGGAGGTCCACCAGAGACAGAGCATCCACTGCCGTAAAAGATGGGAGGACATTCGCCGCTGGAGCAAGAAGACGGCGGAGGCTCAGCTGGGGATGGCCTCCCAATGTGGGAGGGGTGCTCGTCGCACCATGACCTCCCTGATGTTCCGGATCCTGGTGGTGGCCTACCCTGAGTTGGATGGGTGCATGAGGGCATCACAGCAGCCACAAGGGGGTGAGTACACTCACCTTCTCATGACTTTGCGTGCAGTGGAGGGGTCTTGGTGGGGAGGAGGGCTGTGGGTTTCCTTAGGCCAGGGCGAGTTCCATAGGCTAGGCCCCTCCGTAATGCAGGCCATGTGCCACTCCACCCCACCTCTGTAGAGTGCCAAGTACAGGTATACATGCCCCTGTGTCATCTATGTGTGCAGATGTCTATCAGAGCCATGTAGGCCATATCCCAGGAACTGCATCTGTAGAGCCCAAGAGCGCGGCGTAGTGCAGGGGGCTGCTGTGTCTGTATTGTCTGTATTGTAGTGGTAAGCCCTGCACTCAACCTGTCTTTCTTCTGTTTCCCCACCCCTTTTTGTGCTCTCCCTGTTCTCTTGTGCATCAGCATCATCAGGCGGAGGTACAGGGGCACCCGAGCACGAGGGGGCTGTATCCCACATGGCCATGCAGGGCCACACCACGGACTCTGAATACACCAGTGGGACGGAGGGAGAGGGGAGCTTCACGGCAGTGACCGGATCAGCAACCAGCGACACAGACTCGTCCTCCGATGGGAGCTCCCTTGTGGTGGCGGCAAAATCTGTGCCCCCCACTACAGGTACAGCCGCCACCCCACCTACCAGCACCGCCCTCCCAGCAGCCCCTCAGCTTTCGCCCTGTGCCCGTTCACCCAGGAGGGTGGGCATCACCTTCGCCCAGGCACCTCAGCCCCTGCCCCTGTCACCCCTGCAGCCCTCAGTGAGGAGGCCATTGACCTCCTCAGGTCCCTCACTGTTGGGCAGTCTACCATTGTGAATGCCATCCACGGTGTAGAAAGGGAGTTGCAACACACTAATGCATTCCTGGAGGGCATTCATTCTGGTCAGGCTGCCCATCATCAAACCCTGCAATCTCTGGCCTCAGCACTGATGGCAGCCATTGTCCCTGTGTCTAGCCTCCCCCCTCCAACTTCCTCCACCCAGACCCAATCCCCTCTAACTCAGCCTCTCCCAAGCACACCATCAGACCTGCCTGGACACACGTCAACACACAAGGGCAGCTCAGGCAAACATAGGCACCACACATCCTACAGGCACTCACACAAGCATCACCCACATACAGACACAGCAACATCCACTGCCTCCACTGTGTCCCCCTCCTCCTCGTCTCCCTCCTCCCTCCCAGTCTTGTCTACACTCTCACCTGCATGCACTACCACTACAGCCACTAGGACTCGCACCAGAACACCCAGCACCACACCCCGCTCACCTGCACTCACCACCCCCACTACCATTTACACGTCCCCTGTGTCCTCTCCCAGTGTGTCTGTGACGCCCCCTCCCAAAGTACACAAACGCAGGCACACACACACCCAACATCCATCCACCTCACGACAGCCTCCAGAACATGCACCTGCACCCAAAGCATCAAAAGTTACACCTCCTTCAACTGCCTCCTCTTCCTCCACTCCCAGACCCCCTCCAGCTACCCGTCCCAGTGTTCGTCAGAAACTTTTCCTGAGCAACCTTGTCCTCTGTCCCACCACCCCTCATCGAATTCATTGGTCCCATACTAGCACCTCAGCCAAAAAAAGTCTGGTACCAGTGGTGCCTGTTAGAGGTATGTGGAGTGCACCGGGCAGCAGGGCAGCCAGTGTGACACAGAGCCAAAGCACTGCCAGTTCACCCCCTGTGAAGCACCAGAAGTTGGACAGTGCCCGACGGGAGAGGGTGAAGACTCCTGCAGGCAAAGCCGCTCACAAGGGTCCCGGGGGAAGTGTTGAGTCAGCTGTGACTCCCCCAAGGTGGGGAAGGGGCAGAAGAAGTCGCCAAAGTCTTGGAAGAGCAGCACGGCAGAGAAGGCCTCCATCCTCCCCGCTGCTCAGGATGCCACCGCCAGCCCCATCGTCACTGGTCCAGAGACCACCGCCAGAGTCAGTGCCCAGGAGGGAAGCACAATCGTCACTGGTCAGGAGACCACCGCCAGAGTCAGTGCCCAGGAGGGCAGCACAATCGTCACTGGTCCGGAGACCACCGCCAGAGTCAGTGCCCAGGAGGGCCCCGGTAGCCACAGCCCCGCTAGGCAATGAGGGACCGCCATGGCACACACCGCTGCACAGGTCAGAGACAGCAAAGTCAAGCACCGCTGAACAGGCCAAGCACCGCTGAACAGGGCAAAGACCGCCAGGGCAAGCACCGCTGAACAGGGCAAGCACCCCTGAACAGGGCAAAGACCGCCATGGCAAACACCACTGAACAGGGCAAGTACCGCTGAACAGGGCAAAGACCGCCATGGCAAGCACCGCTGAACATGGCAAGCACCGCTGAACAGGGCAAGCACCGCTGAGCAGGGCAAAGACCGCCATGGCAAACACCGCTGAACAGGGCAAGCACCGCTGAACAGGGCAAAGCCCGCCATGGCAAGCACCGCTGAACATGGCATGCACCGCTGAACAGGGCAAGCACCGCCAACTCAAGCATCGTTAGCCCATGTGCGGCAGGGGTAGTGATGGAACTGGGACCGTCACGGGGAGCGTGATGCACTGTGGGCACCAGTCCCCCTCCAGAACCAGTGGAGAACAGCATCCACTCCGTCTGTCCTTAACAGGATGAAGCACTCTGGGCACCAGTCCCCCTCCAGAACCAGTGGAGAACAGCATCCACTCCGTCTGTCCTTAACAGGATGAAGCACTCTGGGCACCAGTCCCCCTCAAAAACCAATGGAGACTGTTATCCACTTGTGAGACTGTGGCTTTGCACTCCCCAGGATGGTTCAGTGGGCAACCCACCCACTGCAAAGACTTGTGAGACTGTCGCTTTGCACTCCCCAGGATGGTACAGTGGGCAACCCACCCACTGCAAAGACCTGTGAGACTGTGGCTTTGCACTCCCCAGGATAAAACAGTAGGCACACCACGCACTGGAGAGACTTGTGAGACTGTGGCTTTGCACTCCCCAGGATGGTGTAGTGGGCAAACCACCCACTTCAAAGACTTGTGAGACTGTGGCTTTGCACTTCCCAGGATACATCAATGGGCATGGAGCCCCGTCGTGGATCTAGCGTGGTGCTGTCATCCGGCTGACGTGCCCCACCTTCCCTTCCCCCTGAGGTGCCTGTTGTATTTCTATTGCAGTGTTGTCTCCGTTTCTGGACAGGTATCGTGTATGGGCCTCGCCCATGCATTTTGGGCCCAGTGGTCCACGGACATTGAAATGTGCATACCTGCACTACTAATCGTGATGTATATATTTGGAATGTGTATATATTTATTTATGTATATATGTGCTTACTGTATTTTGATACATTACAATGGTTGTACTTCATTTCCTTTTGTCTTTGCATTCTTCCGGGGGGTTTGGGGGTTGTTCCTGTGATGTTTGGTAATGCATTGGTGTGTGTGTTGTAGTGTGCGAGGGTCAGGGTGGGGGTGGGGGAATTGCGTGTGTGTGTCCCTGACTTTTGCCTCCCCCCTCCCCTATGTCGTAGGTGCAGTACTCACCGTTGTCTTTGGCGCCGCCGTTGCTGATGTTCGTAGAGGATCAGGAATACAATCGCAGGGAGTATTTGGAGTTCCGGCTCCATGGTATCCTCCTTCCTCGTGGAGTGTGTTCAGGTGAGCGTTTTCCCATTGCAAAAGCTGTTTCCACTGTGTTTTTATCCACGGTGAATCCTCCCCGGAAAAGGTGGCGGATTGGCCTGTTGTAATACTGTGGGCGGTACTTTGTCTCCCGCCTGTCAGTTGGCGGTGACCGCCATGCTGCTTGTCTGTACCGCCGTGGCGGTCGGAGTGTTAAAGTGGCTGTCTATGTTGGCGGTTTCCGCCACGGTCATAATTCCCTTTTTTGTTCCGCCGGCCTGTTTGCGGTATTACCGCCGCTTTAACACCATCCGCCAGGGTTGTAATGACCCCCATGAGATCCATAGGAAAACAACCAGTCCAGATTCATTAACATAGCTACAGAAAACATCTGCTAGAACAAATGAAGACCAAATAAAATAAAAAGCAGCATACATTTTTGTTGAAGAAATTTAAGTTGAAAATGCATTAAATGTACTGGGCTAAGTCACAGGCACTCCAAAAGCAGACAACATTGATACAAAATAAGTTGACTGCTAGCCTGACAACCAACAAGCTGCAGGGCTAAGTATCACTTGACCTATTACTTCAAACAGCTTCAAATTGGGTTATTCTGCATCTGCAAAACCATATTCTAGAAAAACATAGCCATCCATAGTGGGGCAATCACAGGTTCGCCCACACCTACTCAGATTTTCAAAAGTTGCAGGGAATATAGGGATGCTGTTGCGTTCAACTGGGGCATTACTCAACAATTTCGGAGGTACAAAGCATCTCTGTTTTGGACACTATTCTTCCTTCAAATATGTCCTTATTGGAAAGAGGTATGGAGGTTTGTTACCTGTTAAGGTAATACAGTACTAGACATTTCCCTGCCAACACTGCCCCACTGTGTGGGATGCAGACAACAATATACTATTAGAAAATAATCTAATTTTGGAGGATAGTAGTACAATGTGCAAAGAGGATGACAACAAATCCACAAGTCCACTAAAGGATCTTGCTTTGCAAGTTGGTCAAGGAAAACAGAACAAATCAAGAAACTTGCCAAACAAAGTTGTGAAGCACCATAAAATTTTTAAACTGTTATTGTAATGGTTTTCTTTTGAAAAGCTACACTTTTAGACATACTGTAACAGTTTTAAGTTATGCCAAGTATTTCCTTTCAGGTGCTATTGTGTTAATAAGCTGTATGTGTGGTTGTGTACAGACTCATAATTGAAACTGTCGAAGGAAATGTGTCATGAGAATTCATCTTTGAAAGTATGTTGTTTTAAAACAATAATGGTTTAGTTTAAACGGTTGTCCTTTTTTGCTCTGCTAATTTTCTCTTAAACAAGTCTAGAGTTTGTCTTGGAATCTTCAGACTGCATGGATTCAATTGAGGGCAATGGAGGAAAATGCATGATTACAGCATTGTACACAATAGAAGAGAACAAGACTATTCTACAGTCTTTCTCTGGTGAGTAATGTGCACGCTCTCAGAATCATTAAGACAATGACCATGATTTTCAGCAAGTGAAACTTGTGTTCTATAGTGTTTCATCTGTCAGAGTTTGCAGGTCAAGGGCAGTTATCAATTGCCAAAGCTTCAATGGATATGCACTGTCACCTGAGGAAACAAGCATCAGCAAAGCCAATAGATTAGAAAATTTACTCCAACACCTTAGTTCTAATACTCCAGCTGCAATAGGAATATTTAGCAGCTGATCAAACAATTGGCTCTAATATATCAGTGTGCAGAAGCCTACATGCTACATAAAGCTGCCGAAACCGAAGCTGTCTATATATTGAAATGATCCAGCTCTGGCGTGCATCTCCAGGACAGAAGAAAATGAAGTGTGGCAATGTTTCTTCTGACTGTAGGTATACTGGGCAGATGGTGCACAGATCACTTTCAGGTTTTCATTTGGTACATAGGGGTAAAAGAGATAGTGTACCATAGCGGAATTTAAGGTTCAATTGTCTGGCAACTGGTGAGAGGATGTAGTCTAGAATGGGTTCAAAATCAATTTGGGGCTTAAAGTCAAGGAAATCATTGGTTAGGGAGACTGAATTCATAATCCCTACTTCATAGTCCCACCTATACCCCAAAAAGATTCCTTACGTGTGTCCCTGGAAAGCTGAGCTGTTTTGCTGTTATCAAACCATACCTCTTCTAGGCTGAGCTGGGTTAAGTAGTCCTTTACATAGCCTACCCATTTGATTTTGCCAAATGTATTTAGTGATACTATTTCTTTAAGAGTGTTATAATAGTCTTCTAGGGCCGGGGTTTACCTCACTCTACACCAGTATAGTAAGGATCTCAACTGGATCTTACATACCATTGGCTTAAGCCCATGTCCTGGTGTAGTTGTACTAGAGATATACTTTTGGTGAGGTTAGCCAGGGCTGTTAAAAATGTTTTTTCAGCTACACCAAGTTGGGCTAAATTTGAAGAGCCACACAATTCTGCCCAATACAGCACACTGCCCTCTGCCTTGGCCCTGTATACATTTGGAGCAGGAGAGATACGTCTGACTTTCGAAGACTTGTACAGTCTTACAATGGCTGAGATTTGGTGAGTTAGATTCAGGCAGTTTTTTTGACCCTGCAAGACCATGCCATACCCATAGGTAATTTAATTACCAGGTAATCAAACTCGATAACTATATCTAGAAGCTTTCCTTCAAGCATTATCGTGCCCCTAAATGATATAAGGGGGCTGATGGTCATAAATTTTGTTTTTGAATGGTTTATCAACAGCCCTCGATCAGCACAAAATGCTCAAACCAATATACCGGAAATTGCAAGCCACTCAGAGTTTTAGACACTAGCAAGGTGTCATCTGCAAAAAGAAGCATAGACATCTTCGAGCGCTTCCATCGTAGGGGCTTCACACTTGCCATCCTTCAGACAGGTGACCACCTCATTCAGACAGAAAATAGAGCTGGGGTGAGAACACACACCTGGTGTACACCTTTGTGTATTCCTAATAATTCTGTTAATTTGACTCTAGTACCCCATCTGACTTGGGCATATTTGTAATGATGCAGTCACCCAAGAATGTCCAGGAGGTCAGAAGGAACACCATTTTTCCTCAAGACCTCACATAGTTTACAGCGAGGGACCAGGTCAAAAGGAGACTTTAGGTCCACAAATACTAAGTACAGATGTGTCTTCTGGATGACAACTGGCTCCAGTAGATGGTCAGGAACCTAAAGTACTGATTGATAGTGCTTATGTGGCTTCTAAACCCTGCTTGCAAACATGACAGGGATTGATGCTCCCCTATCCATAGGTCCAATTGTTTCAGAATCTGCCTGCAGAAAACCTTTTGAGCAACATCAATGAGACTTATTGGTCTGTAGCTCAAAAGGGAATCCCTTGGACCGTTTTGGTAAATAGGGACAATTTCTACTGCTTCCACCTGCATGGGATATCTGCCCCATCCAATGTGGAGTTTGACAGCTTATTGATATCAAGAGGTCAGTTGTCAATGTCTGAGAGGAAAAGATCCCCTGGAACACCACTAGGCCCGGCAGCTTTACCAGCCTCATTGGCCTTGATTGTCCACACTGTCTCACTCATTTTGATCTCTAGTGGGGGGATGGTGGCTTGTCCCTCTTGAATTGGGGGGACCAAGCATCCTCTGCCTGCACTGGGGGATAATTGTAAAGATCTGAAAAATGTTTTTGCTAGGTTTCAAGGTGAATAGCATCTATTAGGAAAACTGAAGCACTTTGTCCTTTATTAGCTACCAGCTGCCAAAACTTCCTAGTATCTTTGGAAATAGCTACCTCATAGATGTCTTCCCAGGTCTGCACATCCTATTCATGGCGAGATTTCAGTTGGGCGATTTTATACTCTTTCTGCCTAGCTCTAATAAGACTAATATCAGGATTTGGCGAAGCTCAGCATTTCTATGACTGCATTCTTTGTTAACCCAGGTGTGGCCAGGTTTAGCAGCCGTGCACATAGACACATGATAGCATCTGAAACATTCACCAAAGGTATTGAACAAGTTTCCATGGGTAAGAAGGATTGTAGAGTTTCGATCCTGCTGGAGGGTAAGATTGTCTAAATCAATTATGGCATCCATCAAGGCCCTATTTATTTTAGTTCTAAGGTCCAGTTGGACAGCTACACTGTCCCATTTCACCCTGCACTTATTGTTGGAAGGGATTGGATCAGTTGCTAGTGATAATGGGATACTTGCATATGGTTGAATATACCCTTAAGTGATCAATGCATGGCCTTGTCAATACTTTCAGCCCTGGTGAATGCCTTCAGATCAGCTGAGCTACTCCAGAGAGAAAGAATAATCAGGATATAATCAATTCTACTTGAATGGCCCAGTCCATTAAAAGTACAGGAAGCTTGCGGATCAGGTGGTGGACAGCCATTACGTGCCCTTAGACAGTAGAATAATGTGAAGGACAGTAGCTGGTAGGCAGTGTCTGTCCATCGCTTCACTGGGGTGGTATTAAGAGAGGGAATACCCCATTCCTTGTCTTCTGTATGAGAGGGGGAGGAGCTATCATTATCAAAGGGCTCGTAATGTGATAATTAGAAAGTCATGTGTGTCCTAAAGATCCCTGTGGACAAAGAGTGGTAGCTTTGGCGTCTTAGCACCCCTCTCTGACCCCACAGTTATGGACGTTGTATAGGTAATATGTATGGGAATCCTCCCAGGTGATGATTATGCCTAAGATGTCAATGGACGCATTAGAGAGTAAGTGTAGTTTAACGTTAAGGGCAGCTCGTACCCAAACAAGAAACCACCAGAAGGGCAGTCCTTTCCAGCATGGTAGGCAGGGATATGATAGTTAGCATAGCCCAACCTGTGAACAGGATCAAGACTTTGAGTTTCTTGGAAGAGACATATTTCAAAGTGATCTATGAAAACTCCCCAGGCAGGGGTCACCTAGCTGTGATTTCACACCTGCAACATCCCAAGATAACAATGGTATTCAGGTTCTTAAGTGGATCTTTCTGGGTGGAATTCAAAGGCACCGGGAGCTGATCAGCGCAAGTTGTAATGAGCTGTAGTACATCAGTGTCTTGCTGGAGTACCTCGTTCTTAATGGGATGGCACCCTTCCCCAGTAGAACAAGAAAAGCCCATGTCTCCCGGTCAATCCTCCATAGATGTACCTAAACCTCTGATGGGATGCAGGGTGTCGAATGATGTGTGACTTGTGGGTTGGTGATAAAGGGTGGGTTAATTTTTAACTGGATCAAGGTACCTGAAGGAAGCTCCTTCCACAGTTCTAGGACCACCAGTCTCTCTGCCAGGATAATGGACTTCAAATTTATCTAAATATCATCAAAGGTCTCTGCATGTTTTGTGGGGTCATGGAATTGTCCAGCATGCAGAATATCAGGGAGGATAATGGAATAACAGTTGTGCACTGACAGTATTTGGTGTATGCACTTCTGTATTAGGGACTCATCTTCTTACATTCCTTGGCCAGTTTAGGGACCTTTGTCATGTAGGCACGGCCCACGTTTCTAGCCTCAGCCACCCACTCCTGTCTAAGTGTGCCTCCTTTGAGCCTATCCAGTGGAGGAAAATCATCTCTGTTCAACCCGCCCATGGATTTGGTTAGGTACTTTAGATCAGTGATGGCCACCCATGGATTAACTGGAACATGAGAGGGGCACAATAGGAGGTCTTGAGCATTGATCTAGTGTTGCATAAATTAGGAGTAAATATGCCATGTTTCAGAATGGTGTGTAACTCTGTCGTTCTTCCATCTATTTCTTTCATCAATTAGAGTCCAGTAGGTGGAATTAATACTTGTGAAGAAGATTTAATACTAGATGGTTTTACAGAAGATTTCAAATCCCCTATATCTTATCTGACAATAGTTTGTCAGTTGAGATCTGAAATCTATTACCTATGCCCGTAGACGCCTTGCCAAAATACCAGTCCTAGCGAAGTCCATGTTAGTATCACTTGGAGCCATTTCAGAGGCTAAAACGGACTTGGTGGTAGAATTAAAGGCACCTCTCTCCTTCGCAGGACCCTTATCAGTGCTATGGCTTGGTAGAGATCATGCAAGGATTGAGTATCTATTAGAACATACAATCAGGGGAGATAGTGGCACAGGATTATAGCCATTAGTAGCAGTATCAGGAGTATTAGCACTTGGGACAGCCAGCAGTCCATCTGTGGTCAGACCAGGTGTGATGTTTTCATTTGCCTTTGAGACCAGAGGATTGGACTTCTCTCTCCTAGAGAATATAGGAACAAATGTATCTGGTGCGTTACTTGAAATCAGGCCATTGGCTTTCTCCACTCCCAGAAGTGACTTTTTTGATCAATTTGCAGCCTACCCAATGTGGCCATTGGAGTAAGCTTGGAATTTATGTTCGTCTTCTTAGGTAGTGTGTTTGTTGTCTTACTTTTGAAGAGCCCCAGTATAAACAGAAAGCTGGGCAACAAACTATATCAAACCCACCTTGAGACCAGTGTTCCTAGGATACAGAATCCCAAACTCAGAAAAAATGATAATAGCAAGCCAAAAACAATAGAGAACAGACACAAGTCCCTGATATCCAAAACAGTAATGCTGAAACAACTTTTAATATTTAACACATGTAGACTTCATTAATATGAGTATTAAATACAGATAAATAGTGCCAAAACAGTGCTATGTCCCCTGGGACACTAAAGGGAAAGATAAAAAATATGCATTCACACAGTCTCAATCATACAAATATAAAAAGACAGACAGGACAAAATATCACTGACATATACAATGTAAACATGTAATGCTTTCCCCCAGGGACAAACTAGTCCCAATATGATCCACCCAGATTATAATACTTAAATCATCAGAATAAAGTGTCCAAAAAGACAGAAATGATTGTACATTGTTGTTGTGAAGTCCTCTATTTTGGATATCATGTTTGTATTTGAAGAGAATTTTCTTGTTGGTTGACAAAAAAGTCTTGTTGTTTCATCATAACTCCCAAAATAAAGGAATAAAACGGAGAAAGCATCCACTGAACTGTCTTAGTCCAGGTCAATAGTGCCCGACGTGCGTTTTGGTGATAAGTGGCTACAAAGGATCTCTCACCTTCTTCAGGGAACATATGTTTCATGTAAATGTAGCCTTCTGAAAAATATAAAGAAAAGAGAGAGAGAGAGAGCAGAAGATAGAAAGAGAAAAAAGAAAAAAAGAAAAAAAAAGACACCAAAGGCTAAGTTAAATGATTTCCAATGCCAATAATATTGATGGAATTCATGCAGAAAGAAAACATGCACCATATAGACGTATTGCCCAGCTGTATATGTATTGCTCAAGATCGTATATAGGTAAAAATACGGTGACTTCCTTTGTCAAAAAAAACAAAAATAAGTTTAGTAATAATGTGCTTATACGTCGTCCCAATCAATGTGTCCACACCAAACGAGCATACTCTGTGGTGTTATTAAACAGTGAATTAGTTTTCATGAACCACTTACTACTGCGAGGAGAGCTCATAGAGCTCCAATCCTATTCATATGATGAAGAGTTTCTTTCGTGTGTCTCATAGCATGAAGGGATTCTTGTGTAGACTAAAAAAACACAAAGCAACAGGGCACATCAATCGGACTAAATGATCCATAAAGAGTCAAAGCGTTTTTCTCTTCGCTAAAGCAACTTATGATGAGATTCTATGGGTCTTTACTTTCTAGATTTTGGTCTGTGTCGTTGGAATTTAAAACAGTGCCTCTGCTAGGCGTCCTCATAGTTCTCTTCTACGCTGCTGTGCGTTCCCAATATAGGCGGAAACGCCCAATTTCATAAGCAGGTTGAAGAACACCAAACACACGACAGCTCTCTATAAAATGCGAGTCCGAATCCGGACAACGCGGAAATCTGATATTGGAGAACGCCAAACACACGAGGGTTCGTAATGAAGTGTGAGTCCGAGGGTTATATCGACAACAGACAACAAAAATCTAAGGAACGGTGAGAAAGCATAGACACCATGCTGGAATGTAATCTAAGGGATTAGAACAGTATAACAGTATATAGAAAACTGAGAAAAGGGACTGGTTTATGCAGAAACAGAATCCATATTTTCAAAATATCCTCTATACTCAATTTATAGAATCTAGTTCTATCAGATAGTGATTGCATTATATCAACACCCCCTCCTCCTGCTGGTTTATAATCTCCAATACACATAGTGCTGCAGATCTACCATATTGGATGAGTTCCTCAAAGGAAAAACACCCTTTTACAATAAGGAAAATAAAAATAAAAAATAAGTATATTTAAGGATTTACTAAGAATACAACAACCCAAGAAACAGTGTGATAAAAATCTGAATTGGAGACCAGTGAATCAGTTCCTCACCAACCGAGCAACACATATGAGAAGACACCTTTTCCAATGACTAAATACCTGTAAAGAAATTCTCTAAGAAAAAAGTATATATATATATATATATATATATAAATGAAAACACCCAAATTAGACGAAATGTGGCAATAGCCACATTCAATATAGCAAAAGATAAATTGGACATATTTGAATATACTCTATATTTATTATGCATACTAGCCACCATTCAGAGGAAGGCATTCTCCAAGGGTATTTTGTCTTTTAATCCTTGATGTACTGTATCTAAAAAATACATCTAAAAAACTTCTCTTTTCTTTCTATATCTATCAGTGTCTCCTTGGGATATTGCAATTTACTTTAAAATGGTCCATTTCAGTTGTTCTTGATGATGACCCTTCTCCATACAGTTATCAACTAAGGGAGCTTGAGAGCACCGATTCTTGATCGCTGACTTGTGTTCACTAAAGCGTATCCTAAATTGTCTCCCTGTCTCTCCCACATATCCTAAATGGCACAGGCACATAATGCAGCATATAACATTAGAGCTTTGACAGTTAGTCATAGTTCTTAAATATACCTTTTTTTTATTGTACTGTAAAATATCAGAATCCATGGCTTGGGAACATGCATGGCATACTCCACATCGATGATTGCCCAAAACAGGATTATTTCCTGTAATGCTTTTCTTTACAAATGCATTGTCTCTCGTAAATCTCGCTTGTACCAATGTGTGTCGCAAATTGGAATTTCTTTTGTAAGCAAACATAGGTCTAGGGAGAGGGGCATATTCTCCATTGGTGTTCAAAATATTCCAATATTTGTTGATAATTCCTTGTATCTTGTTATTGATGTTGGAATGTCTAATGACACACTCCATCCTAGATTGTTTATTATTTTGATTTTTTCGATGTGATTTAAAAAGGGTATCACAATCATAATATTTAGCCCTTTTATATGCATCCCGGATTACCCTTTATGTGTAACCCCTGTGGAGAAAATTCTCCTTCGTTGTCTTAGCTTTCCTGTCGTATTCGCTTAAATCACTGCAGTTTCTCCTAACCCTCAGTAACTGGCTGAACGGGATGCTCTGTCATTGGCAACTGGGATGGTAGCTGTCAAAATGCAATAATGTATTTCTAGCAGTAGGTTTTGTATATAAGGTCACTTGAAGATGTCTCTCTACCACAAAGATAAGGATATCTAGAAGTTCTACCTTCTGATAGTCAATGTGAGCGGTAAATTTGCAATTATTATCACATAAGTTAAGCTACTAAATTAATTCCTGGAGATGGTCCTCGTCCCACTCCCAAATGAAGAAGATGTCATCAATGTAGCATCCCAATGGGTAACATTTCCAAAAAATAGAGCAATTCCATTATATATATATATTTAGTTTCAAAAAGACCCATATAGATATTTGCCACACTCTGGGCACATGCAGCTCCCATGCTAACTCACTTGATTTGTCTATATATATCTCCATCAAATTCAAAGAAGTTATCTTCCAACACTATTTTGAGACAATTCAAAATGAAATCAACAGGGACATTGGAACTCTCTTCCAACAGCAACTGTTGAACCACCTTATAAGCTTCCTCTTAGGGAATGTTAGTATACAGCGCTTCAATATCCAATGTCACCAGGAAGGCACTGTCAGGATTGAATTCTAATTCCTCTACTTTCATTATCATATGTCCCATATCCTTAATGTAAGAGGGAAATTTGGCAATCAAAGGTTTAAACAGAAAGCTGGAACAGAAGCAAGCAGGAAGGCTTTATAGTAACCTTATTGTGGTTAGTATGGCAGACAGTAGCAAGCTCTAGGATGTAGCCTAGAATGTCAGAAACCCACCCCAAATAAGACCATACACAGAGCTAAATGAGGTTTAAATGTAAAGCTTGTGGGGGGGCCCTCAGATGGGAGTGGGAATCAAACATAAACCCCCAGCTCAGGGGTCTTCTGCCCAGGTGCCTGCAGCCTAGCATAGACAATAGACACAATGTCCGTATAAAAGCAGAAAATAGAGATAAAGGCCACTCATCAGTTTGAAAATGCTTTACCTCAGATGGCAATCAAGAAAAAGCACAAAATCCTCAAAAGGGGCTAGGTCCAAGCACCTCCAACCTGGTCTCTGTAAAGCTTATCTCCATGTGACACACATTCCATGTGGCATTCTATCAAATGCAAGCTGCGGCTTCATCTATTAAAATGGGGGTCTCTAAGATCTGGAGGGTCCAAGCCAACTATGTACGATGATGTGCAACCTCCTCTAAGTAGCTCCTCTAAGTAGCCACCATACAAGAATTCCCCAAGGGGCCAGATGTTCAGACCACCAGAAGCAAGTCAATAGCCATGGGGGAATTTAAGTTTCAAGGATCTTACCATATCAGGCTGTTCTGTCCAATTGAAGAGGGAAGGGGGATGGTCCTGCCCTGTGTCTCTTTGGCACTGATGAGCACAGTCTGGGTCTACCCTTCGTCAGGGCTTTGCCCCGGTGTGACTCACACACAGCAAGATGCAGTCACCACTTTTCAAAGAGCTCTCCAGGCACAGGCTTTTTCCAGATGCCCTTCTGCATTCTGGGACAGGTAATCCATGTTTGTCCCTTCACAAAAATGGCCTGTGCAGCGAGATGCAGTCACCATGCTTTATAGTGCTCTCAAGCACAGGTGTTACTGATGACAGGGCTCTTCCTGGATACCCCTCTGCACTCCGGGACTGGTAGTCCCTCTTTGCCACTTCATGAAAACGGCCCATGCAGCTGGCTGCATTCACTGCGCTTTATAGCGCTTTCCAGCCACAGGTAGTACTTGCAACAGGGCTCCTTCTGGATGACCCTCTGCACTCTGGGACTGGTAGTCCCTGTTTGACCCTTCACAAAAACTAATAAAACTATGCTGTGCACAAACAAAAATGTGTGGAAATTGCATCACCTAGTGTAATGATTTGTTTTGTTCATATTAAGTATTTGTTTGCAACACACTTCAGAAATAACAAAAAATGTGCTTCATTTGCGTTCTTAATTCTGATGTGTTCTGAAATACTTATACAGTTCATTTAAATGTGTGTTTAAAAAATGTCTTCCCTACCATCATTATGCACCAGTATTGTCAAATAAATCCCCTCACTATTAATAAAAGCAAACAAGTGACCTCAGAAAGCAGTGCCTGACATGTGACCTCAATCTTTGTATGCACAGAAAATGTGAAAAGATAAGAACAAGATCTACAGGCCGGATTACTGAAAAGGAGCACTCGAAAGATACTGTAAATAAAGTTTGGGAAAGGGGAGGTGCAAACTCAAGCTGGACAGCCTAAAACAATGACAGCAAATGAAAAGCAATAAAATGTGCATTACAGACCTGTGCTGTCTGGTAGGCTGAGACCTAAAAATACAGACTACATAATTTCCTTTCTTTCAACATGATGGAATTTTAGATGAAAACAATTTTAATTTTCACTTGGATAACATAGACATTGGTTTGGGTACACATGCTATAGGTACACACAACAGTAAATTCTCTGCTGTTGCAAAATGTTTTTAATGGCATAGGCTGATTTTCCACTGGTTGCTTTATGCTCACACAGGAATGTTTAAAAAACTATAACTATTTAATACATTCAAAAAAGTAGTGTTCTGCACTCTAAAGCAGAGAATATGAAATGCTGGACCTTATAAGACAGCCATTCTGTTCTTTATTTGTGTGGATGTTAGAAAACCGAATAACTTTTGCTTTTGTTCAGCGTAGAGAAGAATAAAATGATTTTCGATCTTTGAAAAACCCAGTTCAGCTTGTCATCTGCTTTCTGCAAGATACCATATTGCACATAGAATCTACATGAATATCTAATATAATGAGGTAAAACAAGTTTTGAATTTTGAGAGGGATTTTTAACCTGCCAATGAATCCCAAAAATCTCCTTTGATATTTTGATTTTCTTGTGTGCTTGTTTTATTTTTCTCAGTGAAAAAGAGTGCCCCAAAGAACCCTATCATCTTTCTACCTGGAAGGTCTTCCTTTTGCAGTGGTCACCCCCAACCTTTTTGGACAGATACTGGTGGTTACTGACTTTTCACTGTGCCCCGGGTACTGCAAACCAGTCCCAGAGCCAGTGCTCTATGTAAAATGTATTATGCGAATTAGGCTAAAAATAATTGGCTGTATCAACCTACTTATAAGTCCCTAGTATATGGTAGGGCATGTTGGTTTAGGAACCCCAGTATAGGTAGCGCACCCATAGGTGCACTGCTGTAGTGATGTAGTGCCCAGTGTCATTTTAAAGGCAGGCCTGCCTTGCTGGCTGCTTTTAAGTTAAAGTTAACCCCAAATTCGACTTTAGAATGAAAAGTACTTCCTAATCTTAATCTACCTTATTTGTACAAATAAATCACCCCTACAGTGGCAGAGCTGCACCCCACTTCAGATCCCTACAAGGAACAAGACAAAGAAGGACTGCTCTGCTGGACCCCTGACCTGCACCCCGTCAGTGCACTCTGAACAACTGCACCAGCTGCACACTTGGCCTTCACCACTAAAAGGACTTTACCTGTCTTCAAAT
Source organism: Pleurodeles waltl (assembly GCF_031143425.1). Classification (NCBI taxonomy): domain Eukaryota; kingdom Metazoa; phylum Chordata; class Amphibia; order Caudata; family Salamandridae; genus Pleurodeles; species Pleurodeles waltl. Next base: position 277,490,429 of record NC_090439.1, read on the forward strand.
GTTTCAAAAAGGGACTCCCTCTTTGCTGTAGGCAGAAAATAGCTGACCGGAGTCCCCTGCAGCAAGCCCTGAAGAAACTGACCAGTGACCATTTGTCATTTTTGGAATTGAGCCAGGTGCATTCTGGGAGCAACTCAGAGCTCCTAGACCTTTGGAGTGAATTGTGGACTCCTATAGGCCCTTCAAAGACCTTCTAGAAGAAGATCCAGAAGTTTGGAGCAACTTTGAAAAAAGCTCCGTAAGTGGACAGACCCGACGTCATAAGTCAAGCCGGCTTCACTCAACCGCAACCTGGCCTGACTTGCAGGTTCATCCCGTTGAAAAGCTCCGGTGCCCCAGACTTCCAGGATTTCACCGGGGCTCATGGAAAGGCAGTCCGATGATATTGACACGAAATTGGCTTGCTGTGGAGGGTCACCCGACATCAAAGAGCAAAAGCTCCAGAAACGTTTCTAAACCCGAATCAAAAAAATCGGCAAGAACTCCCGCACAGCGTATGCAAAGAGAACTCCATGGAGGTCTGCTTCAATTTCAAGTTTGTCCCTAATAAAGATTTCCATCACAATAAATCATCTAAGTCCAAACTTAAAACCTTTCACTAAGGTCTCCTGCGATGCATATCCGAAGAGGGCTCAAGGGAGGTCCGATATGACTTGCTACTTTGTCCCCATGATGAAAATCTTCAAGAAAAAGACTAAGACGGTCATTATGAACAGTGGCTGTCTGGACCACCATGTTATGTTCATTGGGAGACCACCACAGGTGGAACTCCGCCACCGCCAGGCTTCCGCCAACAGGCAGCCTGCCGATGGCAGAGTTCCTTATCCGACAGGGCGGCACAGCAAGCAGCGCTGCCCGATGGATAATGAACCTGTGTTCCTCCAGTATTTCCCTGGCGGAATGGGTGGCCCGGGTGCCACCTGTGGGCCCCTGCACTGCCCATGCACTTGGCATGGGCAGTGCAGCGGCACCTGTGAACAGCCCCTCTGTGCATGTCACTGCCTGATTTACGGGCAGTGATATGCGCGACGGATGCTGTTGCATCCTCTGCACTGCTACATTGCCAACGGCTCCATGTGGAGCCGTCAGTAATGTACTGTCCCTGCATTCCACAGGGCTGGCTGGCACTGCTTCCACCCGCCGGCCCAGCGGAATGCTCTTTATTTGGCTAGCGGGGTCCTCAACGTGCTGGTGGTCTTTTTTAGACCGCCAGCGCTGAACTCGGTGGGAAAACCCGCCAAGTTCATAATGAGGGTGTAAGTCTGAAGGTATAACTCTGCTCAAGGCCTCCCGTTCACTGTAGCCTAGCATGGCTCCATCACGTTCAGCCTCAAATTTTGATTTCACTCCGGTCGAGTGCGACCAGATGTCCAGATTAGCGATTTTTGTTTATATGCGCTAAAAACATTTATTATTCAAAAATTCATATTTACGGTTCAATTTCTTGGGTTTTTGTCATGTTAGTGTCACTTTAAAGATAAAAATATAACCTATTGTTATAAATTAGTGTCAGATTTTTATTGTGTTTTACTTATTTACTATTTTGTGATTTGTAAATGCTTTACACACCTGTCTCCTAAGTTAAGTCTAACTGCTCATTGGCAACCCACCAAGGGTTGAGCTGGGAGTGATTTATTGAGGCCCTGACTGGACCTAGTGGGGGTTTGTGGCCTATTGTCATGTGTAGGTACTTACCTGCCCTTACCAATAATCCACTTTCCAACAACCTCCATGTACTCATGCCATGGCAGGAAAATTATATACGACCCAATAAGATATTATTTAGAGCTACTGTCTTGTGTAATACGTAGAGTTTACCACAAATTTTTACTGTAGTGCAAAAGTCAAATTCAAGTTCATTGTCAGAGTACAGCCAAATTGACATGAGATTAATTCTATTGATTGCCTTGCGATTACATAAAACAAATACCTTAAATGAGGAACAACTCTCCAAAAAAGTCACTAAGACAATTCAAAGTGATTTGACCTTACTGCTGTAAATTAACCCCTTGCATCCTAATGTTGGCTACATATCTTTCACAAAGCCAAAAGCACATGAAAATATGCTGCTGTGTAAACCATATACACAGATCAAAAGAGGATAACATTTTATTTATTAAATAGAGGAAAAGGAGGGGCATCATTACCCTCTTGATTTTTTCATTTCTCAACAAGTTTGACAATGTTGATCAAATCTGCACAATGTTTTTCAAAACAAAAGTACATCCACTTAAATTTCTTCATGACATGTTTCATGGATATCTATCAAGTGAAGGCCAAGAAAAGTGGGGGTCGGGGCAAATGTGCCAGGTCCCATTGCATTGCTTGCCTTGCTCTTTGATAAAAATAAAACAGCTGAATGGAATTACACCAAATTTGGCATGAAAGTAGAACTTTTCTAAAGTAAGTAAATCCTTCAGTAGTTTTAATAAATTCTTCAGTACGTTTAGAGAGATTAGAATTTTAAAATGGTTTGGGTTATACAACAAAGGTGGTCATCACAACCCTGGCGGACGGTGTTAAAGCTGCGGTAATACCGCAAACAGGGCTGGCGAAAAAAAAAGGGAATTATGACCGTGGCGGAAACCGCCAACATAGACAGCCACTTTAACACTCCGACCGACACAGCGGTACAGACAAGCAGCGCGGCGGTTACCGCCAACAGACAGGCGGGAGACAATGTACCGCCCACAGTATCACAAACTGCCAATCCACCACCTTTTCCGGGGCGGATTCACCGTGGATAAAAACACGGCGGAAACATCTTTTGCAATTAGAAAAAGCTCACCTTAACACACTCCACGAGGAAGGAGGCCACCATGGAGCCCGAACTCCAAATACTCCCAGCGATTGTGTTCCTGCTCCTCTACGATCACCAGCAACGTAGGCGCCGAAGACCACGGTGAGTACTGCACCTACGACATAGGGGAGGGGGGAGGGAAAATTCAGGGGGACACACAAGCAACATCCCCACCCCCAACCCGACCCTCACCCACTACAACACACACACCAATGCATTTCCAAACAGCACAGTAGCAACCCACAACCCCCCAGGAAGAATGCAAAGACAAAAGGAAATCAGTTCAAATATTGTAATGTATCAAAATACAGTAACCAAATATATACATATATATATAAACAGTCGAAAATCATACATCACGAGTAGTACTGCAGGTATGCACATATCAATGTCCGTGGACCACTGGGCCCAAAATGCATGGGCGAGGCCCACACTAGATACCTGTCCACAAATGGAGAGAACACTGCAGGGGCATCAGATAGAAATACAACAGGTACCTCAGGGAGAAGGGAAGGGGGGGCACCTCAGCCGGATTACAGCACCACAACAGATCCACGACGGGGCTCCATGCCCATTGATGTATCCTGGGGAGTGCAAAGCCACAGTCTCTCAAGTCTCTCCAGTAGGTGGTTTGCCCACTTCTTTATCCTGGGGAGTGCAAAGCCACAGTCTCTCAAGTCTCTCCAGTGGGTGGTTTGCCCACTGTACCATCCTGGGGAGTGCAAAGCCACAGTCTCTCAAGTCTCTCCAGTGGGTGGTTTGCCCACTGTACAATCCTGGGGAGTGAAAAGCCACAGTCTCTCAAGTCTCTCCAGTGGGTGGTTTGCCCACTGTACCATCCTGGGGAGTGCAAAGTCACAGTCTCTCAAGTCTCTCCAGTGGGTGGTTTGCCCACTTCTTTATCCTGGGGAGTGCAAAGCCACAGTCTCTCAAGTCTCTCCAGTTGGTGGTTTGCCCACTGTACCATCCTGGGGAGTGCAAAGCCACAGTCTCTCAAGTCTCTCCAGTGGGTGGTTTGCCCACTGTACCATCCTGGGGAGTGCAAAGCCACAGTCTCTCAAGTGGGTGCAGGTCTCCATTGGTTCTGGAGGGGCACTGGTGCCCAGAGTGCTTCATCCTGTGAAGGACAGACAGAGTGGATGCAGGTCTCCACTGGTTCTGGAGGGGGACTGGTACCCAGAGTGCTTCATCCTGTGAAGGACAGACAGAGTGGATGCAGGTCTCCACTGGTTCTGGAGGGGCACTGGTGCCCAGAGTGCATCACGCTCTCCGTGACGGTCCCAGTTCCGTCACTGTCCCAGCTGCACATGGGCTTACGATGCTTGATTTGGCGGTCTTTGCCCTGTTCAGCGGTCTTCACCACGGCGGTCTTTGCCCTGTTCAGCGGTGCTTGCCTTTGCTGTCTCTGACTTGTTCAGTGGTGCTTTGCCATGGCGGTCTTTGGCATGTTCAGCGGTGCTTTGCCATGGCGGTCTTTGCCCTGTTCAGCAGTGCTTTGCCCTGTTCAGCGGTCTTCACCATGGCGGCCTTTGTCCTGTTCAGTGGTGCTTGCCTTTGCTGTCTCTGACCTGTTCAGCAGTGCTTTGCCATGGCGGTCTTTGCCCTGTTCAGCGGTGCTTTGCCCTGTTCAGCGGTCTTCACCATGGCGGTCTTTGCCCTGTTCATCGGTGCTTGCCTTTGCTGTCGCTGACCTGTTCAGCGGTGCTTTGCCATGGCGGTCTTTGTCCTGTTCAGCGGTGCTTTGCCATGGCCGTCTTTGCCCTGTTCAGTGGTGCTTTGCCCTGTTCAGCGGTCTTCACCATGGCGGTCTTTGGCCTGTTCAGCGGTGCTTGACTTTGCTGTCTCTGACCTGTGCAGCGGTGTGTGCCATGGTGGTCCCTCATTGCCTAGCGGGGCTGTGGCTGCCGGGGTCCTCCTGGGCACTGACTCTGGCGGTGGTCTCCGGACCAGTGATGATTGTGCTGCCCTCCTGGGCACTGACTCTGGCGGTGGTCTCCTGACCAGTGACGGTTGTGCTTCCCTCCTGGGCACTGACCCTGGTGGTGGTCTCCGGACCAGTGACGATACTGCTGCCCTCCAGGGCACTGACTCTGGCGGTGGTCTCCGGACCAGTGACGACAGTGCTGGTGGTGGCGTCCCGGCCGGCGGGGAGGATGGCGCCCTTCTCCGCCGTGCTGCTCTTACCAGACTTTGGAGACTTCTTCTGCCCCTTCCCCACCTTGGGAGTAGTCACAGCTGACTCGGCACTGTTGTGAGCTGTTTTGTGAGCTGTTTTGCCGGTAGGAGTCTTCACCCTCTCCCGTCGGCCACTTTCCAACTTAAGGTGCTTTACAGGGGGTGGACTGGCAGTGCTTTGGCTCCGTGTCACACTGGCTGCCCTGGTGGCCGGTGCACTCCACACACCTTTAACACGCACCACTGGAACCAGACTTTTTTTGGCTGAGGTGCTACTACGGGACCTATGAATTGGAGGGGTAAGAGTGGTGGGGAAGAGGTCAACGTTGCTGAGGAAGAGTTTCTGACGAACACTAGGATGGGTAGCTGGAGGGGGTCTGGGAGTGGAGGAAGAGGAGGTGGTTGTTGGAGGTGTAACTTTAGCTGATTTGGGTGCAGGTGCAGGTACTGGAGGCTGTTGTGAGGTGGATGGATGTTGGGTGTGTGGGTGCCCGTGTTTGTGTACTTTTGGGAGGGGGCGTCACACACACACTGGGAGTGGACACAGGGGACGTGTAAATGGTAGTGGGGTGGTGAGTGCAGGTGAGCGGGGTGTGGTGCCTGGTGTTCTGGTGTTCTGGTGCGACTCCTAGTGCCTGTAGATGTAGTGCATGCAGGTGAGAGTGTAGACGACACTGGGAGGGAGGAGGAAGAAGAGGAGGACGGGGACACAGTGGAGGCAGTGGATGTTGCTGTGTCTGTATGTGGGTGATGCTTGTGTGAGTGTCTGTGGGTTGTGTGGTGCTTATGTTTGCCTGAGCTACTTTTGTGTTTTGAGGTGTGTGCATGCTTGTCTGATGGTGTGCTTGGGATAGGCTGGGGTACAGCGGACTGGGTCTGGGTGGAGGAAGTTGGAGGGGGGAAGCTAGACACAGGGACAATGGCTGCCATCAGTGCTGAGGCCAGAGATTGCAGGGTTCGATGAAGGGCAGCCTGACCAGAATGAATGCCCTCCAGGAATGCATTACCGTGTTGCAACTCCCTTTCTACACCCTGGATGGCATTCACAATGGTAGACTGCCCAACAGTGAGTGACCTGAGGAGGTCAATGGCCTCCTCACTGAGGGCAGCAGGGGTGACTGGGGCAGGGGCTGAGGTGCCTGGGGCGAAGGTGATGCCCACCCTCCTGGGTGAGCGGGCATGGAGCGAAGGCTGAGGGGCTGCTGGGAGGGCGGTGCTGGTAGGGGGGGTGGCGGCTGTACCTGTAGAAGTGGGGGGCACAGATGGCGCCGCCACCACAAGGGAGCTCCCATCGGCGGACTGTTTGGTGATCCGGTGACCGACGTGAAGTTCCCCTCGCCCTCCGTCCCACTGGTGTATTCAGAGTCTGTGGTGTGGCCCTCCATGGCCATGTGGGATGCAGCTCCCTCGTGCTCCGGTGCCACTGTACCTCCGCCTGATCATGCTGATGCACAAAAGAACAGGGAGAGGACAAAAAGGGGGGGGGACAACAGAAGAAAGACAGGTTGAGTGCATGGCTTACTGCTACCGTTGCCGGACAATACAGACACAGCAGCTCCCTGCACTACGCCGTGCTCTTGGCCTCTACAGATGCAATTCCTGGGATCTGGCCTGCATGGCTATGAGTGTCATCTGTCCACATAGATGACACAGGGGCATGTATACCTCTACTTGGCACTCTACAGAGGTGGGGTGGAGGGCCACAGGGCCATTCCTTACGAAGGGGCCTAGCCTACGTAACTCGCCCTGGCCTAGGGAAACCCACAGCCCTCCTCCCCCACCCAGACCCCTCCACTGCACGCAAAGTCTGCTGAATGAGAGTGTACTCACCCCCTTGTTTCTACTGTGATGCCCTCAAGCGCCCATCCAACTCCGGGTAGGCCACCGCCAGGATCCCGAACATCAGGGGGGTCATGGTGCGACGGGAACCCCTCCCACGTTGGGAGGCCATCCCCAGCTGAGCCTCCGCCGTCTTCTTGCTCCAGCGGAGAATGATCTCCCATCTTTTCCGGCAGTGGGTGCCCCGTCTCTGGTGGACCCCCAGGGTCAGGACGTCCTTGGCGATGGCACGCCAAATGTCCTTCTTCTGGTGGGCGCTGACCTACATGACATTTACAGGGAAAGAAGAGAAGTCATTACCAACTGCACCGTCGAAGTGAGTGGCCCTCATCCCTACCCTTGCCATTTGGCACATGCATTCACAGTCCTTCATGGTCGCAGAACTCTGCCCCCTTCCTACTGACATCCAGCCCTCTCCACACAGGCATAGCCCATACAACATGCTCCCTGTGTACTTACCTGTTGGTCTGGAGGACCATAGAGTAGCGTGTACTGGGGGAGGACCCTGTTGACTAGCTTCTCCAACTCCTGAACAGTGAAGGCAGGGGCCCTTTCCCCAGATGCAGCAGCCATTGTCTCTTCCAGACCGAGGTCACATCAGCACTTGCAGTGTAGGTCCTCTCCTGTCGAAGATCAGGTATCGAGTGATTGAACAGATAGAAAATGGCAGTCACGTCCGCGGCGGTGATGTCCGCGGCTGTGCGTATCATCACCACCGCGCACTTCATCATTGGGTCCTGGGACCCATAGGGTCCAATGTTAACCAATGCAGCATTGCGCTGCGGTCTACGACCGCCTACCCCGACGGTGTACAACGTCAGCGCAGTTACCCCACATCCCATTGTCCCAGTTTAGAGGTCAGGCAGCCGCCATTTCAGGGGCCCACATGGCTTCATTTACTACTGCGTCACACATACCTAGGCCTACAATCAACACACATACAGGAAGAGTTTTGTATTTGGTGTCGTGTTCTATGTAGCTGTGGGTACATACCTGGGAATTTGTTGACTCTGTGGTCACTGTTGTCCTTCTTAGGTACCGTCAGCCGCGACATTTGAGGAGATGGCAGAATCCTCCGGTGTACCGACCGCTGGTGGACCTGTTAACAATGGAGGAGCAACATTTGATAAACACCTACAGGTTTGACCGTGCCACAATACAGGAACTGTGTAACCAGTTGGAGCCAGACCTGATCTCACCAATCCGCCATCCCACAGGAATACCCCCTGAAGTGCAGGTGATATCAGTGCTCCATTTCCTTGAAAGTGGGTCATTTCAAACAACTGTGGCCATGGCATCAGGGATGTCCGAGCCGATGTTTTCCAACGTGTTGTCCAGAGTGTTGTCTGCCCTGCTGAAACACGTAAGGAGCTACATCGTTTTCCCTCAGGTGGAGGATTTGACTACAGTGAAAGGTGACTTCTATGCCCTGGGACATATCCCCAACAACATAGGTGCTATTGATGGCACCCATGTAGCTCTGGTCCCCCCACGCAGGAGTGAACAGGTGTACAGGAACCGGAAGAGTTATCATTCGATGAATGTACAGATGGTATGTTTGGCAGACCAGTACATCTCCCAGGTAAATGCTATGTTCTCTGGCTCAGTGCATGACGCCTACATCCTGCGGAATAGCAGCATCCCGTATGTGATGGATCAACTCCAGAGGCACCGGGTGTGGCTATTAGGGGACTCTGGTTACCCCAACCTGTCATGGCTATTGACCCCAGTGAGGAATCCCAGGATCAGGGCAGAGGAACGCTACAATGAGGCCCATGGGCGGACTAGGAGAGTGATAGAAAGGACCTTCGGCCTCCTGAAGGCCAGAATCAGGTGCCTCCATATGACAGTAGGCTCCCTATTCTACTCACCAAGGGAGGTGTGCCAGATCATCATCGCCTGCTCCATGCTTCACAATCTTGCTTTGCGACGCCAGGTGCCTTTTCTGCAGGAGGATGGTCGAGATGACGGTGTTGTGGCAGCTGTGGAGCCTGTGGACAGTGATGAGGAGGAAGCTGAGGAAGAAGACATAGACAACAGGGCGTCAGTCAGACATCAATATTTCCAGTGACACACAGGTGAGAATTTTTTTTTTACTATTACATTCACTTTCACACTTCTACCTCTATCCTGTCTGTCAATTAGAAGCAGTATTTGGTAACTGAGTTGTACATTTCCATTACGGTTTCACAGGTGTGGTTACCAACGTGTGTCATCTGCTTGCATCCTTTATGGACTTGTGATGTGTGACATAGGTATGTTGGCATTACATTCGAAAACGCATTTTGTTACTATCATTGCTAATACACATTTTCAAAATCACAGACTGACTCCAGATTGTTTTGTGGTTCAAGGGTGTTTATTGAAGTTCTAATCATTGGAGGGGGTGGTAAAATGGTGATGGGTGATGGTGGAGGAATGTCCATGGCAGAGTCCAGTCTATTAGTCACACAGGTGCACTGCCCATATGGGCATAGGAAGTGGAGCTGGGGCAGCTCCAATCTGGACAGGGGAACAAAGTGAGACAGTGGGAGGACAATCAGGGTGGTCTCATTTCCTGGCGGGGGTCTTGCCATCTTGCTCTGTCCTGTTCCTGGATCTCAGGGACCACTTGCGGGGTGGTTGTCTGTCTGCAGGGGGTGGGGTGCTGGTGTGGTGTTCCTGTGGCGGGGCGTCCTGTCCACTAGCGCCGGCGGAGTTGGTGGGCAGTTCGTCGTCCATGCTAGTGTCAGGGGCCCCTTGGAGTGCCACGGTGTCCCTCATGGTCTTTTGTATGTCCTTCAGCACCCCTACAATGGTGCCCAGGGTGGAGCTGATGGTTCTGAGCTCCTCCCTGAAGCCCAAATACTGTTCGTCCTGCAGGCGCTGGGACTCCTGAAACTTGGCCAGGACCGTAGCCATCGTCTCCTGGGAGTGGTGGTATGCTCCCATGATGGAGGAGAGGGCCTCGTGGAGGGTGGGTTCCCTTGGCCTGTCCGCCCCCTGTCGCACAGCAGCCCTCCCAGTTCCCCTGTGTTCCTGTGCCTCCATCCACTGGACCATGTGCCCACTACCACTGCCCCCAGGTCCCTGTTGTTGTTGGGGTGGTGGGTTAACCTTGGTTCCTGCAGTGGTGGACACACTGCTGATTGACGTGTCCTGGGTACGGAGGTATGGGCCCGATGGGTGGGTGCTGTGCTGGTGTTACCAGAGGGTGGAAGGTCAGTGTTGGGCTGTGCCTGTGCAAGGGGAACCGACTGTCCCGAGGCCCACGATGGTCCGGGCTGGTCATCTGGATCCAGTTGCCCAGATATGCTGTCATCACTGTGGGCCTCTTCTGTGGGTGGAGTGGAGATGTCTGGACCCTCCTGTGTGGTGACATTACGTAGTGGTCCTGCAGGGGTATAAGAGCATGATTATTGCATGTGTGTGTGTCATGGTGTGCAATGGGTGGGTGTGCGTGTACCCCAGTGCAAGCATTCCTGTGTGGGGGCTTGTATGATGATGGTTTGGGGGTTGTTATGGGTATGTGCATTGAGCATGCTTTAGTGCTGGGTGTCCATGCTTAGTTGTATCTTGCAGGGCTTGGTGTTGGGATGTGTGGTTTGTGTTATTAGTACGTAAGTGAGGAGTTGTAGTGATAGGGGAGGGGGTGAGGGTGGGGGTGTGTGATAGCATGCAGGTAGGGTGGGGGATATGATAGTTAAGATTTGACTTACCAGTGTCCATTCCTCCACCGACTCCTCCGAGGCCCTCTGGATGCATGATGGTCAAGACCTACTCTTCCCATGTTGTTAGTTGTGGGGGAGGAGGTGGGGGTCCGCCGCCAGTCTGCTGATTTGCGATGTTGTGCCTGGAGACCACTGAACGCATCTTTCCCCGTAGGTCGTTCCACCTCTTCCTGATGTCCTCCCGATTTCTTCGATGCTGTCCCACAGCGTTGACCCTGTTGACGACTCTTCGCCATAGCTCCATCTTCCTGGCTATGGAGGTGTGCTGCACCTGTGCTCCAAATAGCTGTGGCTCTACCCGTAGGATTTCCTCCACCATGACTTCCTCGGAAAACCTGGGGTGTCTTTGGCGTGACATGGGGTGGAGTAGGTGATGTGTGGCGTGGTGTATGTGTTGATGCGTGTGGCGATGTGTGGTGTTTTTTCAGCATGGATGTTTTATGGGTGATGGTGTTGTGTGCCTCTGCGTGGTGGGGTTGTCTTTTGCTGTTGTCTCTGTCTGTTGCCTTCGTCTTCAGTTTTTGGTCGTAGGGGTTTGTGGGTGATGTGGGTGTGTGTTTTATATTGTGTTGGGTGTATGGGAGTGTTGTTTGTATGTGTCTCAGGTGTGTGTAATTCGAATTGTCCAATGTGGCGGTGTTTTGGAGACGTGCGTGTATTTTGAGCGCGGCAGTGTGTACCGCCAATGGAATTTCGCGGTTGAAAGACCGCCGCGTGGATTCGTGGGTCGTGATAGCATGGGCGTGTTTCTGTTGGCGTGATGGTGGAGGTTTTGTTTTCACCAGTTTATCACTGACCTTTGGTGTGGCGGACTTGTGTGGGTGTCTGCATTTCGGCGGATTCCGTGCTGTGGGTCATAATAGCTGTGGCGGAATTCCGTGGCCACAGCGGTGTATTGGCGGTCTTCTGCACGGCGGCAAGCGCCTTTTACCGCCAATGTTGTAATGACCCCCAAAGTGTTTTATTTTGGAGGTATCTGGACTGTTAATTTCCAGAGGTCTGTGGCTCCCGATCCACGACTTTCGATTCACAGTCTTCAGCTGCTCCAGAATTGATAACATTCCTAAATGGGATTGGTCGATAGGGATTTATCTCATGTCAGCCATTTTGGTACATGTTCCAAAGATGGATTTGTGCGCTGAACCAGTCTGAACAGCTGGCACAAACACTGGGGAAAAATGTTGCAACTGCCAGTATTGGACACGGGGAATCAGTCCACGTGTGTTGGAAATCAATAAAAAGGGCATATAAGAGGGAAAGATGAGCACACCCCTACACCTAAGATACTGTGAGTGAGCACTTAAAGACCATACTTGTTTTACAATAAAAAAAAAAAAAGATTGTTGTAGGCTTCGTGAATCTTCTGCATCTTTTAGCATGACCCCCTCAGTACCTCAAAGCCAGCTGGCTGGGGGTCACATCCTTGGCTGCCAGTGACTCTCCTCTGCTGTGTGTGGCAAAATGCCACCCAAGGAAAGAGAGATGAGGGCCTAGTACAGCTTGGGTTGGTCAGCTACTTGTGGAGGGTTGGTGTGCAGTAGAAGGTTGTGTGCAGATGAGGTGGACCGGTCTCCTAAACCAACAAAACTGAAGCAGGGTCAATGCCGTGGCTCTTCTCCCAGGAAGAGAATAGAGAACTTCAATAAACAGGAAAAATTATGCACACTTCCTGCTACAGCCAGGTAAAGACAAATGGTTATCCTGTGCCTAAATTTGAGGCTTTCCTTGCAAGAAATACCCTGCTACTATCAGCAGAAAGTTAAGGAAAATATTCCCTTTCTTTTGTTAGACCCTTACCCACTCTAGCAGTGGCATGCTTCAAAACTGGGTCTCATACTGGTCCCTGAAAAACAGGATGGGCTCAACCATGTTTCATGGAGTACTTTTGATGTTTTCACTACGTGGGTATCTGAAAACATAAAAATACTTCAACCCAACCTCAGTTTCCCCTTATTATCGGTTTATAACAACAAAAGAACAGAAGATAAGGAATCTTTTCATTTAAGGAATCTTTTCCTTCTTTTTGTCTGATACTGACAGAGTTTTTCTTACAAGGAAAGCCTCAAATATAGGCAGGGGGTATGTATTTGTCTTTTTCTGAGTTGGTTTGGCCATGTGTGATTGGTGAGTAGTGATACCAAGCTAGAGGACAGGCCCTGAGGTGCAGCTCATTTGTGCCCAGTTGTAGGCTATTCACAGTGGAGGCCAGATACCCTTGGTGTTTACTGCCTAGCAGCAGGAGTAAGTTCCCCACTGAGGGTAGGTCACAGACCCTGACCAGAGTCTAGGCCATGAGCTTACCTCATGCTGCATCCGAGATTTGTCACATGCAAGTTTAAGGGGAATTAATGTCTAATGCTTTAATGCGGAGTGATTTTTCAACTAACCATGTGATTGCATAAACCATGCTAATTTAACTTCCACACACAGTGTCATACAATTTTAAGGTAATAGGTGTATCAACATTCCCAAAAACTCACTGTGTGAGAAGAGGAAACTTGGAGGGACTGTTATCTTGGGAAGAGTGGATTGAATCCATTACCTTTCCAGCCACAAATTACTTCTATGGGGGTGGAGTCAAGGATAGGGGAGGTGGGAGATCATGAAATTCACCGCTCAACAGCCACTCTACCACCCTTTAACAAAACAAACAAGGGCTTCCATAGGCTCCTGCTGATGTCCTGGGGATGGGTTGCAGAACCCCAACAGACATCAGCTGTGCTCCGACTCCACACACAATGAGCTGGACAACTGATGTCTGTGGGGTTTCCTATTTACATTGTCTGCCACAGTGAAATATTGGGTCCTCACTGGATGAATGTGTGAAAGGGGCCAATATCACGTGACACATGTGGTACCATGTGAGTTGGCAGGTCTGAGGTAAATACTCACTAATTATAGTTGCATATAGAAGAAACAATTATACTCTGTAATGCATTGAAAAGAAGCAATACAAATTATGTAGAGTAATATATAGCCTGATAAGAAAGTTGTTCCTAGAGTGATTATTCAGTACATTTTAAGTGAAAGAGAATTAAGTCATGGGGTTGTCTGCTATAAACAGGTGGTTAGCTGGTTTTCCTAATTGTGAAAAGAACAAAACTGTTGTGAAAGATCATTAACCATAAGATATAACTTCAACACTGAATGACACAAAAGCAATTAGTGAAAAAGCAACCCACACAGCAATCGTTGGCCATCTTCAGATGTGGGCCAAAGGGCCTGACCGGAGGCTCTATGAAGTGGGAGTTGGTTGTCTGCAGTCACTTGCAGAGGAAGAGGTGGTAGCCGACCCCTGGAATGTACAGTTGAGGTTCCTACCCACGGGACATTGGCCCCATGATCTGTGAGATGGACCTGCAGCACTCCTCTGCTGTTCATGGCCTAGGGCTGTGCAAAGTATGGGTTTTCTGCAACTGGAGATTGGGGTACAGAGTCAGACAGTGGGCCAGAGTCGGCTGGCAAACCTCACTTTGCACATCCAGTTGAGAGTCAGTTCTTTTCGTAGCAGACCCACGCTGCACACAAAGAAAAGCAATCCTTTAGGCCATCATCTGGCAACAAGTTGTGTGTAGTGGGGGTTGGCTGCTTGTGGAGGTGGGGTCACTCGTGTAGCACTCCTAAATGTGACCTCCTGCCCAAGGTACATGGCCTGGCCTTTAGCCAGTCTCTGCAGGGAGCTGCCACTGTACACTGCTTTCGGTTGTGTGCTGCGTGGGTTGTCTGCAAGGGCAGAAGAGAGCGGGGATTCTGGCACAATGTTCATGTCACATACTTTGATAGTATATACTTTTGACAGTTAATACTTCTAAAAGGATTGTAAGAAATTCCAAACTATGGTGGTCATTCTGACCCTGGCGGTCTTTGACCGCCAGGGCGGAGGACCGCGGGAGCACCGCCGACAGGCCGGCGGTGCTCCAATGGGGATTCCGACCGCGGCGGTAAAGCCGCGGTCGGACCGGCACCACTGGCGGGGTCCCGCCATTGTACCGCGGCCCCATTGAATCCTCCGCGGCGGCGCAGCTTGCTGCACCGCCGCGGGGATTCCGACCCCCCCCTACCGCCATCCAGATCCCGGCGGTCGGACCGCCGAGATCCGGATGGCGGTAGGGGGGGTCGCGGGGCCCCTGGGGGCCCCTGCAGTGCCCATGCCACTGGCATGGGCATTGCAGGGGCCCCCGTAAGAGGGCCCCTACATGTATTTCACTGTCTGCTGCGCAGACAGTGAAATACGCGACGGGTGCAACTGCACCCGTCGCACAGCTTCCACTCCGCCGGCTCGATTCCGAGCCGGCTTCATCGTGGAAGCCTCTTTCCCGCTGGGCTGGCTGGCGGTCTGAAGGCGACCGCCCGCCAGCCCAGCGGGAAAGTCAGAATTACCGCCGCGGTCTTTCGACCGCGGAACGGTAACCTGACGGCGGGACTTTGGCGGGCGGCCTCCGCCGCCCGCCAAGGTCAGAATGAGGGCCTATGTATTTGTGTAGAGGTCTGGAATCTTGGGTGTGGAGATGTTCCTGATATTCATAGCTCTCTTGAACAAGTTCTTCTGGACTTTATCTCTATTGCGGAGCCTATCCAGAAATCATTGTTGAGGTATCAACAAATTCCTATCCCCAAAATATGAAATTACAGCAGAAACCTAGCTAACATCCTTTATTGCAGAGTCTGCCAAGGCAGAGGGTGTAATAATATTGGCAAAAAGGTAAGGAAGTTACTGAATGTGAAATAATATATCAAAAGACCAAAAGAAATCTCTCTAATGACAATGTGAAGAATCAAAAAAACAGTTTAAAAAAAACTTTTACCACAAAAGGACACAAAGGCCCTCATTATGACATTGGCGGTGAGTGATAAAGTGGCAATAATACAGCCAACAGACTGGCTGTAATTACTGCTAAATTATGGCCATGGCGGTGCGAAGACCCATAGACAGCCAATGTACCACACCAACCGCCACGCCGTTAACACCAATAACCAGGCGGAAGACAAAGTACTGGCCACCATATCATAACACAGGAAACTGCCATGATTTCCGGGGCGGTACCAACGCCATCAAAAGCCTGGTGGAAACACATCACAGAAGACCAAAGATTCACTATCGGAGACACAGAGAAGGACAAATCCGCCATAGAACCGGAACTGCAAGTCTTCCCCATGCTCATTTACGTCATGCTCCACCTGAAACACCAATGCCGACGAAGACGATGATGGTGAGAACAGCCGCCTAGCGCACAAGGGAGGGAGGGAGGAAAAGGAGAGTGACACACAGACACATGCATGACACACACCTGACACACACACACCATACACACAACCAGCTGCAGATGAAAAACAATGGCACATGACACACAGCATAATAATGCAAGGACAACAAGAATGCAGTAATGAGAATGTATTGATTGTGAACAGCTACCAAATGAACCAATTGCATGAGAAACAGATATGTACAAATGTACAAAAAGAGCCAGTGCCCAGTCCAAAGTACTAAGGGCCCACATGGCCACAGTGCACAGCCCAAGGCAAAACTCGAATCCTGACATCATCCAGCTAGAACTCTGCAGGGGCATCAGTTTGCAAGTGGGCAGGCACCTCAGGGATAAGGGGGTGGGGGACACCTCAGACGAATACAGAAACAAGCCCACTGGTTCTGGAAGGGGCTCCATGCCCATTTCTCTGTGCTGGAGAGTGCAAGGTCACAGTCTCTCAGGTGGGGAACATGCCCGCTGGTTCTTGAGGGGGCTCCATGCCAATTTCTCTGTGCTGGAGAGTGTTAGGTCACAGTCTCTCAGGTGGGGAACATGCCTGCTGGTTCTGGAGGGGGCTCCATGCCAATTTCTCTTTTTTTTGGGAAGTGCAAGGTCACAGTCTCTCATGTGGCTGACTGCCCACTGCTTCAGGAGGGGGACCCTTGTACAGCAGTCCCTGGAGGGTGGCCTACATTCCCTCCGCTGGTGGTGACGGGTGCACTGTGTCAGCAGGTGAAGGTGCCTCCTGGGCAGCCTCTTCTGGAGGTGAGGGCTGCACTGTTTCAGCAGGTAAAGGTACCTGCTGGGCAGCCTCTGCAGGAGGAGTGGGCTGTACTTCCTCAGCTGGCAGTGAGGAATCTGTGACCACTGGTAGTGGTGGTGTCACCCTGACAGCCTCTGCTGGAGGTGAGGGCTGCACTGTGTCAGCAGGTGAAGGTGCCTCCTGGGCAGCCTCTGCTGGAGGTGAGGGCTGCACTATCTCAGCAGATAAAGGTTCCTCCTGGGCAGCCTCTGCAGGAGGAGTAGGCTTCACTTCTTCAACTGGTGGTGAGGGTTCCGTGACCACTGGTGGTGGTGTCACCCTGACAGCCTCTGCTGGAATCGAGGTCTTCTTCCCCTTCATGGCAGGAGGTGTGGTATCCTTAGCCTTCCTGGCAGGGGTTGAGGGCTTCTTCCCCTTCATGGCAGGATGTGCGGGCTCGTTAGCCTTCCTGGTAGGAATTGAGGGCTTCTTCCCTTTCATGGCAGGAGGTGTGGGCTCCTTCCCCTTCATGGCAGGAGTTGAGGGCTTCTTCCCCTTCATAGCAGGAGGTGCGGGCTCCTTCCCTTCATAGCAGGCGTTGAGGGCTTCTTCCCCTTCATGGCAGGAGGTGTGGAATCCTTAACCTTCCTGGCTGGTGGAGTGGGATCCTTCAATGTCTTGCAACCACAACTAGGAATTCCTCCACTGTCCGCGTGCACTGTTTGGCTGTGGTGCTGGGCTGGGTCTTTGGGACCCTGCTCTTACAGGCAGGACTGGGGGGAGGGGATGGAAGAGGTCAAATTGGGCAAGGAAAAGCTTCTTAGGGATGGTGGGGCGGGATGAGGGAGGGGGGATTGGAGTAGAGGTTGAGAGAATGGTTGTTGGAGGTGTATGTCTGCTGGACTTGTGTGCAGGTGCATGGGCAATGTGCTGATGTGAGGTGGATCAATGTTGGGTGTCTGAGTGCTTGCGTTTGTGTCCTTTAAGGGGGACAGACAGGGGGAGAGGACACAAGGGATGCGTGGATGGATGTACTGGAGGTATCTGCTAATGAGGTGTGGGTGGTGCTTGTTGTGGTGATGCTGGTGGAGGATGCTGATGTAGTGCATGCAGGTGTTAGTGTGGACGTGACTGTGAGGGAGGGTGAGGAGGAGGAGGAGGGGTAGACAGTGGAAGCAGAAGAAGTGGTTGTGTCCCCAACTGTCCGGTGTTTGCGTGACTGCTTGTGGAATGAAGTGTGGTGCCTGTGTTTGACTGTGCCACTCTTGTGTGTTATCTTGTGTGCATGCTCGTCTGTATGTATGCATGTGATGGGTTGGGGTTGAGGAGACTGGGACTGGGAAGTGGTAGTTGGAGGGGGAAGGAAGGAACAGGGACAATGGCTGCCATCAGAGAGGAGGCCAGAGCATGAATCGATCTCTGTTGAGCCACCAATCCACCGTGGATGCCCTCCAGGAATGCATTGCTGCATCTGGGATGCCAGCCCCTGGACGGCATTCACAATGGTTTACTGCCCTACAGAGATGGATCTCAGGAGGTCAATCTTCTACTCTCAGGGCAGCAGGGCTCACTGGGGCAAGGCCTGAGGTGCTTGGGGTGAAGGAGATGCCCACCCTCCAGGGTGAACAGGCACAGCAACTCGCTGAGGGGCTACTGGGAAGGTGATACTGGTACGAGGGTGATGGCTGTACCTGCAGCTGGGGTGGTCACAGAGGTGTCCGCCTCAAACAGGGAGTTTCCTTTGAAGGAGGTGTCTGAGTCTGTGTTGCCGCCTCCTGTCTCCGCCGTGGTGCCCCTCTCGCCCTCCGTCCCATTAGTTTCCTCGGCTTCGGTGGACTCTGCCTCGAGGGTCCTGTGGGATGCAGCTCCCTCTGTCACCAGTCCCCCTGCTCCTCTGCCAGATGATGCTAATGCATACATGGACAGGATGACAGAATAAAAAAGGGGGGGAGAGAGAGAAAGGAAACACTGGGTCAATTACTGCATCAACAACGCAGTTGGCATACACAGCACCGTCACACATAGGGATCAGGATTGAGCACTATGTATTGCACTGCCAGTGATTTGGCTAGCAGCCAGGTCAAGATGACGACCACACACCGCCAACTGCATCCCTCCTGGGACCCACAAAGCCCTGACTGACATGGAATGCTAACAAGCTAGGTTACCTGCATTTGCCACACACCTATTACCTTTGAGCTGGATCACACTGCAATGTCTGACCTGGCATTAAGGGGCACCCACTAACTCACACCCACTACCCGGATACCATGCCACCTACCAATTATTGTAGTAATGCCCACAGTACTCACTACCTTGTTGCTGCTGTGATGCCCTCAAGTGCCTATCCAGCTCTGGGTATGCCACTGCGAGTATGTGGGCAATGAAGGGGGTCAGGATCCGACAGGCACCCCTCCCTCATTTGTAGTATTGCTTGCGTGTGTGTGTGCATGTGTGAGAATGCGTGTATGAATGCAAATGTGAATGCGTGTCTGCGTGCAAGTTTGGATGTGTGTACGGATGTGTGTGTGAATGTGTGGTGTGTGTCTGCGAGTGTGCATGTGTGGGGGAGGTTTGGAAGGGGGAGCATGGATAGAGGAGGGGGGTGGGGGTTGTCTGGAGTGTGTTGGGGGTGGGCCTCCTGTCAGTGACAGGGGAGGGATTCTCTGTCACTGGTAAGGTCTACCGCCATGGTTTTTGTGGCATTATGAACACCACTAAAACCATAGAGGTAGGCAGGGACAGTAGCGGCAGCCGGGTTGGAGATTGTTATCTCCAGCCCAGCGGCTGCTCCTACCTTGGCAGTCAGTGTCATACATTGGCGGGTTGGCTTCAGCCAACCTGCCAATGTCATAGTGTGGCGGTATGTACTGCCTGTCTGTTGGTGGTACAACTGCCACATTTCATCATGAAGAGCATCATGAAGGCTAAACCAACAATATACCACGGAGTGGACACTCATGCACACACAAATTACCAGGGGTGACGTGATTTCAACCCAGCCATAGTCCACTGCATCCCCCGAATACTAATTGTCATGGCTGTCACATGCCCTACCATGTATTGGAGATAGCCCAATATATCTATTGTGTTGTTGGTATGTGTACATTTGTATACCACACATAACAATGTGGTACATCCACAAATATGTGTTTGAACACATATGTACACTCCTAGTACACATGTGCTAACATGTATGTGGACACAGTGTAGCTACAAATGCACATATGCACAAAGTATAAGTCATTGCATGCATCACACACATAAACACACATATAGGCTGAACGTACCAAGGTCACCATCAAGATATGAATGGATAGGCAGATAGATGTAGCCATGCCATGATGACAACATTATTGCATGTCCCCTGCGTCATTGTATGCGAATCTGGGTGCACTCTGGTCCTACATAGCAAATTTCCACCCATTCCCATCATGCGTCAACAACTTTTTACGCAAACGGCTCAATTCCATACTCCGCAACACCAGAAAAATTACGCCTGGCCCATGAGCACCTAGAGTAAGTCCACAGGCCTTTTCATGCACAGTGGGACAAAATCAAGGCATGACTGTCATGCATCAAAAGTTTTGACGCAAATGTCTAAACTTCATACTTTTCTATGCAGCAAAAAGATGCCGGACCCCTGAGTATCTATCGCAAGTCTGCAGGCCTTTTACGCACAATGGGACAAAATCGACGCATTAATGTCATGCGTTAAAAAAAACGATGCATAACTGAAAACGTGATGCACAGCCCCAGGAAGTGATAAAACAGGACATCCTGCCTGCATACATGGCACAGTGAGTTCACTTTCACGTCACAGTCTAATTGTCTGTGACTGTGTGAAGGTGTGTGGAGCTGGTGTTGTTGGTGGAGTGGAGTTTTTTGATTGTTTTTCTGCTGTGTCCTATAATTGTTGTGTCTTTTTTGTCTTCTAATAAGACTTTTCTTGTGTATTTGTGCTGTGTCTGTCACTGTATTATGCGGTGTTTGTCTAGGGGTTGGGAAAGGGAGGATGGCAGATGAGGTGGGGTTTTTATATGACTTGTGCAGCATTACCTGCCAATGATACTTGTACTGGCTGGCCACGTTATCCAGGGCTACCCCCACAGAGGCCAGAGACCAGGAAGCAGCGTTGGGGCAAGGTGCTCCACCACCTGATATGAATATTCAGCACCAGACGCAATGACCACCGATTCAAACACCGTTGGGCGGACCTAGTCTCAAGAGAGCAAGATCTACTGGATTATCTGGGCATAAAGATCAGTGGAGGAGTTGATAAGTATCCCATGTCCATAGCAACACCATTATTTGCATACGCATGACAGGTGCTGATGAGTGCAGCATGTTTTTTCAAAGGATCTGCACATGTAGTACTGTGCATGTATTAACCCCTAGCACCACCTTAGGGCTGCCATTGTATTTAACAATTATGAAGCAGAGCCAGGGCAGAAGTGCCATCTTCCTTGCACAATCATAAGTGTTGTGATGCATACATAGTGCCGCTCTTTTTAGACCAGCACAACATAAGGCCTGTGCCAGGCATCATGCATGGGGGGGGGCCAACACCTGTTTGGGGGGGTTAAAGTACATGTCTATGGGAAATATGAAAAATTACCTAATGCCATATTTCCTGCCCTTTGAACGGCTACTCAGAGCAAGTGATATAAAGGGGCATAGAATTGTGTATGATGGACCCCTATGTATTTCGTGATAATCTGTTTTGTTCCTACTCCTGCTGACTACATCATTTGCCTCCATATAAATAAATGCAGTTGGGCCCTATCTGTACTATGATGTGCCTTATTTCTTATAAGGCGCACACATGACGGGGGAAAGGGCTACACTAAGGGCCACACGGACTGTAGTGATGCACTTGGTACAGCACCACTCTCCTTCAATCTGGCCCTTTGTGTCGTTGTCCAATGCCATTTAAGGGAGCTTGACTATGTACTGGGCCCAGACTACTAGCACTTTCCTCTTCCTGTACATTGTGTATCACATACACCCCAACCATTGTCTATTACCCTACACACATGTGCTAATTTTGTACCACAGGCCTGCTGCATCTAACTGAACGTATGGGGCTGTCCTGCATCTGTACCAGTATTGGCACATTACTCAGAACCCTGCACCAACACATGCATCCTTAGACCACAGAGCAAGTATGTCTGTGTTGAGGCATATGTCTATGTGCATGTTCTTATCACTTTGTGGACAAATAATAGAATACCATGCCAACAATGGCTGACCACACAGTATTGGCAAAACATCTATAATTTCAATCAGTTAATGTGCAAGTAAAAACAACTAAATGAACATAAGTAAACTGCCATGGCATTATAGCTCACATGTGTGTGCCTTGTAATGGCACACACATAGTAGTAACTACAAACAAGGATGTATCAAAGCAATTCTCAACACTTTGGAATATTCACACAACCCCCATACAGTTATCCCTCAGTTTGTGGTGACAATGATGTAGATGTCTTCAAAATTTGGAACAGGCTCAAAAGCTATGGGTGTCACAATTGGATGTCCCCTGCAACAACCATTGCATGCCTCCCAGATGCAAAATACAGTGTCAAGCAGTCCCATAGAGTCATGGATCTGTAAAGCTACAAAACACATGCGTGACAATTCCATGTATATATGGTGCAGTGAAGAGCACCACAGGAGTGTCAGGGAAAGTAATGGTTTGTAGGTGCCAGGGTCCACATTATCTGCGACTATGTGTGATTGACTGATCATAAATGTTTGACAGTTGATCTGATCCAGCACTAGGTTAACTTGCTCACTCATCCTAACAGGTTGATTTGTAACACTGTCGTCCATTCTCAGAAATGTCCAAATATCACAATGCTATGTTTTCCTTATAAGTATTGCAGGTGGATCTTCACCCTACACTGTTAGAGAGGTGGCCAAATTTGAAGTCTCCAATGCTGCCTGTAAATGTCACCTTATGCATCATGTGTGGCAATTCAGGGTTTGCTGTGAGACAGTCTGATGTGTGCAATGCAATAAATAAAAGTTTTGCGTGCCCAAAACTCAGATATTATTGGAGTTAGGATGGTGACATCATGTCTATTGCAATGTTGAGCATTGAGAATGGCTTAATGTGTGCTGGTATGGAATTGTGGGTGTTAGGAAATGGAATGCATGGCCACATATACATTGATGTCTATCATGATAGGTATCAGAGGAGCTGTTTAAGTAATTATCATGCCTGTTAACAACAACTTTGTCGCAGCACTTTTGACAGCACTGTGTGCCACACATAGCTTACACTTATGGAATGGTACAGTTGAAGGAAATTTATAAAGGCCTCTAGGGGGCTTATGTAGGAGATACTTACACCACTGGTGCTGCAGTACCCTTCAGATATAAATTGAAGCCGCAGTAGTGCAAAGAGCCATATTGTGCTGAACAACAGTCAGTAGAGTACACAATCAGTACACAACTCAGCTCCAGATGGTTGTGGGAAATGTCTATGGATTGCCCCAAAGCTAGGTCTCAGCAGAATTACCAACATGGTCCTGCTATCATGATATTTGTGAGTGACCTTGGTCACATCACATGTGCATATGATGTGAATTCTGAGTGCATACCTGGTACTTTGATGAAGTCTGACATGCATGTACACATGATTTTCAATATATAAGAATACTGTAGCAGCACCCTGTGCAGTGCCAAAGCTATTGTGGCCCTAAGGGCACCCATACAGCTACCATGTATGCGCTGCATTACACATTTTGCACAACAAAGAGCAGGATAGGGGGCATTTGTCATGTAATCTCTAGACAGCTTTGATGTGCTGGTCAGGCTTTTGCCAACCTTTATGGGGACATTTCATTATGCGTCATATGGCACATCATGAAGAATGGTGGGCCCCCTTGTAATGTATGGTCTTAAACCAGGGCACATGAATTAAGCTTTACCAAACCTTAAAATATCAAATGGCAAGTTTTCAGCCCCTTATCAGATGACCCCCCACCTTGCATCCTTGATGCATGGGCAAGCCTTGATGTAACTCCAGGGGTGTCAAAGTGGTAGCTTGTATACAAAGCCCCCCATATTGACAAGGACACAGGAAATCTAGACTTGTTGGGCCATGTGATCCTCACAAGTTTGTTAACACAAATGTTTAGCAAGGAGGCATTAGTCCACTCACCTCTCGGCCCTGATGGCCAACAATTGATAGTTGTCATCCCAGTAACATGTACCTGATACCGTAGATGACTGGTAGGAAATATTCATAAATTAGGAGTAAGTCACTGTTGAGAAATGTGTGGTGTACTGCATGTGTCATCTGTGGATGCAGTGTACATTTTGGTCCCCATTATGACTTCGGCAAGCTTTTCAGAAGTCTGCTGAAGCAATGGGCGCCAGAAGACTGCCAGTGCTGGCGGTCTTCTGATCACCATATTACAAGTACTGAAGGATTTCTGCCACAATTTGGGAGGGAATCCTCCATTAGTTGTGCTGGCGGTCTGAGGTGCAGGAGCGGTTCTACCCCCGGCCCCACCCAGCCAAAAAGACTCCACCAGCAATATAACGACCTGTAATACGGCCTGGCGGTGTCCTGATGGCAGGGCGCTGCTGGTGGTGGAAACACCTGTTCCCGTTCCCTCCCAGATGACCTCCTCACCGGACAAGGTAAGTTGATTGTCCGACAGCGGAGGGGGTGTTGTGTGTGCATGTGTGAGTGGATGTTGTCTGCGTGTGTGAATGTAAGTGTGTATGCGTGTATGTGTGCATATGTGTATGGGTGTTTGAATGCATGTATGATTGTTGAAGTGAGTGCGTGTTGGAATTTTTGTGTGAATGAGTGTATGGATGCATGTGAGTGAATGCATGTATGGATGCATGTGAGTGAATGCATGTATGGATGCGTTTGAGAATGTGTGTATGTAAGTGTTGATGAATGAGTGTATGTGGGGTGCATGTGGGTGTGTGTGTGTGTGCGTGCATGCGGGGAGTGGGGTGGGGAAGGTGCTGTTCTGGAAGGGGGTTGGAGGTGCTGATATGGAAGGAAATGGAGAGGTATTTGGATTGCGGGGGGGTTGGGGAAGTCATCTGCAGTGACAGGAAAACAATTTACTGTCACAGGTAGCCTTTCCTCCAGGGTTTTGGCAGAAAGCTGACATGTTATACCATCGGTGGTCTTCAGTGGATTGCTGGGTTGGAGATGCTAATCTACCCTGGAGGCAGAGGCCAACCTGCCACATTTATATTGTGACGGTCTTCACTGCTGGCCCGTCGGCGGTGAAGACCACCGCCGCTGCCCTTTGCGGTCTTCGGACCACCAGGGTCAAAATGAGGGCCTGTTCTACCTCCACCCAACGCTGTATTTAATGCTTTATTCTCCTCATTTTCAGCTGTCAATATGACACTTGAGGAACGATATGCATTCTACAAAAGGGCCGACAGATACTGTCACATTTTGGATGTGAATGCTGGGTACCAGATGATGGTGAGGAGGTTCTGGAAGGAAAAGGCCACAGGGGCATGGCGTGCTTTGCCACACAGGGCACCTCCGCAGCAGCCACAAAAAAGCAGGCCACATTGGGGGAAACATCAGCGGTCCAGTGGACCTCTGAGGGTCTGAAGCTCTCCACATTTATTACGCCTGTCACAAGCCAGGCAACCCTGCAGCCGCCGGCTGCAGTCTTCATCCAAAACTTTGAAAGTGACATGAGATAGGACATGACCGCTATGGTGGCCAGATTGGACGGTTTGACACAGGAAAGTGCCAAAAATCACAAGTTACTTAAGTACTGCAAAAGAAAATATAAGAAATTGAGGGGCATATTTATACTCCGTTTGCGCCAAATTTGCGTCGTTTTTTTCAACGCAAATTCGGCGCAAAACTAACGCCATATTTATACTTTGGCGTTAGACGCGTCTAGCGCCAAACTATGAGTAAAGAGCGTCATTTTTTTGCGTGAACGCCTTCCTTGCGTTAATGAGATGCAAGGTAGGCGTTCCCGTCCAAAAAACTGACTGCGACGGAAATGCGTCGTATTTATACTCCCGGGCAAAAATCACGCCCGGGAGTGGGCGGGCCAAAAAACCCCGCATTTGCGCTGGATTTTAGCGCCTGGGTCAGGGCAGGCGTTAAGGGACCTGTGGGCTCAAAATGAGCCCACAGCTGCCCTCCCATGCCCCCAGGGACCCCCCCTGCCACCCTTGCCCACCCCAGGAGGACACCCAAGGATGGAGGGACCCATCCCAGGGACATTCAGGTAAGTTCAGGTAAGTATAAATATATATATATATATTTTTTTTTTGGGCATAGGGGGGCCTGATTTGTGCCCCCCTACATGCCTCAATGCCCAATGACCATGCCCAGGGGACATAAGTCCCCTGGGCATGGCCATTGGGCAAGGGGGCATGACTCCTGTCTTTACTAAGACAGGAGTCATGTAAATGGCGTCTGGGCATCGTTAAAAATGGCGCAAATCGGGTGGAGGCGATTTTTTTGCGTCAACCTGACTTGCACCATTTTTAAGACGCCCTAACGCCATTTTTCCCTACGCCGGCGCTGCCTGGTGTACGTGGTTTTTTTCCACGCACACCAGGCAGCGCCGGTCTGCTTGCGCCGGCTAACGCCATTCAATAAATACGGCGCCCGCACGGCGCTTCAGAATGGCGTTAGCCGGCGCAAAAATATTTGACGCTAAACTGTGTTAGCGCAGTTTAGCGTCAAAAAGTATAAATACGGGCCTGAGTGTCTGCGCCACAACTTCTCAGGATTTAGGGGGTCATTCCAACCGTGACGGTAAAAGCCGCTTACCGCTGTCAGAAGACCGCCAACATACCGCCGTGGCCGCAGTAAACCGCCACTGTCATTCTGACCCACAACAGGCAAACCGTCAAAATACAGACATCCACAAAAGTCCGCCACACCAAAGGCCAGCGAGAAACTGGCGATGACCAAACCTCCACCGTCACGCCAACAGAAATACGCCCACACTATCACGACCCACGAATCCACGCGGCGGTCTTTCAACCGCGGTATTCCATTGGCGGTACACACCGCCGCGCTCAATATACACACACACGTATAAAACACAGCCACATTGGACAATTACAAATACACACACCTGATACACATACACACACCACTCCCACACACTCAACACAATATAAAACACACACCCACATCACCCACTAATCGCCACTGCTACAGAATCGGGACCACGCACTGAGAAAAAGAGAACTGAGCACCCAGACGCGCATTTTACTTTCACCCAGCACTATTTCCACGCACTTCACACAACACACCAATACACATCACCACACAATCCACCCCACACATCATCCACACCACCCCATGGCACCGCAAAGACACCCCAGGTTCTCCGAGGATGAACTCAGGGTCATGGTGGAGGAAATTGTAGGGGTAGAGCCACAGCTCTTCGGGACACAGGTGCAGCACACCACCATTGCCAGGAAGATGGAGCTATGGAGCAGAATAGTCGATAGGGTCAACGCTGTGGGACAGCACCCAAGAAATAGGGACGACATCAGGAAGCGGTGGAACAACCTACGGGGGAAGGTGCGTTCAATGGTATCCATGCACAACATCGCGGTGCAGCGGACTGGTGGCGGACCCCCAACTATTCCCCCAGAATTTACAACATGGGAGGAGCAAGTCTTGGCGATCCTCCATCCTGAGGGCCTCGCAGGAGTATCTGGAGGAATGGACTCTGGTAAGTCAAATCATCACTACTTCATCCCCCCCACCCCACCAGCATACCAACTCATACCCCCACCCTCACCCTCACCCCCATCACATCCTGCTCCTTGCAAATGTCTCACCATCACAGCCCACCCATCCCAACACTAATCCCTGCATGCGACCACAAAGCATGGACACCCATCACCAAAGCATGCCCACTGCACATACCCATCCCCCACCAAATCACCGTCACAAAAGCCCCCACACTGGAATGCCAGCACTGGGGTACAAGGGCACCCACCCATTACACGCTATGGCACACACAAATGCAATAACCATACTTTTATACCCCTGCAGGACCCGAACGCCACGTCACCGCGCAGGAGGGTCCACAAAGGTCCACTCCACCCCCAGAAGAGGCCCACAGTGAGGACAGCACCTCTGTCGACCTGGATCTAGATGACCAGCCCGGCCCATCGGGGACCTCAGGACAGTCGGTTCCCCTCACACAGCCACAGCCCATAGCAGACCTTCCCCCCTCTGGGAACACCAGCACAGCACCCACCCAGCGGGCCCATCCCTCTGTCCCCAGGACACGTCAATCAGCGGTGTGTCCACCACTACAGGGCACCCAGGTTAACCCACCACCCCAACAACAACAGGGACCTGGGGGCAGTGGTAGTGGGCACACGGTCCAGGGGACAAAGGCCCAGGGAAACAGGGGAACTGGGAGGGCTGCTGTGCGACAGGGGGGACAGGCCCAGGGAACCCACTCTCCACAAGGCCCTCTCCTCCATCATGGGAGCCTACCACCACTCCCAGGAGACGATGGTGACGGTCCTGGCCAGGTTTCAGGAGATCCAGCTTCTGCAGGAGGAACAGTATTTGGGGTTCAGGGAGGAACTACGAAACATCAGTTCCGCCCTGGCCACCATTGTAGGGGCTCTGAATCAGGTAGTCACCACATTGCGGGGCACTGTGGCAGGACAAAGGGCCCCTGACACTAGCATGGACCAAGAACTGCCTACCACCTCTGCAGGCGCTAGTGGACAGGAGGCCCCGCCACAGGACCAACAGGCCACCAGCACCCCACCCTCTGCAGAAGGAGAACCACCCCGCAAGCGGGCCCTGAGATCCAGGAAGAAGACAGAGTAAGATGCCAAGACCCCTGCCAGGAAAGGATACCTCCCTGATTGTCATCCCACTGTCCCACATTGACACCCTGTCCATTCTTATACTGCCCATGCTCCACTTTCCACAGGCATTTGGACAATGCACCTGTGATACTAATAGTCTGGACTCTGCCATGGACAATCCTCCACCATCACCCCTCACCGATTTGCAATCACCCACCAATATACAGCACTGAAATAAACACAGTTATTGCACAAAACAATCAGGAGTCTGGCTGTGATTTTGTACTAATGTATTAGACATTACCGTCCCAAAATGCATATTTACATTGTGATGCCAACATACCACTGTCACACAGCTGTAGTCCATGGGGAAACAAAGCAGATGTCACGCAGTATGGCCCACATCTCTGAAATTGGAAGGGAAAGTCACAACTCAGTTACCATACACTGGGGGAAAAGGTCAGACAGTAGAGAGGTAGTAGGGGTTAAGTATATGTAATATGCCGGGTTGGAATCTTACCTGTGTGTCATTGAAAATACTGCTGTATTACTGTGTTCCTGTTGTCTATGTCGTCCTCTTCAGCTTCCTCGTCTTCACTCTCCACAGGCTCCACAGCTGCTGCAACACCACCAGCTGGACCATCCTCCTGCAGAAAAGGCACCTGGTGTAGCAAAGCCAGGTTGTGAAGCATACAGCAGGCCACGATGATCTGGCACACCTTCTTTGGTGAGTACAATAGGGATCCACCTGTCATATGGAGGCACCTGAACCTGGCCTTCAGGAGGCCGAAGGTCCACTCGATCACCCTCCTAGTTCTCCCATGGGCCTCATTGTACCGTTCCTCTGCCCTTGTCCTGGGATTCCTCACTGGGGTCAGTAGCCATGACAGGTTGGGGTAACCAGAGTCACCAATTAGCCACACACGGTGCCTCTGGAGTTGACCCATCACGTAAGGTATGCTGCTATTCCGCATGATGTACGCGTCATGCACTGAGCCAGGGAACTTGACATTAACATGGGAGATGTACTGGTCTGCCAAACACACCATCTGTACATTCATCGAATGATAACTCTTTCTGTTTCTGTACACTTGTTCACTCCTGCTGGGGGGTACTAAAGCCACATGGGTCCCATCAATGGCACCTATGATGTTGGGGATATGTCCAAGGGCATAGAAATCACCTTTCACTGTAGGCAAATCCCATACCTCAGGGAAAACAATGTAGCTCCGCATGTGTTTCAGAAGGGCAGACAACACTCTGGACAACACCTTGGAAAACATAGGCTGAGACATCCCTGATGATATGGCCACTGTTGTTTGAAATGACCCACTTGCAAAGAAATGGAGTACTGACAGCACCTGCACTAGAGGTGGGATCCCTGTGGGTTGGCGGATGGGTGACATCAGGTCTGGCTCCAGCTGGGCACACAGTTCATGAATAGTGGCTCGGTCAAGCCTGTATGTCAGTATGACATGTCTTTCCTCCATTGTCGACAGGTCTACCAGCGGTCTGTACACGGGAAGATTCCTCCATCTCCTCGCATGTCCCAGCGGACGGTGCCTATGAAGGACAACAGCGAGCACAGAGTAAATCAACCCACAGGTACGTGACCACAGCTTGCACATAACATGATTCCCAATGCATTGAATGGTTTGTATGAGTGTTGATGCAAGGCCTAGGTATGTGTGACGCAGTTAAAAGTCAGCCATGTGGGCCCTTGAAATGGCGGCTGCCTGACCTGTGAAGTGTGACAATGGGATGTGAGGTAAATGCGCTGGCGTGGCACACCGTGGCGGTAGGCGGTCGAAGACCGTGGCGCAAAACAGCATTGGTTAACATTGAACCCTATGGGTCTCATGAGCCAATGACGATGTGAGCCGGCGGTCGCGGTACGCACCGCCGCGGTACGCACCGCCGCGGGCGTGACCGCCATTTTCTATCTGCTTAATCACTCGATACCTGATCTTCGACAGGAGAGGACCTACACTGCAAGTGCTGCTGTGACCTAGGCCTGGAAGAGACAATGACTCATGCGACTGGGGAAAGGGCCCCTGCCTTCACTGCTCAGGAATTGGAGAAACTCGTGGATGGGGTCCTCCCCCAGTATGCGCTACTCTACGGACCTCCAGACCAACAGGTAAGTACACTGGGACCATGCTTTGGGGGCAATGGCTGTGTTGAGTTGGGTGGATGAAAGATGGTGGGGAGGGGAGCGAATGAGGCATGCATCAAACGACGGATGACAGGATGTGCCACATGGCAAGGGTAGGGATGGGGGGCCACTCACATTGAGGGTGCAGAAGGTGATGACTCTTTTTCTCCCCCTGTACATTTCACATAGGTCAGCGCCCACCAGAAGATCGACATTTGGCGTGCCATCGCCAAGGACGTCTGGGCCCAGGGGGTCCACCACAGACGGGGCACCCACTGCCGGAAGAGATGGGAGGACATCCAACGCTGGAGCAGGAAGACGGCGGAGGCTCAGCTGGGGATGGCCTCCCAACGTGGGAGGGGTGCCAGTCGGACTTTGACCCCCCTGATGTCCCGGATCCTGGCGGTGGCCTACCCCGATTTGGATGGGCGCGTGAGGACATCACAGCAGACACAAGGGGGCGAGTACACTCTCATTCTGGTGACTTTGCGTACAGTGGAGGTGTCTGGGTGGGGGAGGAGGGCTGTGGGTATCCCTAGGCCAGGGCAATTTCTGTAGGCTAGGCCCCTCCGTAAGGCATGGCCCTGTGCCCCCGCCCCCCACCTCTGTAGGGTGCCAAGTACAGCTATTCATGGCCCTGTGTCATCTATGTGTGCAGATGTCATCCATAGGCTTGTAGGCCATGTCCCACGGATTGAGTAGTGGACCCCAAGTGCGCGGCGTAGTGCAGGGGGCTTCTGTGTCTGTCCTGTCCGCCAACTGTGTCGCCAATGCATGCACTCAACATGTCTTTATTTTCTCCCCCCCCCTTTTTTGTGGTCTTCCTGTTCATGTGTGCATTAGCATCATCAGGCGGAGGAGAAGTGGCATCGGAGCACGAGGGAGCTGCATCCCACATGGCCCTGGGGGGCCATGCAACGGATTCAGAATACACCAGTGGGACGGAGGGTGAGGGGAGCTCCAGCGGGGACTCGGGCAGACATAAGTGACAAGGACTCGTCCTCTGAAAGGGAGCTCCCTTGTGGTGGCGGCAACATCCGTGCCCCCCGCAACAACAGGTACAGCCGCCACCCAGCGCACCAGCACCGCCCTCCCAGCAGCCCCTCAGCGTTTGCCCCGTGCCCGCTCACCCAGGAAGGTGGGCATCTCCTTCGCCCCAGGCACCTCAGGCCCTGCCCCAGTCACCCCTGCTGCCCTCAGTGAGGAGATCATTGACCTCCTGAGGACGCTCACTGTTGGGCAGTCTACCATTTTGAATGCCATCCAGGGTGTCGAAAGAGAGGTGCACCAGAGTAATGCATACCTGGAGGGCATTCATTCTGGTCAGGCTGCCCTTCAGCGATCGTTCAACACTCTGGCCTCAGCACTGATGGCTGCAATTGTCCCTGTCTCTAGCCTCCCCCCTCCAACTTCCTCCACCCAGACCCTATCCCCTTTTCCCTTGCCTATCCCAGACACACCTTCAGACCAGCATGCACACCCCTCAACACCCAAGGGAAGCTCAGGCAGACATAAGCACCACACATCACACAGGCATTCACACAAGCAACATCCACATACAGACATACCAACACCCACTGCCTCCACTGTGTCCCCCTCCTCCTCGTCTCCCTCCTCCCTCCCTGTCACGTCTCCACTCACACCTGCATGCACAACATCTTCAGCCAGTACGTCCATCACCAGCACACACACCAAAACCCCCCGCACACGTGCAGTCACAACCCCCACTACCATTTACACGTCCCCTGTGTCCTCTCCTAGTGTGTCTGTCACCCCCTCTTCCACGATACACAAACACAGGCAGCCACCCACCCAACAGCCATCCACCTCACGACAACCTCCAGCCCAAGAACCTGCACCCAAAGACACCAGACTTAAGACTCCTACAACCACAACCTCTTCCTCCACTCCCATACCCACTACACCTACCCGTCCCACTGGTCCTAAATTGCTATTCCTGTCCAAACTTAACCTCTTTCCTACAACACCCCCATCCCGTCCATCTCATAGGACTCCAGTCAGCACCTCAGCCACCACAAAACCAGGACCTGTGATGACAGTCTGCCATGGACTGTGGAGTCCCCCACCCTCAAGGGCAGCCAGTTCAGTACGGAGCCAAGGCACGGGCAGCCCACCCCCGGAGAAACACCCGAAGATAGTCAGCGGCCGTCGCGAGAGGGTGAAAAAACCAGACACTAAAATCCCTACCATGGCTCCGGCACGAAGTGTGGAGACAGGTGGCACACCGCCCAAGGTGGGGAAGGGCCACAGGCAAACAGGGAAGGCTGGGAAGGGCAGCACGCCTGAGGAGAGCGCCATCAGCCCAGCTGGCCAGGAGGGCCCCGCCAGGCCCATCCCAGGTGGGCAGGAGGACACCAACAGGCCCGGTACTGCAGACCAGAAAGGCCCCGCCAGCCACCCGACAGATGGGCAGGAAGGCCCCACCAGCCACAGGACAGGAGGCAAATGACCTGCACGCCATGGCCTGATCCGCTGATCTGGGCCCTTCATCTCAAGCACCACTGAACTGGGCACCGCCGTCTCAAACACCGCTGAACTGGGCAAGCACCGCCATGGCAAAGCACCGCTGAACAGTCCAGAACCGCCATGGCAAAGCACCGCTGAACAGTCCAGAACCGCCATGGCAAAGCACAGCTGAACAGGGCACCGCCGTCTCAAGCACCGCTGAACTGGGCAAGCACCGCCATGGCAAAGCACCGCTGAACAGTCCAGAACCGCCATGGCAAAGCACCGCTGAACAGTCCAGAACCGCCATGACAAAGCACCGCTGAACAGGGCACCGCCGTCTCAAGCACCGCTGAACTGGGCCCTTCATCTCAAGCACCGCTGAACTGGGCACCGCCGTCTCAAGCACCGCTGAGCTGGGCCCTTCATCTCAAGCACCGCTGAACTGGGCACCGCCGTCTCAAGCACCGCTGAACTGGGCAAGCACTGCCATGGCAAAGCACCGCTGAACAGTCCAGAACCGCCTTGGCAAAGCACCGCTACAATGCTCGGACTTGTACATATATGTATATAAGTGTATTTGATGTGTAGATATATATATATATATAATTCAGCCAGTAATACAATATATTCCAATGTTTAGAATCATTTCCTTTTGTCTTTGCATTCTTCCAGGGGCGTTTGGGGGGGTAACTGTGATGTATTACTGTGCATTGATGTGTGTGTTATAGTGGGTGAGGGTGGGGGTGGGTGTGTCGCGTATGTGTGTCCCCGTAATATTTTCTCCTCCCCCCTCCCCTGTGTCGTAGGTGCAGTACTCACCGTTGTCTTCTGCGCCGGCGTTCGTGCTCCTGGTAGAGGAGCAGGAAGACAATCGCTGGGAGGATGTGGAGTTCGGGTTCCATGCTGTCCAGATTCCTCATGGGGTGTATGGAGGTGAGCGTTTTCCGCTTGAAATGGCTATTTCCGCCATGTTTTTATCAGCAGGGCTACCGCCCCGGAAAAGGTGGCGGATTGGTGTGTTGTGATAGGGTGGGCGGTACATTGACTCCCGCCTGTCTGTTGGCGGTGACCGCTGCGCTGTTTTTTTGTGTTGCCGTGGCGGGCGGTGTGGTAATGTGGCGGTCTCTGTTGGCGGTTTCCGCCAGGGTCGGAATTCAATTTTTTTACCCGCCAGCCTGTTTGCGGTTTGGCCGCTGGTTTAACACCGACCCCAAGGTTGGAATGACCCCCTTAGTTTTAGATGGGTAGTGTTAGGTTAGCGAAATAGTGTGGGGAGGCATAGGTTAGAGAAATACCGTTGGGGTGGGTTTTAGTACATGTTTTTAATTGGGGGGCTGGGTGGGGGTTATGTTGGGGTATATGTGTAAAAAAAAATAATAACAAAAAGTATATATTTGTTTAGCTCATATGTTACATAAGTACATGTGTGGTCATAATTATGTTGTCCTACTTGTATCTTGTCTCTTAAGGAGGGTGGAGAGACAATGTTTAGAGTGTGGTGTTACATGTGTAAGATTAGTTCAGAATAGGTTAGAAAGGCATAGTTGTAGGTTAAGTTAAGTTAGTTTAGGTTAGTTTAGTATAGGGTCGTTTTTATGATAGGTTTAGATATTTCATTTTAAATCCTGTTTATATAAGAGTATTTTTTTGCCTTGTTGATTGAGTGTCTGGATGTTCTCATGTGTGCACTGGCCAAGTTGAAGGAATGGCCTAGGGTATGCATATTTACTTGGACAACCATGTGCATCTCCTATGACCAAGGAGCTGGCAGATTCCCTGCTAAATAAAATCACGTAGTCCATACATTTGCCATCCACTGTTCCAGCCATTCATATTGTGTATGTACACGTTATCTTGGACAGGTAAGTATGGAACTTCAGCTGTCATTAGTGGGATCTTGCAATTTCATTGTTGAGAAGTATGGCATATATAACAACAGGCAAATTTTTTGAACTGTATACTGCAACTCTGACAGGTGCCCATCACTCATAAGGTTAGCCTCTTCTGTACCACACATATTAGTTGCACTGGTACTCCCATCTTGGTAAATTACCATTGACTTGGTTCAGAGCCATACATGCTGTATGTTAATTCCCAAGGATGTCTGTTCAGTATAGGTATATAATACTCTGTAAGTTGGTTGTAGCCAACAACATCATCATTCCCCTTTTTCATGCTAGGATCCTAGTGTGTGCCTTTGTGTCTGACAGTAAAGCACTCATGTAATGATGTGCTGTACTCATTGACATGGATTCACACAATGCAATCATTTAGCTGAGTAGATGGATCACAGTAAACGTAGAAATGTTACATATAAACAAGGTGCTTTATTTACAGGTGCAAGTGTAATTTCAAATGCTATCCAATGTCCAGTTCACTGACCCCATGAGAAAACCTTAGCCATTTGTAGTACAATCAGAGTCCAGGGGTGGGGGACATGTCATGAGACATGGTTATGAGAAGTGTGCTTTAGTGAGGAGGTTTAAATTTGCCAATAGGTAAGAATGCAGACATTGACATTGCATAGCAGACAAGTGAACAGTGGTTAAGTGAAGAGAGCACATTTCCTGCTGTCACAACACTGGCATGACTGTGAGCCCAGAACTAAAAACATACAGTCCATGTGCACAGACTGGTGCTACCAGAGGGTTTTCCTTGTGAATGATGTTTCTTCCACATCTTCATCCTCTGATGTGTGTAGTGCCTCCTGTGCCATGGGTGGTGGTGTTGTTGAGGTTCAGGGCGCCACATACACATCAGGAGATAGAGGTGTGGAGTCAAAGGTCCTGACAGCTGCCATTTGTGGGAACACACGAGGCATCACTGCAGCAGGAAGGAACTGCTGATTTTTCAACACCGCAGCAACATCACAGTGTAGGCAGCCATGTTTTCCCTGAAGGAGGACACTCCCTACTGTATAGACTCCAGGGTTTTCTGTATAGCTCCCAGCCTGTTGTCTATTATACTGCTGCCAGTGTGGGAGGACAATTGTTGAAGCCTCTGCCTCATGACAGCAGCTAAATCGGCCAGGGACTGCTGGAGTCCATGTAGTGGGGGAATAGGTGCCTCTGAAGGCAGCTGAGTTGTCCTTAATTGGACTGAGGCACCTCTGCACTCCCTGTAGGGTGCCTGCATTGGTCTCCATCCCCACCTGCTTGGTCAGCTCCTCCTGGACTCCTACCAATGTCCTCTGAAAGGTGATCTTTGGGTCCTCGGAGTCCAGAGCTGTGTCAGTACTGGCTGGTGATGTGTGTTGGTAGCTGGGTGGTTCATGTGGAGACCCCACAACACTGTGGAGGTCATTATGAACACAGTGGTAAACACCGCTGACTGCCGTGGTGGCAGTGAACAGAAGACTACAGTTGGCGGTGAATAGAAACCCTCCATATAATGAACCAAAATCCCGACCCCGTCAAAAATCATCAGTCCACCAGTCACCGCCAGGACACCTGGGACGGAAATGCTGGACCTTCCACCCAGCCACCGCCAAGCACACCCACATCCTGCCCTCCATATAATGATGCACAAATCATCTTGGCGGTCAGAGGAAGTCGAACGACCATTGGCGGTGACGATCACCACGGGCGGCAAGTGGACCCAACAGCAAGAAGTGCACACATTGGATAAGGTAGAAAACCACACACCTGACACACATCCACAACACCATAAAAATACTCACATACACACCTCACAATCCTTTGCAACAAAACCAGGCCAAATAAGACAGAGAGCAGCAGAAGCAGACACCGAACGCCACTATACACAAGACTCACACCGAACCACAGAAGAGCACCCTCACTGCGATTCCACCCCGACACCATTCACCACACTCACCATGTCACCCCCCCAAACATCCACGCTTCACAGAAAGGGAGCTAAAGACCATGGTGGATGAGATCCTGAAGGTGGAGCCACAAATATTCGGGGCAAAGGTGCAGCACACACCCATCACCAGGATGCTGGATCTATGGCAGACCATTGTCAACAGGGTTGATGCAGTGGGACATCATCCACGCACCAGGGACGTCATCCGTAAGAGATGGAACAACCTGCGGGGGAAGGTCAGGGGCATGGCATCAAGATACCACATTGCAGTCCAGAAAACAGAGGGAGGACCACCACCAACACCACCTGAATACACCAACTGGGAGGAAAAGGTACTGGCCGTCCTGCACCCTGAGGGACTCACTGGACTCACTGGAGGCATGGACTCGGGTAATTCATCTACAATTACCCCATATACAGCACACCTGGAATGCATGCACCACACCACTCCACCAACACCCACCAGGACCACTACCCCACCCAGCCCACAGCCACTGAATCTACTCCCCCTGCATGCCCACAAACCCACTAACAGGCCCACATCCCTCCCCCTGTGTGCAGCCACCTACCCCAGCAAGGATTCACAATGGAACTAAACCACCCACATTGCTACTCCACATCTGAAACAAAATGCAGTGCAAACCTCACAAAGGCACCCTGCATGGCCCCAAAAAGTTACACCTGCACAAAACAGCCCAGCCCTGTGCACCCGATCCGATCATGCATTTGTAATAGACATGTCCATTTCCTCCAACAGGCACCACCACCCATGATACCCTGATGGACGGGACAAGGAGTAGCAGTGCCCTCCAGGGAGACAGAGGCACCTCACAGGACACTGGGGATGGATCCCTGGACACTGATGAGCAGGCTGGCCCCTCACACAGTCCTGGACTGTCACCATTCAGCAGCCCCACCCAGGATACCACTGACATCCCTACAACCCAGCCAACAACATCAGCCCATGGCAACCATCCCCACACCTGTGTATCCAGGCCACAGACTTGTGGAACACAGGTACAGAGGCCACAGTCACCCCCTACCAACAGGCAGGAAGACGATGGTACCAGTACAAGTGGTACTGCCAGACCTGTACAGGGGACACAGGCACAGGGGGCTAGGCCCAGTAGGAGGGCCTCAGTGGCCCAGGGGGGAGGCCACAGGATGGATGGTGAAACCCAGGACGTAATCTCTGAGGTCCTGGGGGCATACCAGCATATCCATGACAGATTGGCACAGATAGTATCCACCTTGGAGCAGAGTCAGAGGATGCAGCAGGAACACCACCAAGAGGCCATGGAGCAGTGGAAACAGCACAACACCACAATGGCCAGCATAGCAGGAGCACTGCTGCAGCTGGTACAAACCCAGTCTGAGACCCACACAGGACAGGAGGCCCCCACCACGGTACAGGAGACAGACCGGACAATGACAGCCACAGTAGCAACATTCCATGAACTACCCTCAGAGGAAACACATGGTACAATCATGTCATCCCCTCTAGGTCAACAGCAGGCTCCCAAACGGACCCTCAGGCCAAGATATGGGACTGGAACCCCTGCCAAAAACAAGCCCCCCTCCAAAAAGTAACTCTGCTTCAATCTGCCCACCAACCATCCCACACAATCACCCACCAAACAGTGGTAACAATCAATAAGAACTCATGTAAGCATTGATGGACCCATCAATACCAATGACAAGGCATTGAGAACAACCACCCATGACCAACTGCCATCACTGTAAATTGCACTATGCAATCACTGCCACAAATAAAACACATATCACACCTGTAACACTGTCTCCTGTTATAATGTGTGAACCAAGTGAAGTATGGATGCAACTGGATGATAACTACTTTATTGGTAATGCCTAGCATGAAAGTACACCTGTGTAGTGTGTGCCTACATGTTGTGGAAAAAAAGGAATAAACTAAATTGTATTTGGTACCATGCAGACCTGGACCCAATTTCAAATAGTAGATTCAAAACCCCTCTAGATGACAAAGCACACTGACAGTATGTGTCACAAACAACAATGTCAGCCCTTAGTACCACATAGTTACTGGAAGTAGAGTTGTATCAGTTGGGTCCTGGAATTGACATCTTCCCCTTCCTCATCATCACCATCACTCTCCTCCCCTCTCTGAGGAAGCTGGCCAGGATATACAGCACCATCCACATCCAAGAGGGGGATAGAATTTCTCACTGCCACACTGTGCAGCATGCAGCAGGCCACCCCTATTCTACACACCTTTTCAGGCCCATAGACCAGGGAACCCCCGGAGATATGTAGACAATGAAATCTAGCCTTCAGGAGACCTATTGTGCGCTCTATCCCCCTCCTAGTACGTCCATGGGCCTTATTGTAATTCCTCTTTGTATCTGTCCCAGGATTCCCCACTGGTGTCAGGAGCCAAAGCAAGTTTGGATAGCCAGAATCACCTGGACAAATGTGCAAAACAGAGCAGTCAATGTCAAGCCTCTGAGTCAGACATCCTGGCTGTCTGCTAGGTGGCAGTTACTGACAGAAACACCTACCTATGTTCCACCCTCTGTCCTCTTGTAGTTTTTCCATCTTCTGTGGCACACTACTGTTCCTCAGCACAAAGGAATCATGGATTGAACAGGAGAGCATGGCATTCACATGTGAGATGTACTGGTCTGCAGTACATACCAATTGAATGTTCATGGAGTGAAAGATCTTTCTATTTCTGTACACCTTCTCACTGAGTCTTGGGGGTATTATAGGTATGTGATTGCCATTGATGGCACCAATCACATGGGGTATGTTTGCAAATGCACAGAAGTCAGATTTGATGGCAGGAAGGTCAGTACAGACCTCACATAGGACCGCAAGTGTCTTCCAAACACATTTAGAAATCTTGTCAGTATCATGCTTAACATTGGCTGTGAAAATTCTACACCCATGCCCACTGTCACTTGGAAGGAGCCCTTGGCTAGGAAATGGAGTGCAGAGAGCACCTGCACTTTAGTGGGGATGGCATACTGATTACGATTTGCCAATCTCAGTGCTGGATCCAGTCATGCACAAAGGTTGAGAATAGTTGCACGTGTGAGTCTGTAATTGATTATGATGTCACGCTCCACCATGGTCCTCAAATCAACAAGTGGTCTGTACACCGATGTGGTCCTTCCTCGCCACAAGGGTCGGTACCTAGGAGTGATATGAAACACGTGTGAGGAACACACAGACATAGGCACACATTGTCATTCATTGTGCACTGCTTACTTGATTGTAGGGACTCAAAAGTAAAATGTTCTTGACAGAATTTCATCTAGACCTTAATGAGTGAACAGGGTTTGATATGTGTGGCATTGTTAATGCTCACATGCATAGGTGTGTTAGGTGAACAATAGGGCCTGCATTGTGCAAATATATTTATTATTAATGCGTAGTTTTTGCCCAAAAAATGTCTGCCCCCTGTAGTCCAGAACTGTTGCTGTGGAAGTGACCTCATACCGCTAGCAGTTGACGTAACAGCGTACGGCAGTGTTTACCGCCGTTCGCTCCGTCATTGGTTAACATGAATGGCAATGGGGAATCCTGGTGTATCATGATCACTGCTGGCTTTGACGGTGCACACCGCTGCAGTATGTATGCAAATTCGTCACCCCAACTTCACTTGACTCCCTGATCTCGTGCGAGCAGGTACTCCACTGAGTGTACTGCTGTGTCCTGCCTCTGGTCATGGTAGTGGCTCATGTTGCAGGGGAAAGGGCCCCTGCCTTCACCCAGGAGGAATTGGAGAGGCTAGTGGACGGGGTCTGCCCCTGTATGCCAAGCTATAAGAACAGCCAGAGGTACAGGTGAGTCGGGGGTTAGAGGGCACTGTTTGTGTCTAATGGATGATGTTGTAGGTACATATGTGTGCACCTCTCAGCCTGCATGGGGCATGGTTCATGCTATGCTGCATGCGTATCTCCTGTAAGTCTGTCAGTACTGTCCAACCCATAGTGGACGTATAGCCAGTTGTACATATTTTCCAAGTGCCTGACCTCTGTGTTACATTTCTGTGTGTCCCTTTTAGGTCAGCGCCAATCAGAAGAGGGCACTTTAGCATGTCATCGCCAAGGACGTGCGGACCCTGGGGGTCTACAACCGGTGGAGCACCCACTGCAGGAAGAGATAGGAGGACTTGCGCACCGGGTGCGAAATATCTGTGAGGCCCAGCTGGGGAAGTCCTCCCAACGTGGAAGGGGTTCCCGTTGGGCACTGACCCACCTCATGCTACACATCCTGGTGGTGGCGTACCCAGACCTGGATGGGCGCTTGAAGGCTGCACAGCACTCACAAGGGGGTGAGTACTCATGTCACAATCTTAACCCTTGATGGATGTCTGTGTGTCCATTATGGTTTATGCTGCTTAGTTGCAGGGACTCTCACTGAAGTCCATCTACATGATGCCCCCCATAGGGTGTAGGGGTGTTTTGGTCAGGTCTCCTACACATCGGGTCCTTAGGTAGTTCAGGGGATGGGTGTAGAGCAGGGTTCTGGTCACTCGTCAGGGGCATAGTGGAAGGGGCTGCCTGTTGGGGGGGGTCTTCTGGGTGGGTGTTTGTCTGGCCACTATGTTCACTCCCTTCAGCAATTTATAAGTGTCTCTCCTGTTTTGTCTCCCCATACCTGTTCTCTTGTGTTGTCTGTGTACATCAGCATCATCTGGCGAGGGAGCTGAGGCACAGGCAAGTGGGGATACAGCGGCCCACAGATCCTCAGAGGCAGAGTCATCCGATGCCAAGGGGACCAGTGGGTTGGGTTGGGCGAGGGGAGTACCATGGGGAGGCAACTACCACTGGAGGTAGTGACTCCAATACCTCCTCCGAAGGGGGCTCCCTGGCGGACCTTAGTGGGCACACCCCTACAGTAACATCTTCCGCCACCCCATGCCATCACCTCCCTCCCTTTTGCTCCCCACCGAGTTGCCCGTGCCTGCTCACCCAGAAGGGTGGGAGTCTCCTTTACCCAGGCACCCCATCCCCTGCCCCAGTTAGCCCTGCTGCCCTCACAGGGGAGGCTATTGACCTCCTGAGAATCATCAGTGCCATCCAGGGGCTAGCATCCAGGGGCTAGCATCAGAGATGCAGCAGACAAATTCCTATCTGGATGGCATTCACGGTGCAGTGTCTGGCCTACAGAGATCTTTTCAGGCTCTGGCCTCCTCTTGGATGGCAGCCAGTTTCCCTGGTCATTCTGTCCCCCCCTCCATCCTCCTCTACCCCTTCCAGCACCCCACTCCCTTCACCTGTCCAAAGCACACAATCTGACACCCAGTCAAGCACCTCAACACACAAGAAGCACACTTCTAAACACAAGCACCACACCTCCCACCACAAGCATTCACACAGCCAACATACACATGCACACACAGCAACATCTACTTCCCCTAGTGTGCCCACCTCTTCTGCCTCCCTGTCTGTCCCCTCTACATGCACACCCTCAAGCACTGCACCTTCAGTCACTGTTGCTGAGCCTATTCCTGCACTCACCACAATTGCAGACATGCATACATGCACCCCAGACACCACAACTGCACTCACCACAACTACTGTAGTTGACACATGCAGCACACTCACCAGACTTGCAGACACCCACACAACTTATATCCACACTGGCAGCCTGTCTTTTCCCACTGTGTCCACCCCCCTCCTCTAAAAACACACAAACACACCAAGACATCCACCCATCACACATCCACCACACCTCAGCATACTGTCCAGTCACCTGCACCCACGACACCCACACCTACACCACTTACAACCACACCCTCTACCTCCACTTCCATGCCCTCCTCCAGGCCCAACCCAATTGCACCCAAGAAACTTTTCCTCTCCTGTGCTGACCTCTTCCAACTCACTGGCCAACCCCGACTTGTCCCTAAGAATGCCCACCTCCTTGCCCTTTCCACTCCTCCCACTTCACAGCCCGCCCCTGTCCGCCCTCACATTCCCGTGCCCCTTCTCCAGAGAGGAAGAAGCCCCGTGCTGAGACAATTCCATCTGGCTCCACCTGGTCGAAGCACACACCCCCAGCTTCCAAAGCCAAACCCAAGCCCCCTCCACCTTCCGAGCGTAAGTCCAAACCCCACCCCCATCGCAAATCCCCACCCCCACCACCCTCTGTCCCTGTCCACTGAGGTGCCTGGATGCCCCTTTGTTGCCCCATTAGGTGGAGTACCGTGCATTTTTGGGAGCCAGGTTGGGGCCATTGTAGCCCATAAACGTCTGGCACTATGGACTGGCCATTGGCCTTGTTGTGAATAGTTAGCTCTGTGAGCTGAAATAAATATGTTTGTGTGCCCTGCATTTTGGCGGCACACTCTTGTACCCTGGTCTCTTGTTTCACTGTTTGTGGGTGTGGGGCATTTGTATGTACTCTGGTCAGGTTCGATTTGCCTTCTGTCGGGTAGGTACCTCTTGATGTGGGGTGTATGGGTTGTGCTGCTGTGAAGGGTTGTGGGAGCGTTGCGGGGGGGTGGAGTGGGTGGGTATGTAACTGTGCCCTTTCTTCCCTTGTTTAGTAGGTTGCTGTACTTACCGTCGTCGTCTTT
The DNA here is from genome assembly GCF_031143425.1 of Pleurodeles waltl. Taxonomy (NCBI): domain Eukaryota; kingdom Metazoa; phylum Chordata; class Amphibia; order Caudata; family Salamandridae; genus Pleurodeles; species Pleurodeles waltl. The sequence goes on from NC_090439.1 coordinate 277,533,778, forward strand.
GTCGGCGGTCTCGGTCGTGGAGGTATACGGCAAAGAGCAGGGCTGGCATGATCTGCAGCTCTCCATCCATGTCTGTTTCAGCGCATTGCATGGGCCTCTGGTGAGTGTTTCCTTATATTAGGTTTGTTTCCGCCTGGCATTATGTGGCGGTGGTTCCTGCCCCGGAACTGACGGCTGTCTAGTGGTTCATTATTTGATGGGTGGGTTGGTCCTTTCCGTCGGCCTGTGGGCGGACTTTGCCGTCGTCGTCGGCACTTCTCTAATGGCGGTGGGTGGTTTTCAGGATGCCCGTTTTTCAGTTGGTTCTTTTTTTGGCTGTCCAGACCGCTCCTCTGTTGGCGGCTTTTACCGCCACTGCCAGCAGCATGATTTACACCGCTGTGTTCATAATGAGGGCCTGTGTGTCCTCCCTGCAACTGGAAGTTGTGTCTGGAGGGATCCTAGGACATCCTGGAGAGTCTCTACATTGATGGTTGGCAGTTGGTCATCCATGTTTTCTGGAAAATCCAGGACAGGCAGGTCGGCAGGAGGAAAGCCATCATCCTCTGCAATTAGATAGAGAAAAGTAAATCTTAGATTGTTGTGGCTGTTGACATGGCACATCATTTACTTGCCACTGGAGGCTCAGTGACATTTTACAGACCCAAGGTTGTAGTTGTATATTATGGGGGTCATTCCGACCCCGGCGGGCGGCGGGTGCCGCCCGCCGGGCCAAAACCGCCCAACACCGCACTGCAGTCAAATGACCGCGGCGGTGATCACAACTTTCCCGCTGGGCCGGCGGGCGATCTCAAGCAGATCGCCCGCCGGCCCAGCGGAAAAGCCCCAGCAAAGATGAAGCCGGCTCCGAATGGAGCCGGCTGATTTGCTGGGGTGCGACGGGTGCAGTGGCACCCGTCGCGATTTTCAGTGTCTGCTTTGCAGACACTGAAATTCTTAATAGGGCCCTGTTAGGGGGCCCCTGCAGTGCCCAGGAACAGGCTGGCGGGAAGGGGGTCGGAATCCCCATGGCGGCGCTGCATGCAGCGCCGCCATGGAGGATTCCCTGGGGCAGGGGAAAACCGCCGGGAAACCGCCGGTTCCCCTTTTCTGACCGCGGCAATTGCCCCGGAAGCACCGCCTGCCTGTTGGCGGTGCTTCCTCTGCCCTCTTCCCTGGTGGTTACAAACCGCCAGGGTCAGAATGAGGGCCTATGTGTAGCTTTGTGCTTCACACATGGGACAAGCTCACAATGTATTTTGGTGCATATTTAGGTGCCCCTAGCACTACCTGAGTATTTCTTTTCGTGACGCTCGGGTGGCAAAATGCCCTGTGACATTTTTACAATGTGGTGCTAAGTGACTTATTGTGGCTTAAGGCCATCTTGTAAGAAGGGCCCCTTCACACGCAGCACTTTGTGTGGTAGGGACATGCAATGGGCGTTGCTGTGGATGTGCCACAGCAACACTCATTGTTTTTTGACAGTGCCTCAGAATGATGGATTTTTGTAAACCAGAGTCCTTGCCAAAATATCCCACCACCCCAGGGGTGGCATTGACATGGTGCAATGATGTTGAATGCCATTTTTTTCTCCTCATTTTGAACTTGTTCCATGTGTGCTGCACTTAGCAACACACATAGACAGAGCTAATGGCCTTTTAAGGAATGATTTTGTGCACACAAAACAATCTCTCCCTCAATGAAGATTTCTGCCTTGCTCCACATCAGCTAATTTAGCCCCAGCCCAGGGAGTGACACGGGTGCCCCATATTCTAGTGAGTACTGGCCATAAGTGAGCTTTGAAAATGATGGTGCCCAGACTGCCACATTTGGGATAGCGTGGCATACCATCATTTCCTATTACATCTGGATCTTTGTGATTTTATTCCACACCACCTACTTCCTTGCAGGCTCCTTGTCCTTGCCACTGACACAATGGTGGCAGTTAATTAGCCTTCCTATTCACCATGGTGGACATTGCCACTATAGTGTAATGTGTGCTGTTGCTCTTTTGGTGCAATAATGCATTGGCACCATGAATGATGGGACTAATGCAGCATAGCACAGGTAGGTCTATTGCATACAATGATTTTGTTACAATTTCAATTGCCTGTAGTAGGGACCCACATTTGCTATTTGGAGGTGACACTGCAACCATTATATAATATCTGCCCCATTGGATTGCCCCTCCCTAAATTTGGAACATTTCCCTGCCCACAAGATATCAGCAACAGTCGTGTGTTGGTGTAAGGATGTTGAATGTGGATCAATGCATGCATTTTGTGACTTTGTAGATGTGGCACTAGGGGAATGTGCACCTTGGTTCCACATGGGCTGTTATTTGAATGATGGTACAGTTGCATTACCGGCTGGTGACATTGTGCTGGAAGTGCAACATTGATGCCACTTGTGCCAGTTCTCACGCATGTTGATGTACCATTAAGCAGTAGACAACCTTTCACACAAGACACTCTGGGCCTGATTACAACTTTGGAGGAGGTGTTAATCCGTCCCAAATGTGACGGATATACCACCAGCCGTATTACGAGTTCCATAGGATATAATGGACTCGTAATACGGCTGGTGGTATATCCGTCACTTTACCGTCACTTTTGGGACGGATTAACACCTCCTCCAAAGTTGTAATCAACCCTCTATCTTGTCGGATGGTGAGATTGCAGCTACTTGTACAGCTGCACACAAGATGTTCACAGACATGCTCCATGTGTTGTATGTCTTTTATTTACGGCTCATCCTCATATGGCACATAGAGTTTTGTTTGAGTTGTTGTGGGTTCACCCTGTGTGGTTTGCGTACCACAGGTTGCGCACTTTAGGCCAGATTTTTCCAAGTGACACAGCTCAGTGCAGCAGCAATATGTGTTGCATGACTCTGCACCTGTTTAGAAACGCAGGGATTTGCCATCTTTACAAGAATACAGTACACCCCTGCAATTTCTCCTGCATCTGCACAGATTTGTTCTCCCTGCACCAAAACAGGCATTGTTGCAAAATGTGGAAGGGGCGCCTTGATTGAGGGGATATATTGTTTATGTGCAGGGAGGTGTTCCTTCCTGCACATGTACAAGCTATTTTTGCTAAGGTGGCATTTCAATATGTGCTGCAAGATGCAGCACACAAGAGAAGGGCAATGAGACAAGGAGGAAGGGAAACATTTTGGCCTGTTAAACCAACCTGACACCACCCCTGGGGTGGTATTGACTTCAGTCCTAGTCTCTGATGTACAAGTTGTGTAGGATCCGGGGCTTTGACAATATGCAATGGATGTTGTCATGGCAAAGCCACACCACACTATTTGTGTGTCCCTTCCAGGCAATGTGCTGCATATTTACATAGTGGAGTATAGCTGTAGTGAGTGGCTTACGTCCATGTTGTGTATATGTTGGAGTGCATTGCACAACCAAAGCATCAGTACATATGTGGCTTGGGTGGGGATAGCGCATCTTGATTCAGGGCCTAAATGTTCTGATGAAACCCTTTAGCATGCATTGAGTGTGTCCTATGTGCTTCCTCCTTCTGTCATTGGTGGAATTCCAGATATTTCCACCCTGCAACTTCCCTGCATTTGTGGTAGTTCTTGGTAGTCTGTGCTGTCCTGTCCTGCAATACCAGTGACCAGCTCCTCCAGGATCACCGATGTGACCATCTCCTCCAGCTCATCCAGATCCTCCTGTGGTGCAGGACTTTCACCTCCAGTCTGCAGTCCTGCCTTTCGGTTCCTGGCCAGTTTCTCCTTAGTCCTGCACTTGCAAGAATGTCAGGGCTTCTTGAATTCGGTGACAGTCCTCTTCACCTCTGCCACGCTGTTGACTTTGTCTACTATTGTCTGCCATATTGCGTATCTCCTACCGACTGGCAATTTGGAGGTGACAAAGAGCTGGAGCTGGTGCTCCATCACCTCTCTGACCAGGATGTCATGCTCCTCCTCACTAAAAAACCATTTGCGCTTACGCCTCTCCTTTTCCTGTGACTTTGCTGGACCCTCCTGGCTGGTACTTGAGGGATTGGGGTCTCCATGGGTTCTCTTCTGGCCTGCAATCTCCATCTTGTCATTTTTTAAATATGACGCACCGATGGCACTAACGAATGACGGTAGCTTGCATTAAAAATTTTGACACACACCTGCTAGCGCAGTTGTGCATAATTTTTCATAAATATAGCCCTACGGGGCATATTTATAAGCCCCTAGTGCCACCTTGCGCCACATTTGCAGCATTTATTTCGATGCAAACGTGGCATTTACCACATGCCATATTTAAAAGGCTTTGCACCACTTTGTAAACCCTTGCACCACATTATGCCTGCGCCAGGCATTATGTATGCAAGGGGGGTCGATCTCCCATTAGGGTGGCTGAAAAAATGGTGGAAGGAAATCTATGAGATTTTCTTGCGTCATTTTTTTGGGCACTTTTAAAACCTGCTCAGAGCAGGCATTGTAAGGGGGCACACCATTACTTAGAATGGGCCTCTATGTACTCTGCAGGAGTACTGCAAACATTTTGGCGCTACTCCTACAGAGTACATCAATAGTGTCACATAAAATGACGCTATCGCCCCATGCCCTGGGACACCGTATTTTAAATATGACGCACACATGGTGGTGGTAGGGAGGCGGTAAGGGGTGCAAGGAAAGTGGCGCTGCACTATTTCCTTAAATCTGCCCCTAGCTGTCAGATTGGTCAATTAGGTTTTGCAAATCATCCCATAAGGGTTACATTCTGTGCCATAAGCTTATCTTGCAGTCCCAAACCCAAGCTGTTCTGAAGTAAATGTTTCAAGCAGTGGTAAATTCCCTCTTTGTGTACAGATTTTAGCAACCGAACAAAATCTGTAAAAACACAAGAGATCGAAGTGAGCATCAAGACTTCTAAAATAATAGTCTTTTCTACCTCTTCCATGCACGGTCGACCGATAATCTTTTAAGAGAATAGAGCTGGAAAGGGGCAGTAAGTGAGATGCCTGGTCACAATCTTGGGCACGTAGAATACATGGCTGTATTGCGAACTTTATGCATTATATCTCTGAGGGAAGAAGCAGTTTAGGGTACGAATAAGAAAACCTTGGTATCAAAATATTTGGATAGTATTGTTTTTAAATCCAATAGTGAAGAAATTAAGGTTTTGTTTGATGGGAAAACATTTAGCCTGTTATTAGTAGCATTAGCAGAATTACTTTAAAAAGATCTGTGTTATTGTATGCAGTTTCAATTAACTCTCAGCTGTGGTGGGAAATGTTATTGTATACTGCTCTATTTTGCTTATTGTGTCAAAAATCAAATAAAGACGATATTAGAAGGTCAAGTGAATATCATATCACATTTTCGCTCACAATTTGCTCTGGCACTTGAGATCCATCTGTGTTTATCTATTAGGAAAATATATATTCGCCTTTGTTTCATTTCGTTAGAACATTTTTTGTCTTCTGTCTAGGTCCCGTTTAAAAATGGAACATTAAACTAAGTTCAAAGGAGTAAAGCAGAAGTTTAGTTTTACAATACTCTGTGACGCTTTTCGGCGTAGGGCTGCAAGCATAGTAGCGGACAGAATGCCAAACACACTATAGCATAAAATCGTATATCACACATAGAGGGCTACGGGAATTATGCGACTGTGTGACCACGGCGATTTTTGCATAATTATAGACTTCATGCATTTGCCACGTAATCCATCATCTGTGGCACAATCTGCAGATTTTAACATATTTTTTGTTTCTAGCTCAAACAAAACAAAAGTTACTTAAAATGCAGTGGTTCGTTTTGCCGAGCAGTAGAACACCCTTTGCAAATCTGGGCTGGTCTCCTTTCTGTCACTTATTGCTATATTTCGTTATTAAACTGGCCCTAATGAGGTTCAACCTATTCCCAGTTAGTGTTACTGAGTATGAAATGACTAAATAGTGAAGTAATACTATTGCAAAATGTGCCCATTACGCCACACAAATTTGCCTTTCTCGCCGCATAATTGTCTCAACCCTGCTGCGTGACTTGGCCCTCTCTTGCCACATAATTCATTAACTCTGCTGACATTTTAAGACCTCATTACGAGCCTAGTTGTAATCACTAATCAGTTAAGAAAAGAGTTACGATAGCTGGTTTGGAAAATGTTACCCAGGCATTTTGCCTAATCGAAACCAGGCATGAACATGTTTCAATACTTTAACATCATACACTTAACTGGCAGAGTCATGTACATGGGTTCTGTCAGTACGTACCCCCTTTTGGCTGCTGTGCTGCCCTCAAAACCCATCCACCTCAGTTTAGGCCACTGCCAAAATGCAGGCAATTAGGGGGGTAAGGGTCCGACGGGCACCTCTCCCTCACAGGGGGAACATCCCCAGCTGAGCCTCTTCCGGGCTCAGCATCTCAGGTTCTCCCACCGCTTCCTACAGTGGGTGTTCCTCTGGCTGTGGACCCCCAGGGTCTGCACTTACTTGGCAATGGTATGCCAGATTAAATTTTTTTGATGGGCGATGACCTGCATGGATGACACAAACAAAAGCAAAAAGTCAGGTCCATATGCACCATACCAACCAACGTTATTGGACAGAACACTTCAGTAACAGCAAGCAGGCAAATATTCCCATCCTCTCAGTTCATACTCATGTACAAATTAGCATCTGCATGCATCAACACATTCACTACTTTTCACTTCAGGTACACCATCATACACCACAACTTTCAAACATTGGTACTGCATAGGACGCAGCTCCTCCTCTGGTGCTCCATGTAGCTGTCCACATAGGGGTAGGACCTCCTCCATGAGCTTGTCCTAATCTTTAGGGGTGAAGGCTGGGCCCTATCACCTGGAAGACATTGCATGATAGCTCCCAGAGGCAGTGCACAGCAGCTCAGGTAGTGGAAGTCTTGCTGGCAGCAGTGTCAGGAGTCAAGTGAGCAATACTTTAGAATATGGTGGTCACATCTGCCACGTACAGAACAATCACTGCCGGTGGACATTGCCATCGGCCCAAGTCTGCCAAAGGCAGCAATGTGTTCTAATGGCGATTTCCACCGTGGTTGTGGCGCCTTCCGCCATGACGACTTCCGTCGGTGGACTTAGGTCACTTCCACATGTCCAGTTCGGTAGGTCATGTGGCTGTCATGTTGATCACATTTCATGTATGGAAGAGTTTTGTAATCTGCGTCATAAACCAAGTCCTATATTGTGCATTATATCTGTAAATACTGCCTTCCTGTTTATTTGTCTATTAGCGCATGTGAGTAGCAAAAGCTATGTAACTAAAGGGCATGTGGTGCTTGAAATGCACTCCTATTCTCAAGATCCTATATGCGTTGTTAATGTAGAGAATGTGCAACAATATGTGAACATGTCAAGTCGGTTGGACTAACAGAAAAAATACAGTCATAGATCAATATGCATGCGTAGTACATTAGGTAATTGAGGAAATGTGCTCCAAGGAGAGTGTCATAAGATGCATAGTTATGTACTGTTCTGTAGATGTCAGAGGGAGTAGCCGACCTCAACAGCAGATATGTGTGACTTATATATGGACATTTACATGATGTGTGCATGATTCATGTCACATACTATATTTAAATGTTTCCAAATAGTTACCCTGCCATAAGTAGAGGAAGACAACCACCAGTGTACCGCCCACTAGTAGACCTGTATACCATGGAGAAAAGACATAATATCCAGACATATCGGCTGAATCTGCATGCAGTCATGGATTTTGTGATCAGTTGGAGCCAGATGAGATGCATGCCATACGCAATCCCTATATCATACCTCCCATCGTTCAAATCATGTCAGTACTACACTCCGCTACTTCGTCCTTTCAGAATACAGTGGCCCTAACTGCAGGGATGTCACAGCCCTTGTTCAGTCTGGTTTTGAAGGAGTACTGTGTGCATTGTTGAAACACCTGGACAGCTACATCAAGTTTCCCCAATGTGCAGATATGGCCTATGTGAAGGCAGGGTTTGTGCTATAGAATACATTCCACATGTGATTGGAGCCATCGATAGCACCCATGTAGCCTTGGTTCCCCCCAGTGCCAATGAACACATGCATAGGAACAAAAAAACTACCACTCCATCAACGTTCAAGTTGTGTGTCTGGCAGACCAGGACCTTTCACAAGTCAGTGCTAGGTATCCAGGATCAGTCCATGATTCCTTCATCATGCGGAACAGCAATGTTCCACTGCTGATGACATGACTCAACACAGAGAGGGCCTGGCTGGTTGGTAAGTTACAATTAAAATGTATGTTTGCAAACTATGGCCCTCATTACAACCCTGGCGATCGGTGGAGAAACTTCGGTAATAACTCCAACAGGCCTGCGAAAAAAAAAATGGCATTACAAGCATGGCAGTGATCGCCATGCTAAACCGCCACTTCTCCAATCCGACCGCCAGGGTGGTAATGACCGCTGGGCCTGAGATTTCGGTCTCCAGACCAGTGGCTGTCACAACACTGCCGCCGGTATCACGACCCCGCACACTGCCATGGATTTCGTGGGGTTCTGTACCGCCACAAAATCCATGGTGGTAGGCACTATCAGTGCCTAAGAATTCCTTCCCTGGCACTGATAGCGATAGCGGTCTTCCAAACCCCTTCCCCCTACTCAGAGTCCTCCCCCCACACCCCTGGCCCCCCACACCCCTCAAAGGTTACAGGACCCGCCTTCCCTCCCCCCCAACATTGCAATGCACCCCCACCCTACACGCATACAGACACCACCATTACACATACCCGCACACATACCAACAAACAAACCAACAGACACACACAGTCATACACGCACACATACATACAGACAAACATGCACACAAACTCACAGACATACAGATCGACACGCACATATTTTCAAACACACTACACCCCCGCATGCATACACGCAATTACACACTCCCTCTCCACACTCACACCCCCATGCACGCACACAACACACAACATCCTCCCACCCCCGTCCCCTAACGGACGATTACCTTACCTTGTCCGGTGATCCTCCGGGAAGGAACGGGATCCATGGGGGCTGCTCTGCCACCAGCACCCCGTCACCAGAACACCGCCACACCAAATCATGGGACGAAATTCAATGGGTGGTGTTCTGATGATATGGCTGTTGGCGGCTCTCCGTCCGAAAAAGGACGGAGGGCTGCCAGCAGTCATAATACGCTGTGCGGAAAACCACCTGCACTGGCGGTCTTCAGCACGGCAGTACCTCGGCGGTCTTCCAAAAAGACCGCCGAGGTTAAAATGAGGGCCAATGTCTCCTGCCCTCACAATGTTACATGTCCCACAAATATGTTTGTGTTGTTCTACCAAATTGCTTACAGATGACTCTGGCTTTCCTAACCATCCTTTCTTGTTGACACCAGTGAGGTACCCAAACAAACCAGGGAAAGTGTGCTACAATGAGGCCCTCAAGAGGACAAGGCATGTTGTGGAGTGGGCTTTTGTGCTCCTGAAGGCAAGATTTTGATGCTTCAACATTTCAAGAGGAGTCGTCCTCTACTCACCGAACAAGGTATGTCAAATAATTGTTGCCTGCTGCAAGCTCCACAATCTTGCCCTGAGAAGTCAAATACTATTTCTACCAGATGAGTGGGTGCCAGCAGAACCTCTGGGTGGGAATGTAGATTTGCCAAGTGATGACGAGCCAGAGGAAGATGAAGCAGGAGACTTCAGGGCAGATCTCATCAATCAGTACTTCAATTGACTTAAAGGTATGTGATATTTACCTAATGTTGTGGGTCAATTGTATAACCTTAAGTTGATGGTTTGCATGTCACCTCCTTTATTACATCATTTATGGCATTGTAGATAGCTCCAATGCCTATGAGTGAATTATGCATGCAGTCTGAAAACTTGTATTGACAGAGTGTACTACAGTAACATGTTTTGTTATAGCAGATGCAAAGTCACACTTGTGGATATGACTTCTCTAATGTGAGGAATGTTTTCTGCTATGTCCTATCCATTTTCTCTGTTAATCACAGATTTGCCGAGATCCTGTTTGGCTCATCAACCTTGGCAAGTGACAGACAGTGTCAGAAGCAGGTGGGAATTGCAGGCAGACAAGAGAAGTGGACATGGCTGAAACCAGGTACTAATAGTGATGAGTATGTGGAGTGTAACTAACATTGTCAGACTGTCAGGATACTGGGGTGGAAATATGTTTTCCAATGAAGTTCTTCTGTAGGGTACAGGAGGTGCTCAAATTATGTCATTTGTGTCTCCATATGTGCTGTGCTCATGTGTAAATGTAGGACCACAGCCTCTTTCTTCACAATGGTTTCTGCAGTATATATTCTTATTTTAACCTAGCTGTCAGTGTGTTCCTACTTTGCAGACAAATGTGCATGTCACTGTGGACTGACATAGGTAAGTGACAAGCCTACAGGTATGTGATCAATGTAAGTGAGAGATCCCTGGACTGGGGACATCAGTACTGATCTCATTCTGTATCATGGGATATCAATATCTGGAAGCTAAGGTATGGGTATGTGATAAGGCTTTACCAGGTGATAAAAAGGACCAATCGGTGTGCCTCCTGCCTTGTACGAAGACTAACATGACCCTAACTTCTGTATCCTGTGGTTTAGCATTGTGTGACACCTTAGAAATATCCCGGTGTTATTTTCAGTAATGCTGCACGTGCTGTTTCCATATTTAACAAAATATGTGTGTAGATGTAGTATACAACTTTTGTGGAATCTGTCCATATTACGATCCTAATGTAATGAGTCTCCTGCTGACAGAGTCCACATGTGATGTCCATAACAAAGGTTGTACAATACAGAGGGACATATTCATACTATAGTTGGCAACTACTGTACATGGTTGATAAATGACACAAACACAGGACCTGTGTTCAGGTGTAATTTATTTTGGACAGTAAATCAATATGTATGACCAATGATTAAATGGAATACAGAATTAACAGTGAAGGGTTCAGTCATGGTGGCTGGAATCTTGAGGGTAGCAGCTACACCATTAGGATGCACAGGTCCAGTATCCTTGCAAAAAGGGAAAATGGAGATTGGTTGCAGAAGAGTCAATAGGGTGTATCTGTGGTACACAAGCGGAACAAGTCAGGAGAGGTTCACTTCCTGGCAGTGGGTTTGGTCTTGGCATCTGCTCCTGCTGGATGTCTGGGTGGACCTCCACATTTGCAGGGGGGTTCCTCTGCTACAGAGGATGGGTTGTCTGAGACATGTCCTTCCCCTGGCAGGGCCTCAATTCCACTAGCAGCAACAGATGTTGAAGGGCCTGAAGAGTCATTACTAGTGGAAAAGGCCTTATGTTGTATTGCAGACCTACATAGGGTAGTGTTGATGTCCCTTAGCATTCCAGCAATGGAAGCCAGGATAGCATTTTGCACCTGCCATATATTTTTAACCACACTTCTAAATTATGATGGAGATCAATGAAGATAAAAAAAGTGTGTAAATGTGTATATAGGTTGTTGTAAATATTGTATGCAACTTCATGCAAAGAATTTCATGTTTGTTTATCACTTAGGATTTTTTTGTCCTCGACAATTGTCAAATGTTTGCTGTAATTAAAATACATCACCAATGACCAATTGAGAAGTTCATTGTGAGCAAGTCATTCTGTGTATCTGTCCCTACTATTTACCACTTGTGTTATTCTAAGTATATTCATTCTACCCAGGTATAGTAGGGTTATTAGGGTAGACCCCTGTTTGTTCTGATATGATTGTGTTACACCTTGTTAGGTGTGGTGTATTAGGAAATGTATTCATACATATTGAATACTTCTCCCCCTGATATCAGGGCTTTAGGAGTGACTTAGATTGTGGACAATCCCCTAAGTGTTTCTATGACTAATAATGTCAGAACCACATATGGTAAGTTACTCAGAGGCTGAAATCACAAAATTATTGGAGTACCCTTCACTATTGAGTGGAAATCAAACTCCAAATGAAACACTGAGACTAGACAAACTAGAGAGATTAAAACAATTGAAAAAGAAGAACGTTAGAACCCAACTTCATGCACAGGTATTGTTGGAACATCTTAAAAATAACACAATACCTTTAGGATTACAAGGTAAAAATATACCAGTGATATTTATTTTCGATAAAACATATTTATCCCAATTTAGCGGGGTAGGAACAAAATGTTCGAGAGACTGGCTAGCCTTATCTATTGAAACAGCATTATGGGTCAGTGAGGCTGAATTAAAAGAAATTGAGGAGTTGGACCAGGACATTTTGAATGATAACATTGTCAAGGATGCTAACACACTTTTAGAAAGAGTCAGTAAGATAATTAGGGAGTTCAAATCCCACACAGTGAATCAAAAACTTATGAAGGTGGCCAGTGATATCCGAAACCTTATGATTACTTGAAAGAAGACTTTTACAAGAATAATAATCCCAATACTCTGAATCTTCAATACCAAACTAGATCTAGAAGGAGATTCATCACTTTTTCTGACACATCTTCTCATTCTGAACAGGACAATCAGGGACCTGCTCCTCCTAATCCACAATTTTCAGGGGTGCAACCTTCATTTGGCAGAGGTGGACGTCGGGGACGGAGAGGAGGCACCCCGAGGGATCAATACCAAGACCAAGGGATCTTCCGTACGCGATGGAGAACATACAGACGGTAAACAGTAATAAAGACATTATGCCTATATACAATTTGTCACCATACTCTTTATCCCCCTCTGAAATCCAAGTAATGAATAAAGGACTATCCTTTGTACCACTTAAAATCCAAAATCCAATTGACAGTAAGATTGAGGTTTTGAGAATTTTATGTAAACTTAGATTGAAGGTCTTTTTTGCCGACTCCCCTACAGAGACACAGAAGAATGAGAGTGGCCTTATACCAAAATCCTCGTTTTGTCGACTAAAAAATGACATGCCAAAGGAATTAATTTTCTTTGAAGATATATTGCTGAGGGAAATAGACAGTCTCAATACCAAAAAGATCTTTATTAAGTCAAATTTCACTAAGGCTGAAAAAGAAGCCATCCAAAGTTTGGGTAACACTCAGGAAATTATCATCAAACCTGCGGACAAAGGAGGTGGGACAGTAATATGGGATAAAGACCAATATGGCCCAGAAGTTAGGAGACAGTTAAATACCATGAACCATTACCGGGTTATTCAAGAAGACTTCTTTGAAAAGTTACCTCATGAAATCATGTCTATCACAAAAGAAGCACTCAATAACGAATGGATAAGCAAAAAGGAGTTTGAGTTCCATAATTATAATGTCGGGAGGATACCCCGTTTCTACATTTTACCAAAAATCCATAAAAATGAACAAAATCCCCCTGGTAGACCTATTATTTCCGCATGTGGCTCAATGTTAGAACCTCTGGCCCAATTTGCTGACACTTTCCTCAAACCCTTCACCACTCAGACAAAAGCATTTGTTTGTGATTCAACGGATATGATTAACAAAATAGAACACATGTCTTTTGATGAAGAGAGACAAATTTTGGTGACCTTAGACATCGAAGCCCTCTATACAAATATTCCCCAAGACGAAGCAATTGAGGTGTTGAAGCAAGTGTTAGAATCACGCCAACCTCCTATTAAAGCTCCCACCAAATTTTTAATGTCTTTAGTTACTCTCTGTCTCAAACAATTTTTTTTTTATGTATCAAGAGACTTTTTAGCTACAAGTTAAAGGAGAAGCCATGGGCTGTAGGTTCCCTTCAGAGATAGCAAACTTAGTTATGGATTATCTTGAAAGAAAATGGATATACCCCTTTTTTAACCCGTACCAAGAAAATATAATTAAGTGGTTTAGATACATAGATGACATATTTATGATTTGGGAAGGATAATAGCGGAAGCAGGTTCCCTAAGAGTGAGTCTATATACAAAAACAACTGATTGTAACACTCTGCTCCATTTTTCAAGTGGTCAGCCCAGGACTCTAAAAGAGAATCTGCCTTATGGCTAGTTTCTGCGTATCAGAAGAAATTGTAGTAACAAGGAAGACTACTTTGAGAATGCAACCGAATTAGTAAATAAATTGATAGATAGAGGATACCCCAAAAAACTAGTCAAGAATGCACTGAAAAGAGCCTGGTTTACACCTAGAGAATCGCTCTTAACCCCTAAACAAAAAAAAGAGGGTACACCTTTAACATGCGTGATGACTTATAGTCCCAGAGCTAACAAAATAAGATCTATCATAGAGAAGAACTGGAAAATATTAAATAGACTAGGAATCGAGAGACCACTGTTTGCTTTTAAAAAAGCTAAAAATGTATGAAATATCTTGGTGAGAGCATCACAGCCGAGGATCAAAAATAACAAAGATTTGAAGTCAACGCTACAACTGCCCCCTGTACAAGGTTATTATCGATGCCAAAATGCTGTGTCCCGCCGGTGTATGCATGAAACTAATGAAATAAAAATAAATGGTCAAGTACACCAACAAAGGTGGCTTTCTATTTGTAATACTAACAATGTGGTATATTGTATCAAATGTCCATGTGAACTTGTGTATATAGGGCAAACATCGCAAGCTGTCAAAACAAGAATTCTTCAACACAGATCTAGGATCAAGTGCGGCATCAGAGGCGCCCCTTTGGTAGAAAATTATGAAGAATTAAAACATAAATCAGATGAGATCTGGTGGACAGTACAAGTTATCCACTCGAACAAGGCGGGCCTGGGAGTGGCGAGTAAATTGAGTACGACGGAGGCAAGACTCATCGAGAAATATGGCACTGCAAGATGCAGACTTAATGACCAGGATGAATTGTGGTCCTTAATCTAAAGTCTGACCTACTTGGATGTAAACACACTATTTCTAATATTTTATTATATTGATTCATTCATCTATCAGAAATGTTTGAAAATCGTTTGCACTCTAGAATGCGCAATATATGTTCACATTAATGAACCTAGGATGTGGTTTATATATACAGTGGAAGATTTCTCATAGCTACAACAAGGTTCTCTTTTAAATATAAATAGGAGAAATATGAGGATGCACTTTTAAGTGTGGACAGAGTGCTCATCAGTTTGCCACACTTGATCCCGTTATATAGATTTTGGCGTGTTAGCATGCATCTGTTTCAGGAACGGTAATATTGTGAGAGACCCCCCATTGATTTTGCTACTTGACTAATAATAACGATGCCCTCCATAATTTGTTGGACTGTGCATCCCTTTATGAGGAGCTCAGGATCATGGTGGAGGAAATCGGCCGGGTAGAGACACAGCTATTTCGATCACAGGTGCAGCACACCTCAATTGCAAGGAAGATGGAGCTATGGCGAAGAATAGTCGACAGGGTCAACGCAGTGGGACAACACCCAAGAAATCGGGAGGACATCAGGAAGAGGTGGAATGACCTACGGGGGAAGGTGCGTTCCGTGGTCTCAAGACACCACCAGGTGGTTCAGCGGACTGGCAGCGGACCCCCACCTCCTCCGCCACAACTAACAACATGGGAGGAGCAGGTCTTGGCGATTCTGCATCCTGAGGGCCTCGCAGGAGTCGGTGGAGGAATGGACTCTGGTAAGTCAAATCTTGACTATTACATCCCCCACCCTACCTGCATGCTATCACATACCTCCACCCTCGCCCCCACCCCTATCACTCCAACTCCTCACAAATGTACCAAAATCTCAAACCACACATCCCAACACCAAGCCCTGCATGCAACAACAACGCATGGACACCCATCACTAAAGCATGCCCACTGCACATACCCATAACACCCCCCTAAACCATCATCACACAAGCTCACACACAGGAATGCCAGCACTAGGGTACACGGTCACCCACCCAATGCACACCATGACACACACAGATGCAATAATCATGCCTTTCCACCCCTGCAGGACCACTACCCAACGTCACCAGAAAGGAGAGTCCAGACATGTCCACTCCACCCACAGAAGAGGCCCACAGTGATGACAGCACCTCTGTCCACCTGGATCTAGATGACCATCCCGGACCATCGGTGGTCTCGGGACAGTCGGTTCCCCTCACAGAGGCACAGGCCACCACAGACCTTCCCCCCTCAGGAAACACCAGCACAGCACCCACCCAGCGGGCCCATACCTCCGTCCCCAGGACACGTCAATCAGATGTGTGTCCACCACTACAGGGAACCCAGGCTAAGCCACCACCCCAACAACAACAGGGACCTGGGGGCAGTGGCACTGGGCACTTGGTCCAGGGGACGGAGGCCCAGGAACACAGGGGAACTGGGAGGGCTGCTGTGCGACAGGGGGCGGACAGGCCAAGGGAACCCACTCTCTACGAGGCCCTCTCCTCCATCATGGGAGCATACCACCACTCCCAGGTGACAATGGCAATGGTACTGGCCAAATTTCAGGAGACCCAGCGGATGCAGGAGGAACAGTATTTGGTGTTCAGGGAGTAACTCAGAACCATCAGCTCCGCCCTGGGCACCATCGTAGGGGTGCTGAAGGAAGTCCTCAACACCAGAAGGGACACTGTGGCACTACAAGGGGCCCCTGACACTAGCATGGACGATGAACTGCCCACCACCTCTGCCTGCGCTAGTGGACAGGAGGCACCGCCACAGGACCACCACACCAGCACCCCACCCCCTGCAGACGGAGAACCACCCCGCAAACGGTCCCTGGGATCTAGGAACAAGACAGAGCATAATGCCAAGACCCCGCCAAGAAATGAGACCACCCTGATTGTCATCCCACTGTCCTACTTTGTCACCCTGTCCATAATTAAACTGCCCCAGCTCCACTTCCTATGCCCATATGGGCAATGCACCTGTGAGACAAATAGACTGGACTCTGCCATGGACACTCCTCCGACCATCACCCCTCACCATTCAACTTCCCCCTCCAATATTTTGAATTTAAATAAACACACCTAAAGCACCAAAAGATCTGAAGTCTGTCTGCGATTTCAAAATAATGTATTTGCAATTACAGTGACAAAATGTTCTTGAAATAGTAATGTCAACATACCTATGTCACACAGCTCTAGTCCATGAGGAATCTAAGCAGATGAAACACGTTGGGACCCACACCTGTGAAACCGTAAGGGAAAGTGACAACTCAGTGACCATACACTGGGTGAAAACGACAGACAGGATAGAGGTAGAAGTGTAAAAGTACATGTAGTAGACAGGAATGTATTCTCACCTGTGTTTCACTGGAAATATTGCTGGGTCACTGAGTCCCTGTTCTGCATGTCGTCTTCCTCTCCTTCCTCCTCATCACTGTCCACAGGCTCCACAGCTGCCACAACACCGCCATCTGGACCATCCTCCTGCAGAAAAGGCACCTGATGTCGCAAAGCCAAGTTGTGAAGCATACAGCAGGCCACGATGATCTGGCACACCTTCTTTGGTGAGAAGAATAGGGATCCACCTGTCATATGCAGACACCTGAGCCTGGCCTTCAGGAGACCGAAGGTCCACTTGATCACCCTCCTAGTTCACCCATGGGCCTCATTGTAGCGTTCCTCTGCCCTTGTCCTGGGATTCCTCACTGGGGTAAGTAGCCATGACAGGTTGGGGTAACCAGAGTCACCTAATAGCCACACACGGTGCCTCTGGAGTTGACCCATCACATAAGGGATGCTGCTATTCCGCAGGATGTAGGCGTCATGCACTGAGCCAGGGAACATGGCATTGACATGGGAGATGTACTGGTCTGCCAAACATACCATCTGCACATTCATGGAATGATAACTCTTACGGTTCCTGTACACCTGCTCACTCCAGTGGGGGGGGACCAAAGCCACATGGGTCCTATAAATGGCACCTATGATGTTGGGGATATGTCCAAGGGCATAGAAGTCACCTTTCACTGTAGACAAATCCTCCACCTGAGGGAAAATGATGTAGCTCTGCATGTGTTTCAGCAGGGCAGACAACACTCTGGGCAATACGTTGGAAAACATAGGCTGGGACATCCCTGATGCCATGGCCACAGTTGTTTGAAAAGACCCACTTGCAAGGAAATGGAGTACTGATAGCACCTGCACTTGACGGGGGTTCCTGTGGGATGGCGGATTGCTGACATCAGGTCAGGCTCCAACTGGGTACACAGTTCCTGGATTGTGGCACGGTCAAACCTGTAGGTGATGATCAAATGTCTTTCCTCCATTGTCAACAGGTCCACCAGCGGTCGGTACACCGGAGGATTCCGCCATCTCCTCACATGTCCCATCGGACGGTGCCTATGAAGGACAACAGCTAGCACAGAGTGAAACAACTCAGAGGTATGTACCCACAGTCTACACAGAACACCATTCATACACAAAATGTGGCCTGTATGTGTGTTGAGACTAGGCCTAGGTATGTGTGACGCAGTTGGTAATTAGGCCATGTGGGCCCCTGAAATGGCAGCTGCCTGACCTGTAAAGTGGGACAATGGGATGTGAGGGGACTGCGCTGGCGTTGTACACCGTCGCGGTTGGCGGTCAAAGACCGCGGCGCAATGCTGCATTGGTTAACATTGGACCCTATGGGTCCCAGGAGCCAAT
Source organism: Pleurodeles waltl (assembly GCF_031143425.1). NCBI lineage: Eukaryota > Metazoa > Chordata > Amphibia > Caudata > Salamandridae > Pleurodeles > Pleurodeles waltl. Next base: position 277,552,237 of record NC_090439.1, read on the forward strand.
GATGATGTACGCCGGCGGTGATGGTACGCACCGCCGTGGACGTGACCGCCGTGGACGTGACCACCATTTTCTATCTGTTGAATCACTCGATACCTGATCTTCGACAGGAGAGGACCTACACTGCAAGTTCTGCTGTGACCTCGGTCTGGAAGAGACAATGGCTCGTGCGTCTGGGGAAAGGGCCCCTGCCTTCACATCGGAGGAGTTGGAGAAGCTCGTCGATGGGGTCCTCCCCCAGTACACGCTACTCTACGGTCCTCCAGACCAACAGGTAAGTACACTGGGAGCATGTTGAATGGGCTATGCCTGTGTGGAGAGGGCTGGTTGTAAGAAGGAAGGGGGCAGAGTTCTGCATGCATGAAAGACGGTGGGTGCATGTGCCACATGGCAAGGGTAGGGATGGGGGCCACTCTCTTTGACGGCGCAGTTGGTAATGACTTCTCTTCTTCCCCTGTACATTTCATGTAGGTCAGCGCCCACCAGAAGAAGGATATTTGGCGTGCCATCGCCAAGGACGTCCGGACCCTGGGGGTCCACCACAGACGGAGCACCCACTGCCAGAAAAGATGGGAGGACATTCGCCGCTGGAGCAAGAAGATGGCAGAGGCTCAGCTGGGGATGGCCTCCCAACGTGGGAGGGGTGCCCGTCGAACCATGACCCCCCTGATGTTCAGGATCCTGACGGTGGCCTACCCGGAGTTGGATGGGTGGTTGAGGGCATCACAGCAGACACAAGGGGAGTGTACACTCTCATTCAGCTGAGTTTGCGCGCAATGGAGGTGTCTGGGTGGGGGAGGAGGGCTGTGGGTTTCCCTAGGCCAGGGCGAGTTACATAGGCTAGGCCTCTCCGTAAGGCATGGCCCTGTGGGCCCGCACCCCATCTCAGTAGAGTGCCAACTACACCTAGTCATGCCCCTGTGTCATCTATGTGTGCAGATGTCGTCCATAGCCTTGTAGGCCATTTCCCATGAATTGCACTGTAGAGCCCAACAGCGCGACGTAGTGCAGGGGGCTTCCGTGTCTGTCTTGTCCGCCAACGGTATCGGTAATCCATGCACTCAACATGTCTTTATTCTGTTCCCCCCCTTCTTGTGGTCTCCCTGTTCTTGTGTGCAGTAGCATCATCAGGCAGAGGAGCAGTGGCACTGGAGCACGAGGGAGCTGCATCCCACATGGCCATGGAGGGCCACACTACGGACTGAGAATACACCAGTGGGACGGAGGGCGAGGGGAGCACCACCGCCGGGACAGGAGCTGAAACCAGCAACACGGACTCGTCCTCCGGTGGGAGCTCCCTTGTGGCGGCAGCAACATCAGTGCCCCCCGCATCTACAGGTGCAGCCGCCACCCCCCCTACCAGCACCGCCCTCCCAGCAGCCCCTCAGCCATTGCCCCGTGCCCGCTCATCCAGGAGGGTGGGCATCACCTTCGCCCCAGGCACCTCAGCCCCTGCCCCAGTCATCCCTGCTGCCCTCAGTGAGGAGGCCAGTGACCTCCTCAGGTCCCTCACTGTTGGGCAGTCTACTATTTTGAATGCCATCCAGGGTGTAGAAAGGCAGTTGCAACAAACCAATGCATTCCTGGAGGGCATTCATTCTGGTCAGGCGGCCCTTCACCGAGCCTTTCAAACTCTGGCCTCAGCACTGATGGCAGCCATTGTCCCTGTGTCTGGCCTCTCTAGCCTCCCCCCTCCAACTTCCTCCACCCAGACCCAATCCCCTGTGCCTCTGCCTATCCCAAGCACACTATCAGACCAGCCTGCACACACCTGAAAACACAAGGGAAACTCAGGCAAACATAAGCACCACACATCCCACAGGCACTCATGCAAGCATCACACATATACAGACACACCAACATCCACTGCCTCCACTGTGTCGCCCTCCTCGTCATCTCCCTCCTCCCTCCCAGTCTCATCTACACTCACACCTGCATGCACTACCTCAAAAAGCCACTATGTCCCGCACCAGCACACCCACCACCACACCCCGCTCACGTGCAGTCACCACCCCCCCTACCATACACACATCCTCTGTGTCCTCTCCCAGTGTGTCTGTGATGCCCCTTCCGAAGATACACAAACGCAGGCACATACTCACCCAATAGCCATCCACCTCACGACAGCCTCCAGCGCATGCACCTGCACCCAAAGCTACAAAACGTACACCTCCTACAACCACCACCTCTTCCTCCACTCCCAAACCCCCTCCAGCTACCCATCCCAGTGTGTCCAAACAACTTTTCCTGGCCAGCCTTAACCTATTTCCCACCAGTTGGCCAGTGCCTGGCGCGAGAGGGGGAAGACTCAAGCCACCCAAGCCTCTCCCAGGGGTCCCAGTGGGAGTGTGGACTCAGGTGTGACTCCTCCCAAGGTGGGGAAGGCCCACAAGAAACCCGGCAAGTCTGGGAGCAGCAGCACGACGGAGAAGACCGCCATCATCCCCGCTGCCCAGGAGGGCCCGCCAGCCCCATCCTCGCTGCCCAGGAGGGCCCCGCCAGCCCAATCCTCGCTGCCCAGGAGGGTCCCGCCAGCCACAGCCCAGCTGCCCAGGAGGGCCCCGCTAGCCACAGCCCAGCTGCCCAGGAGGGCCCCGCCAGCCACAGCCCAGCTGCCCAGGAGGCCAGCGCCAGCCACAGCCCAGCTGCCAAGGAGGGCCCTGCCAGCCACAGCCCAGCTGCCAAGGAGGGCCCTGCCTGCCACAGCCCAGCTGCCAATGAAGGACCGCCAGCCCCAGCCCAGCTGCCCAATGAAGGACCGCCAACTCAGGCACCGCTGAACAGGGCACTGCCAACTCAAGCACCGCTGAACAGGGCACGGGGTGCGTGATGCACTCTGGGCACCAGTTCCCCTCCAGAACCAGTGGAGACATGCATCCACTACCTCTGTCCTTCACAGGATAAAGCACTCTGGGCACCAGTCCCCCTCCAGAACCAGTGGAGACATGCATCCACTACCTCTGTCCTTCACAGGATGAAGCACTCTGGGCACCAGTCCCCCTCCAGAACCAGTGGAGACTGTTAATCACTTGAGAGACTGTGGCTTTGCACTCCTCAGGATTGAACAGTGGGCAAACCACCCACTGTAGAGACTTGAGAGACTGTGGCTTTGCACTCCCCAGGATTAAAGAGTGGGCAAGCCACCCACTGTAGAGACTTGAGAGAATGTGGCTTTGCACTCCCCAGGATTGAAGAGTGGGCAAGCCGCCCACTGTAGAGACTTGAGAGACTGTGGCTTTGCACTCCCCAGAATTGAACAGTGGGCAACCCACCCACTGTAGAGACTTGAGAGACTGTGGCTGTGCAATCCCCAGGATACATTATTGGGCATGGAGCCCCCTTGTGGATCTGGCGTTGTGCACTCATCCGGCTGAGGTGCCCCCCTTCCCTTCCCCCTGAGGTGCCTGTTGTATTTCTATCTGATGCCCCTTCAGTGTTCTCTCTATTTTGATCTGGTATCGTGTGTGGGCCTCGCCCATGCATTTTGGGCCCAGTGGTCCACGGCCTATAAATGGTGCAATGCCTGGACTACTATTCTTGGTGTATATTTTGTAAATAGTGTTTATATGTATATTTTTGCGTACTGCATTTTAATATATTCCAATGGTTACACTCATTTCCTTTTGTCTTTGCATTCTTCCTGGGGGGTTGAGGGGTGTTACTATAATGTATAGATATGTATTAGTGTGTGTGTTGTAGTGGTGAGGGTGGGGGTGGGGGTGTTGCGTGTTGCGTGTCCCTGTTTTTTGCCACCCCTGTGTTGTAGGTGCAGTACTCACCGTGGTCTTCGCCTCCGGCATTGGTGCTCCTGGTACAGGAGCAGGAAGAGTATCGCGGGTAAGATTTGGAGTTCCGTGTCCATGGTGTCGTCGTTCCTCGTGGAGTGTGTAGAGGTGAGCGTTTTCCCTTTGAAATTCCTGTTTCTGCCGTGTTTTTATCCGTGGTGAATCCGCCCCGGAAAAGGTGGCGGATTGGCCTGTCATAATAGTGTGGGCGGTACATTGTTCTCTGCCTGTCTGTTGGTGGTGACCGCCATGCTGTTTGTTTGTACCGCCGTGGCGGTCGGAGTGTTGAAGTGGCTGTCTTTGTTGGCGTTTTCCGCCACAGTCGTAATAAAACTTTTTTTTACCGCCGGCCTGTTGGTGGTTCTACCGCCGCTTTAACACCGTCCGCCAGGGTTGTAATGACCACCTTAGAGTTTTTTGGTTTGTTATTAACTTTGGTGCCGTTTGACAGGCCTTCTTGAAACTTTCCAAAAGAAAGATTCAGCAGCCTCAGCACCTTCTTTGAAAGTTTAAGGTGAGTCATCAAGAGGAGTCTGAAAAAAAGGGTGATCCTAAGGCACAGTTTTTCCATCCAATTTCTGTAGGAAATTCTGAACAGCACTACAGCCAAAACAGCTGAACAGATTTATACACAATTTGGCAAAAAGCTAGATCTTTACATTGAAAGGGTATGTTTTGTGATTTGGTATATATTCACCCAGTAGGTTTCGAGAAATTATGTTTTTAATTTTATATCTAGGCCATTGGGCTATAATTTGGAATTTTTTGCCACAGCATGAAAAGAAATAGTACGACTGCTATAACAGGACTTTAGGAAATGGTGCACTGCCTGGAAAAGTTTTATAAAAAGAATATAAGAGGGTAGGGAAGGGATACCCTTGGCTGGTATACCTTGTAGGTTTGGGAGTTCAATAAGGACCCCCTGTTGCTAAAAAATAAAAAAATATATTGTTGTTGAAACTCTGCAGTTATCCTGTATGATTGTTTTAAAAACAACAAAATGGAGGCCAAAATAACCCACAGGGTGTGCCAGGTCCCGGGGACCAAATCACTTTTATTACTTCACATTATGTTGGGGATTTGCGTGATGCATGCAACCCCCCTCCAAGAGCTGATGTGACCTTGAAGACCTCTGTCCCCTGGGTTGCATGTTGTTCTTTTAGAAGGGAAGAGAGGTCTGGGTCTCCCTCCCAGAGCCAAGTTTCAGTCCTGGAAACCCATTTCCTCTCTATTTTTGCAATTCTGTCCCAAGGTTCCCATCCCTTGGGACCGAGTAATAGTTCCTGCCTGCCCTTGAAACAGGCAGGGGAACCAGCAACAACCCAGTGGGGGCTCCTGCCTGTTGAGCACACAATGAATGTTGCCAGCTCCACAGTGAAACATTCCTTAAAATAATTTAAGCTCACGACCCCGTCATGCACAGTGCTGCCATTTCAGATTTTACAAATATGTTATCAATGACGTCATCAAACAAATCATAAGTGATGTAATAGTTGAGTTAATTAGCAGTGTATGACGATGGTGTGGGTTATAATGGCTTTAGGGTGTGATTTATAGTAACATGAGATGGCTATAACTGGTGAATGTCAGTGGTTTTGTTAATTTGAAACAGTATGTTTTAACTGACATTTACAGCTAACTATAATGTCCCTTTAACTTTTGTTTTTTTTGTGAATTTCTCAGTTTATTAAATTTTAAGTAAGATATTATTACCATATCTAACTATAACATCCATTCAGTCTTTGTTTTTTAAAGTTAATTTCTATTTTTTTTAATGGAAAGAAAGATGTTCTTTGCCATGTACAGCACAGGGTTGGACAACTGCACCCAACGCCCACCCCCACTGGCATCGAACTCCTTACTGCACATGGCCTTCAGCCATGCACAACGGGGGTCGGGCAGGGACAGAATCTATATCCAACCCCCTGCTGAAAGCCAACCCCAGCTGCAGCAATGAACATCGGGGAGTTGAGAGCAGCGGGGAGTAGTGCACAGCAGGGAGTTGGGCATAGGCCCTCAAATAGGGGTGTTGGGTGCACTGCCTCAGAAATAGAGTTGGGTGTTTTCGGCCTGGCTGAGAGGTCACAAACACCTGTCTATGTGTAGCAGTATAAAAGGTGTCATTTTATGCATAGGAGACATGCTGACTTTGACAAAAGTCACCAATAACTATATTTAAATGTATATGTATAACTTCACTCAGTGCATTATTTAATAAAAGTGATTGTCATAAAATATTTTGAATAAAGACTTTATACAAATTTAACGTCTTTGAGTCATTCTTTCAGCATTTTTCAAGACTGAAAGTGCAACCACATAAACAGCCTCTAGAATTACTCTCACTCAAGCTGAAGAGCATGCAGCTGCAGATTGGAGTTCTTTTCAAAATATATGGTAAGCTCTTCTGGGTCATAGGTTTAACCGTTTCGCTGCTAGGCCTTTTCCCCCTCACTGCTGAACCCTTTTCTGGCCATTTAGGGCAGTTTGCACCCTAGGGCCCCATAACTTTTTGTCCACCTAAGGTATCTACACCAAATTGACGTCACTTTTTCCAAAATCCTGGGAATTCTAAAGGTACCCAGCGTTTGTGGATTCCTCTGGAGGGGTCTGCAAAATTAGACCAAAAAACAGCAAAATTTTTTTTTTTTTAGAAAATGGGAAAAAAGTGCTGCACAAGAAAGTGTCTATTTTTACCCTGCAAACGACCTCAATGAAGGGTCTGTGGTGCTCATGTCACCATCTTCCCTGCTTTCAGAGACAGGCAGACTTGAAGCAGAAAAACACATTTTTCAACACAGATTTGGCATTTTACTGGGACAGGCCCAATTTTTCCTATTTTTGTGTTTTCAGCAAGTAGTAGTGCCAGAAATTGTATAAAACATCAGTCACCACTCACAAATTCACAATCAATCAATATATCACCACTCATTGGTGCAATAGCTACTTAATAGTCACCTCTTCCAATCCAAGCACAGTGGTTGAACGAAAAATCTCCTCTCTGATATCATCTACACATTGGAATTGGGCATTTGCGCTGGCAGTCTTTTAATCAATTATCTTCTAGGGCAGCCTTGCTAGGTGATCTAAAAATTAGCATAGGCAATGGCATGTGAGGGAGGCAGGCATCATCTCCAACGTCCTGAAAGGTATGTCAGGGCGTCATCACTGCACATGGTCCAACTCCGATCTGGACTTATATGTGACTATAAAATCAATGGTGGGAGAGCATAAATCTGACACAAACATAATGTTGCACTGTCATATTTTTCTTTTTTTTTTTGCAAAGAAAGAAACAGAAAAGGAAGCTGAATGAGAAATAATTAATAAATTCTATGGTGGCACTGGCATACTCAATCCAGGAAGTAGAGTTTGTCATCAAGCTCTGGTGGTTCTCCCAGAGGTTGGTAAGCTAACATGCTTTTTTCTGACTAATTATTCTCTTTCTCTTCCTGTGGTGTTTCACGAAAGGTGTAATCAGGTGGTATAAAATGCTGATTCATTTTGATCATGGTCAATATCTCCACGTTTTGAGGTGAGAAACTGGTCCTTCTCACTGTAACAAGTGCACAGCTGCACTGAACACACACATTCAGCAGATCCGCTGGCTACAGGACAAGCAAGAATCTTTAGTGGCAGCCTGCTGAGCTTTGGCCATTGGCACATCTTCCCATACCAAAACACCAATGGATTTCCCTCCACATACATTTCTTTCAGGTCATCCATATATTTCTGGAACATCCTCTGAATGGCCATTGGTGCTGCCACCTGCTCAACCATGTTACCTTCGCCTCTGCACTGGATGTAAGACTTGCCATTTGAAACCACGCCAATGCAGAGGTTGGATCCAATTCTTTTGTTGCTGTTGTTGCCGGTTTTCTTGTCAGTGGGATTGGTGGATGTGAGACAAGATTTTTGTCTCTGGAAGTTGAAGGCGGCACCCCAGAACTGCGGTCTGGGAGTCTAAGTTCACACTGCAGCGTGGGACTCTATGTTCCAGATGTTCATCTTTCAGTTCTCCTGCTTGCTCAACAATCCACCTCTTATATTGTGAAACATCCCCTTTAGAAAAAGGACTGATAGCAGAAATATTCTTTTTGTAATGTGGATCAAGTAGGCTGGCACAAATGTACTCTTTGGATAAGATATTTTCATTTGGAAGCTTTGAATTACAAGTCAAGTGATAACTGAGGCTAGTAACCAAGGTATGCGCCTCTGGGTTTTGGTTCGCACCCTCAATGTGAACCTTTCAGACACCTTCTTTAGCTGCTCCTTTAGCAGATGCAATAATGGGATAAATACCGCAACCACGTTGAGCCATTTTTTTAAGGTGCTCCGCTCACCGATTGCGTAATGTTTTTTCATATGCGTTGTCTGGCCACCAGCACCACAATGTGAACCTGGCTTACCTTGATGAACACTCATGGCAATGTTCTCCTCCTGCTTGTTAATCATAAAAACATCCCAAACTGGGGAGGAGTACTTTTCTTATTGGGCCAATGCATGAAGAAGAACTGGATGTACGTGTGTGTGTCGATTACCTCTCTGCAGTGCATACTTTTACTGAGGTACAGGTTGGAGTCTCTGATGGGGCCTTACAAATATGGGGGCTGGCAGTGCTGCCTGTGCTGCCTTTGCCACCTCCCATGGAGCAGGTTGAATAGTAATATGGGACTCCTCTGCACCAGGTTCCACAATGACTGGCTCATTGTCATCATCCTCCTCATCATAGTCCGCTTTCATGATTCTAAGGCTTTCTGGAACTTTTCTTTTCCCTTGACTCTCCTGGCATCTTCCAGACTCTGCCAGGGTCCACTCCAAGTCCCCATCATCATCATCATGGCAAGTGTGCTCAGCGAAGATGGTGGAGTAGTAGTCTTCCTTTTTATAGCTGGAAATCTGGGAGCAATTGATTCTAAAAGAAGAGGTTCTTGCTCAACAGGGAAGTTTGACTTCCTATTCTGCTCCAACTTGGGGAAGTTCTAGCTGTGGCTGCTGTCCACTTTGCTCTGTTTTCTGAAACAATTGGGAACTACTTTGCAAAAAGAGCAAATCCAATTAAACATTACTGTTCGTCAGCGTCACCATGATTGCAGTGACTGCCTCACTGACAAACACGGGCTTGGGCTAGGGTTGAGGTGGTGCAGTTGATGCAGGAGTGCTGCTCTCAGGTTCCTCTCTGGGAGCTGGTGTTGCAGGCACACACCTCCTGGAAAAGGTTGCGGTAGGCATGCCATTGGCAGAAAGCTGCTTCTTCTCAGAGGCCACTTTCTTGGGAACAACTTTCTTTGGGGCCTTAGGCTGTAGGTTGATAGTGGCAGTAAGATGCCCAAGGTTGGTGTCTGTGTACCGAAGTAACTGTGAGGCCTTCTGTTTGGCAGCACTGTAGGTGATGTGGGATTTCTTTCCTTGTGTACCTAAAAACAACCAAGCAAGAAAAAAATATAGTTAGAGAAAGAGGCAATTTTGCAGCTTGAAATTAGTACAGAGAAATGCAATCTTAAGGCAGTTGTTTACCTATCTAATATACCTATTTAATCAAACATTGTAAAGGCAAACCACACCATAAAAAATAAATTTCAAATCAGACAGCACAACTAGTAGATCTAGCTCTTCGCTTTATCTCCACCTCTTTTAAAGGAGACACCTGGGGTAGTCAGAGAGAGGTGCATGGGTTAATGGAATAAAACCTTTAAATAACCTAGGGAAGCAAGTTTGTCAGGAGAAATTTAATAATCATTAACAAAATGAATTATGCTGTGCTCTGCAGCCAGGGTGTCCTGGAGGAAATTGAATTACAACTAAGAAACTGAATGCTGTAGTGCAGCTGTGGGACTTTGGTGGATGGATGGAAGGGTGGAGGAATGGACTGGATAGATGTTAATGGATGAAGGCAAAACGCAGAATCAAACAAAAATTCAAATAAAAATATAAACATATTTTTTATTTTTTTAAATGTGAAAATTAAAATGGAAAAGAAATTAAAAAAATTAAAATTAAAAATCAAAAGGAAAAAAATAATAAAGGAAAAAATAAAACATTATGAGAAAATAAAAGTAAAATATAAAAATTAAAATTTAAAAGAAATTTAAAACAATGACATATAAAATGAATGGAATTAAATATTAACATAGATTTTTTTAAAAAATAAACATAAAAACATCAATAATTAAAAATGTTTGTATGTAAGCCTATGTCGAAGACACACACAAAATGACTGCCAGCCAGCCACATGGTCAAACAACAACAAGGAAGAAGGAGGAGGCATGGAAAACAAAGAACATATGCAAGCCTATGGCAAGGGACACTGGCTGGCTGATCAAATGGCTGCCAGCAAGCCACATGGTCAAACAACAGGGAGCAAGGAGGCATGGGAAACAAAGACCACGTGGAAGCCTATGGCAATGAGACATTGGCTGGATGGACAAAATAGCTGCCAGCCACATGGTCAAACAACAAGGAGCAAGGAGGCAGGGCAAACAAACAACACATGCAAGCCAAAGGCAAAGAGGCACTGGCTGCATGCACAATATGGCTGCCAGCCAAATGGTCATGCTCATGGCCATAGTCAAGCAACAATTGCAAACAAGGAGGCATTGAGAACAAAGAACACATGCAAGCCTATGGCAAGAGACACTGTCTGGATGGCTGAAATGACTACCATCCAGCCAAATGGTGAAACAACAACAAGAACAAGGAGCAGGGAGGCATGGCAAACAAATAACACATGCAAGCCTATGTAAAAAAGGGTCACTGGCTCCTTGCACAAAGTGGCTGCCAGCCACATAGTCATGGTCAAACAACAACTGCAAACAAGGAGGTATGGAGAACAAAGAGCGTGTGCAAGCCTACAGCAAGGGTCACTGGCTGGAGGGACAAAATGGATGCCAGTCAGCCACATAGTCAACAACAACAACAAGGAGCAAGGAGGCGTGGCAAACAAAAAACACATGCAAGCCTATGTCAAAGGGCCAACAACTGACTGCACAAAATGGCTGCCAGCCACATGATCAAACAACAACAAGGAGCAAGGAGGCATGGCAAACAAAGAGCTCATCCAAGCCTATGGCAAAGGGACACTGGTTGCATGCACAAAATGGCTGCAAGCTACATGTTTGAACAGCAAAAACAAGGAGCAAGGAGAAAAAAGAAGAACATATGCAGGCCTATGGCAATGGGACACTGGATGCATGCACAAAATTGCTGCCAGACACATGGTCAAACAGCATCCTCCTATGCCATCAAATATTATTACCCCACAATATATACATTTTGTGCAACAAAAATGAAACACAAACAAGAGCCAACATTTTAAATTTAATTCAATGCCATTCCTGCTCTCAATGAAGTTTTAAAAACATATACCACTGAAACATTTATTTCAGGCACTGTCATCTACTAGTACTGAGACTACTGGCTAAATGGCCCTTTGGAAATCTAGGCTGCATACTAAAATAATATTGCAAATGTTTCAAACATGAAGGAAAGGTGCAAACCTTTTCCTGTACAAAAGGTGAAAAATCCATGAAATGCAAAATACATGATAACTAGGCCTATACTTTAACTACATCCCCCCACACTATAAAATTGTAAAATCAGTTATCAAATAAAGTACAAAGACATGCTGGTGCATGCCCAAGCAAACAATCACTATACTTCTATTCAATATTTTTTTTTTTGTTAACTTACTTGTGTGATTCAACAGAAACAAAGTCATTATCCAAAGATAGATCCAGGAGACAAACAGAGTGATCCTACCAACTCAAAATCCAAGTGAAAAGTGACCATGAGATGGACACTGGGAGGAGCCTGCTAGACAGGAATAGGAAGTTGGAGTCTCTGACACACTCCTCAATCGGAAAAACAAATGCAGGGTTCATTGGAGAAGAAAATCCAGTCACAAAATATCTTTTTGACTAGATTTAGAGGCTCTGGAGTAGAAGATCTACTTCAGAAGTGAGTTTGAGCTTACAAGTGGCCCTTTTTTGGCCACTGGTATGGCTACAAACAACGCAAGCGAATGTGGAGTCTCAAGAACACTCGCTAGCAGTCTGGGAGTATCATCATGCTTGAGAGAAAGTGCCAAAACCCAATCTCGCAAGCGCAAACAAACTCTGGAACTCTGTGCTACTCTGCAAAGTGGAATATATATATAATTATATATGTATATATACATATCTCCACTAGGTAGTTATAGTTAAGAGAAACTTTTCCCATAGACAAATAATTTACTTTTTCCTTTGCCCATAACTTTGGTGCAGTTCAACGCATCTTCAAGATATTTTCAAAACTAGTAGGCATGTTAGTTCAGCTGGTGTCTGAAATGTTTCAGGGGATTAGCCAAGTGGTGATAGGAAAAAAGGAGGGGTCCCAAAACTCTTTTTGCCATTTTTTGTCTAAGGGGATTTTACAATCTTTAGACACAGTTACAGACTGAACGGCTGAATGGAATTACACCAAATTTTGCAGAAAGGTAGATCTTGGTGTGGAAAAAGGCCTTTTTGTAATTTTGTGTAAATCTGTTTCGTAGTTTGAGAGTTATTAAAGAAAGGAAAATAAAGATATCTAGGGTCATGGATCCTCTGCATGGGGTACCTGCAGACCCAAGCAAAAGGTTAGGCCTTCTTGGCTGGTCGCAACCTGAAAGGAAAGTAGTGGACAACATTTTGTTTCCGGGCCTATCCCCTGGCGAGAAAACATGAATAAAAATATACATTATTGGTCAGAATAGAAGTATACTGACCCCCTAGGACACATGGAGGGGTCTCTAAGTGACCCTTCATGGGTAAAAGCGTACCCAATTTTTGTTGGTGTGTCCGCGGATCTACAGATCTACCACAGCATACAGCTTGACCCCACTGTAAATCCATGATGGGTCCATGGATCTGAAGCCCAATGGGAAAAAAAACCTCACTCCCTCACACACCATACCCCTGTATGGGGTTAGGTGCATAATGTGGGGGGTTGGTGGCAGGGCCTGCAGCCAACCCCCTCCATGCACAACGAAAGGCCACAACAGTGGCTATATTAATGCTTGGTATTTATATATTATTTTATTTAAAAAAATAACATAGACATTCACTGAAAAAAACAAGGGGTACAGGGACGTTGTAGTTAGGGTCACGTTTTTACCCGTACCAAACCATAGAAATTCAGCTGTTACAGTTATACTGATAGTTATTCTTATCTGAAGAAAGTATAACTCATGGTGGAAAGTATCTTTAGGCCATGAGCAGGGAGCTGGCGACAGGGCCTGGCCTCATGGCCAACCCTCACGGAGGCAGCTGATCCCGCACCCTGCAGGCAGCCAACTTCAAACTGCTCATGGCCTTTCATTAGACACAGCATGCAGTGCCTTATGTATCTCCCTAACTTTCTTCTGCCCTTTTATCGTCTTCTCTAGAGACCCTATTCTAATATAAGCACATGCCCTAGCTAACATTCTTAGGGCCTCGTTTACAAGGCCTTTGTGCCACCATTGCATCATTTTTGGATGCAACAGTGGTACAAGCAGTGCTTTACACTGTTCCACATTTACAGCCTTTGTTGCATTGGGCATTGGGCCCAATTCATCAGTTTGTAAAGCCTTGTGTCACATTATACCTGCGCCAGATATAATGTATGCAAGGTAGGCATTCCCTCAGGAAAAGCTAAGCAGAACTGATGCAGTGAAATTTACACATTTCACTGCGTTATTCTGTGACTTAACTGTGACAGAATTTTAGTGCCTGCTCAGAGCAGGCATTAAACGGATGCAGGGCTTTTCTCTATGGGAGCCTTCCTTACACTGCTGGAGTACCATCCGTTTTTTGATGCTAGGCAAGCAAGGCATCAGCTTAGCACCACAGATGCATCTGAATATCTGGCACATCTGTGAAAACGTGTGCCATGGAGGTCTGTATTATAAGAAGAAATCTGACACATCAGATCCAATGCGCCAGACTCTTGTAAATGAGGCCCTATGTGTTGATCCATAGGCACCAGGCTGTACTCTCTCTGTTGCGATCCCAAATCCCAAATCTCTCACAGGTCTTTTACACTGGACACATACAATAAACCCTGAAGGCCTGAATCTCTGCTCTATTTCTGAATACACCTTTGGACTTGCTATAAGTCCTAAGGAACAACTCATGCACTTCATTTTCTTGTCCATTGTTTAGAACTCACCACCACTCGTTCTTCTCAAATTATATACTTAAGGTGTCATGTTATTAGACTGGTGATAACATAACCACCTCCCAATATGTCAATGGAAAAACACATTTTATTAAGAGAAAAAACTCTTTATTATTTGAACATCAAGGGAAAAGATATTGCACTTTTTTAGAAGATACATCTGCCATGACAAGAATAATAGAAACTCTAACAGGATTTGTTGGGTTTTATAGTTCGTAGCAGTCACATATATCTTTTACTTGGATATTCATTTCTACATTTAATAGCACAAATTAAAATGTCGTAGCCATTCTCATTTGGAAATAGCTGCACATAGAATCTGCAAGTCCAGACTACCCCTGTATGGTCAGTATTCCTTGGTGAAACTGTAAACAATCAATACCAATAGACAACAACATGCCTTTATTTTAGTTCATTAAAACCATAAAAGTATTCAATAGTACAAAAAAATACAACATTAAAATGTAGAGTCTTCGGTAGCTTTACACTCCATACATTAAATACTTGAAAATAGTGTATCTATAAAATGTTAGTCTGAATTAAACCTGTATGTATCTAGCCCATTCATCCAAAGTGGCTCGCGTGGTGGGATAGAGAAATATTAAAAATAAAAAAAATCTTACCTTAATCCGGTGCCGTCACCACCACCACACAGCTCTTCTTTTCTTTGCCACACGAACAGGCTCCCAGCCTGCCCTGCAGCCAATCTGAACGCTACTGTCATGCTGCTGGCAGCATGATAGCAGCATTCCGAATGGACAGACCACCAATCCAGGGCGCTCCCAGGCAGACAGGGAGCGTCTGCCTGCTCTCTTGAAGCTTAGTGAGCATGTATGTTTGGCTAGTCTGAGACGGCTGGCCAAACACACATGTGCACTGAGGGAGAGTGCTCATAAGAGGGAGTGCTGAGCACTCCCCTCTGTGCTCTTCACAGCCCATGACCCCACCCCTTCTACAATAAAACATGCAGAAAAAAATGCAGTTTATTATTGTTTTATTGTAGAAGTTTGGCAGTTGCTGCTGCTGCTGCTGCTGGTGGGGTCAGAGCGGGTGACGCTCTTCCGTCCTAACAGAGGAGCCGTCCTTGCCATTCATTATGAATAATAAGTGCTTAAGTAATAATGAATAACGTGCTGGTGAAACTAATGTCTGTATCTCAATTAATATTGGTTTTAAATAACCAGCTAAAATAACGTGATTCAAAAAATGTTCAATCAGCAGAGCAAGAGTTCATTGAGAAGTGGCCATCTTAGTGGGCGTTGCTTCTTATGACCAACAATTTAATAGTCAGATTTATGAACTTAACCAAGGAGTGTGACTGAACATTCTTTCTGCTTAAAGTGTATCTTAAGGCCTCTTTCAAATTACGGCTACCACGTTTCAAAATAGATTGTGGGTTAAGAATATGATTTTATACCCATATAAATGGCAACTGATTGTTGTTTATGCTCTGGCCAAGTGTGGCGGAATTTGATAAAAGGCACAGTCGGATTAAGGAATGTCTCACTGTGTTATCCATACTGGTAAGAAAATATATAGATATTACATTTTCTGAAACAGAAGCAGAAGCTGCTGTGGAAATAGAACTTTTTTGTGATCAAAAGATTCCAAGTCTGTAGTATCAGACAGTATTTTCAATTGCTCTACAGACAACTTCTTAAACTGCTCCACTGACACTCGTAAACTATATGGAGCTTTTACCTGCAGAGAGTTTATAGCACTGGAAAGTTAATTCTTCCAAGGAACAAAGCTGGTTGAGTCTGTTGAGAGGGCAGACTGAATCGCAGCCTTAACGGATGTGGAGCTGATGTTCACAGCCTGTGGCAACTGACTAGGAAATGTAATATCAGTGTTACAGTGTTAGTGAAGACTCCATTTGGTAAAATTCCAGTCTGATGTGACCCTGGTTTACAGGCTTGAAAAGATGGAAAATGTGCTTAAATAACATTGAGTATGACCTAATGATCCACAGGGCCGCCTTCCCTGGGAATGCTTGCAGCCATAGACCAAGGAGGGTAGAAAATTTGCATATATTACTGTCAGTAGAGATGCTAACGACGGGGCTTCTAAGCTGTTGTAGAGTTGTTTCATAGTAGGATTGAGGCCACATTAGATTTTAAATGCTCAAGGTGCTATCTTATTTTCATCAAATGAGATTTCCAGGTAGCACTACTTTCAGCAAAGACATCACCAATCTGCCTGGTCAACTGGCAGTACTTATTCCTAACAACTAAGAACCCAGATTTATTTTTATTGATTTTTAAATTATGATCAAAGCTTTAAGGACTTTCTGACAAACTGCAGCGCTGCGATCTAAGAGTCATCTGCTTCTTACAGAGTCTGTAGCTGCAATGAGGCCAGTTTGGGCAGATGGAACCTTTGGACCTCAATAGGATCTGGTAGGTCTGCTGTATATAAAGGAAAGAGCAAAAGTGTCATCACAAAGCCATTTTATTCTTCTCTTTATTAAAATAGATGTTCAGATGGTTAACTGCTTGGGCACAATGCGGCTTATGTGGATTTCTGTGTTTCAGAAGATATTGTAGAGTTTACAAGTCCATATTTGGGAGTTACATAGTGTTTGTATGAGACCTAGAGTATTTTCCTCAGAGAAACCAGTTGTCAATTTTTGTACCTGCAATGATACATCAAAAGAGGTGCCTTGAATACTTTGAGCCTGTTAGAGCTCCAATTGTTTGATAAGTTTTATGTCTACTGAGAGAGTAAGAAGCACATGCACGTTGAGCACCATGATTGCTTTCAAGGCATATGTTAAAAGAGGAAAACTAGTGAAAGCACTCAGTAAATTGTGTAATTTATTGGGATGTCTCCTGGAAGCCTACCATTTAGAGAACGAAGGTTTAAGGTGTGTAACAACTTGCTAAGCTTGTAGCCCTGCGGGTCACTATATTGGTGAAGTGGGAGCACCAAGTGGGATACCCCATATGTGGTCAAATGATGAGATGTCTGTTGGGTCATATACAAGATTTAAATTAAAGCCTCCAGTCAACAAGATACACACATTTGACTGTCAAGAAACAAAGGGACCAAGACTTATGAGGAGGTTCTTGAGAGCCATATTTTAGCATTGCTGTGTAAATAAACATTTATGAGAAGTAGACTGGGGCTGGTTCCCCTGCCGTGTTTCAGGTTAAGTTGTATTACCTTAATATTTTTTTTCCTGGGTCTAGGATGGTAGTTTTACATTCCAGGGTATTTGAAATAAAGACACATAAGCCCCTTTTTGCCCTGCCTCACCTTCCCCTTTACTGCATTCATATAAAAGCTATGATACCATGGAAATACAAGATGCCTGCAGAGCCATGATTCGTGAATACAGATTATGTCAAGGAAAGAACAGGATTCAGCATCTTGCAATAATTTTGACAAGCCTGTAACATTCCAGGAAAGCAAGGAAAGAGTTTGGGTATTACTGCCACTTAGTCTGACAGTCGGCAAAAGGCAGCCCTTGAAGGTCAGGAGTGGCGTTGTTGCTACCTAAATATTGTTGGATCTTGATTGAGCATTGTTGCAAGCCAACTCCATTCCTTATTCTTGCGATACTTGCTTATGCCTATGACCCCTTCTGGGGTAAAGGCCATCAATCAGGACACTCCAGCCATCTCTGTCCTGAGCTTTTCTTTCAGTCTGACTCAGGTGTAACCCATTTCCTTGAGTCAGCACAAGGCCTGACATTCCTCCTTTCCTTTTCCCTTGAGGGTACCAAGTGAGGGCTTGCCTTGTGATGTTTGATACAGGCTTGCGGAGGGTGTGACCTTTCCAGCCCCAGCGTCCTTTCATGATTTCTTCATCAGTAGGAAGTTGGGAAGTCTGCTGCTTTAGCTCATTGTTAATGATGATGTTTGGCCAGTGGATCCAGAGGATTTTCCTTAGACAGGTGTTGATGAAGGTCTGGACTTTGTTGGTGATGCTCACTGTTGTCCTCCAGGTTTAGGCTCCATATAGAAGAACCGCTTTTACATTGGTGTTAAAAAGCCCGATCTTGGTTTGCAGCGTAAGGTCCTTGGAGCTCTAGATTTTCTTTAGTTGAATGAAGGGAGTACTTGCTTTGCAGGTTCTTGCCTTGATGTTGGCTACAGTGCTGCTCTGCTTGCCTGTGCCACTGCCCAGGTAGGGGAAGGCCTCAACCTCTTCTAGTGCATCACCTGCAGGAGTGACTGCATTTGTTCTGGCCATGTTAGCCTTCGTAATCTTGTTTTTTCCCTATGGATGTTGAGGCCAAGTTGTGCTGATGTGGCTGTTGCTTTGTCAGTCTTCTCTTGCATCTGTAGATGAGTATGGGAGTGTTGGACCAGGTTGTCTATAAAGTCCAAGTCACTGAGCTGTGTCCAAGGTATCCACTCTATCCCATTTCTTTTCCTTGCCGTGGATGTCTTCATGATCCAGTCTATGACCAACCGGAAGAGAAAAGGAGAGAGAGTAAACAACACAGGCAGACTCAAGCCCTCATTTTGAAGGTTTTCATGAGTTGGCCTCCATGGAGTGTCTTGCAGGTCATTCCCTTGCCAGAGTTCCTGATGATTCTTATGAGTTTATATGGCACACCCTAGCGGCGAAGGAATTTCCAAAGGGTCTCTCTGTCGATACTGTTGAACCCCTTTTTATACTCGATGAAGTTGACGTAGAGAGGGGAGTGCCATTCCATTGACTGCTCAATGATGATGAGCAGTGTTGCACTCTGGTCTGGCAGCATCTATCTTTGTGGAAGCCAGCTTGCTGGTCTCATAAAATAAGTGTTGACTTATTTCTTCATTCTGCTCACAATGGCTCTCTTGAACACTTTGCCTGGGGTTAGTAGAAGAGTTATCCCTCTGTAGTTTGAACAGTTACTCAGGTCACCTTTCTTGGTGATCTTTATGAGATATCCATCCTTCCAGTTTTATGGCATCCTTTCTTCTTCACAGATCCTTCTAAATATGAGGTAGAGCATGCCTACTGATATTTCAATGTTTGCCTTCAGTGCCTCTACAGGAATCTTGTCAGATCCTTCTGCCTTCCCATTTCTCAGATGTTTGATGGCTTGCCGTATTTCTTCCTTGGTTGGTCTGCTGCAGTTAATTGGCAAAACTTTGACAGCTGGCTGTATGTCTGGTGGAGACTGTGGGACATGCTATTTCAGCAGTTCTTCAAAGTGCTCAACCCAGCTTCCCAGCTTTATCTTTAACAGATCTTTCTGGCTTGCTGTACCTGATGAAGAGTGTCCTTGTTATATCGTAGAGTTTTTTCAAGTTTCCATGGTTGTTGCTTCTTGGGCTTCTGTGGCAAGACCATTGATGAATCTTCACTTGTCTACTGTTAAACTTCTCTTTGCTTCCTTGTTGGTATTAGTGTAGTCAACTTGAACTTTTGCTAATTCTGCTCTTGTTTTCCACTGTTGACTTTAGATTTATTTTACTTTCTCAATTGTATTTTGCAGAGAGTCACCATGGAGATCCATTTTTATGCTAGTGTTTTGTGGGACCCACTATATCCTGGCAGGTAGATGTCACTGTTTCTTTGATCTTCGCCCACCAACTTTCGATTGGGTCTCTGTTGTTCTCTAGTCCTTGTAGGGCTTGAAACTTGTTGATGAGAGTGACTGATTATTAACTCTGTTTCTATGTATCTTTGAGGAGGGTGGTATTATATCACTGGCATTGGTTTGTCAATGATAGTCTATTGCTACGTCCAATCCTGTCATCACTCTCACCTACTTCAGGAGCCTCTGGAACGTCTTAGCAATGCAGGCATGGTTGATCTGATTCTCTATTGGCTGGTCTGGTGACACCCACATTGCCTTGTGTATTCTTTTGTGTGGGAATACACTACCGCTTATGACCAATCTTTTCAAGGCACAGAGATCTGCAAGCCTTTCAGCCTTCTCATTCATGTTACCAATGCCATGGTTGCCCATGACTTCTTCATATCCATTGTTGTTGCTTCCATTCTTGGCATTGAGGTCCCTCATTATGGTGACATCTCTCTCAAGACATTTCTACAAGATGGACTGGAGTCTTTTGTAAAACTATTCTTTTTACTCTCCTTTGCTGTCATTTGTAGGTGCATAACACTGTATAACATTCATGATGATCTTTTTCTTTGTGCAGAAGATTGCTGTCATGATTCTGGGAGTGTGGGCTTCCCATCCAATCAGATCCGTGTTTTTTTCAGTGCTATTCCCTGAGAATGTTGCACATTCTTTTCCTTGTGTGCAGAATACAGCAGCATTCCTCCTGAAGGCAAACCTTTCTGTCCGGACTGTGTCCATCTGGTCTCATGCAAGGTTGTATTTTTTCATCACCACAGCCACTTGTGCTGGCTTGCCTGTCTCATACATGATCCTCATATTCTATGGCCCCATGGTGATGATCTTGGTTGAAAGCAGGCAAAACTGCTTTATGGAGTCCAGGGATCTCTGGCTTTTATCACAAAGCATCACAGCACTCCATGGGGAGGGGTTGGCTAAAGCATTGTTGGAAATGCACAAGTCTCTCTTTTTCCTTTGTGTACCCTATGGTTATATTGTTGGACTTGTGGGAGACCTCAGATGCATCTATAAGATTTTTAGGAATTGATATGGTGGTATTAGTTGCCTTTGAAGTGTCCATAGGCTGTGTTTAAAAGGCTCAGGATATCCAACTTTGGTTGGCATAGTTACAATAATCCCCCATGACCACAGTATTTCCTTGTTTCATAGCTCGCTCCAAACCCTCTGTGTTCTTTTAGGTATCGCTCATGGACTCTTTGGCTGGAATCACCCTCCCGGAACAAATTCAGTGCAGTCAGAAGCAATCTATTGGGGCACCACTTAGTTAATTCTGCCCTTTGGTGCACATTGTAACTTCTCTCTGACCAAAAATTCTTTGTTTGGGGGGACATCTGAGGTACTGTGTGTTGCTTGTACCTTACTTTGTAGTAGAGAAGAATCTACTGGCTCAAAAGGAGACTGCTGTTTACTAGGAGCCTGTGATGTTGTTGAGTCAGTGGCCTTCTTGGCTTCATGAGCCAAACAAATCTGTTAATACCTTTCTTTACTTAATGAAGGTAAATGAGGAGCCTGTAAATCTAAAGTATGTGACTTTGGAGAGTTAGTAATGGCTTTATCTTTAGTTCTATTTGAAATATGTGTCTCTTGTAGCTGTGGAAAAGAGGAACAGTGGATGAGTATAGCATTTTTCATGGAACAGGTCTCAGATGTACATTTTACATGAAAATGGGTCTGGTCAACCAGTTACCCTTGAGTTAGTAAGAGAACTTGACAAAGCTTTCAAATGTATGCTCTTTGTTTTTTATTATGCTGTCTCTTCTTTTGCTTTTTGGTTAGAGATTTTAATGTCTCCGTAGATTCAAAATGTTGTGTTGTACTGTGCTTCAAAGGCACTTGAGCCCTTGATACAAGCTCACCACTAGAATCCACTTGAAGTGTTCTGACTTCAGCCAATTGTGTGCCATGTTGCTCTGCAGGCCCTTTGGGGGGGCCTTGTGTCTGGCTGTAAGATTGTTAAAGGACTATGATTTTTCAAGTTTTCTACCAAGGTGTCACAGAGAAAAGGCAAACCTGCTAACATCAATAATAGGGCAGCAGTTACACGATGGTTGCGTAGATCATGAGTTTGAAAGAATTGAAGTGACAG
Organism: Pleurodeles waltl; assembly: GCF_031143425.1. Classification (NCBI taxonomy): domain Eukaryota; kingdom Metazoa; phylum Chordata; class Amphibia; order Caudata; family Salamandridae; genus Pleurodeles; species Pleurodeles waltl. The sequence goes on from NC_090439.1 coordinate 277,573,826, forward strand.
GCAAACTCAATTTAGAACTTCTACTGCCTATGGAGGCAACAAAGGTGGCCATTGACTGTAGTAGGACTACCTGCACCTCAAGCTGGTTTGATTGACAATTTAGGGCTGCAATAGTGGCCTCTAGGAAAGGCATACAGCTGCCAGCACATGTCTATAATTGCCTGTATAAACGGATCTGCATTACTGTTATGAGTGCTCATATTGACTTTAGCCTTGTCTGTGAGCAGGATGCATGACTTGAAAGAAAGGGGGACAGACAGACCAATTAGACCCTTCATTAATGCCAGAGCCCATGGGTGAGAGAACTGAGTGATCTGGGGTGCCAAGTGATAGCTCTTCCACTGGGTTATGTGACTGGTCGACTCCTAGGGAGCGTGGTGCTGGCTGTATGCAGATTGGATCCAGATGAGCTTGGTTGAGTGACCCTTTCAATTCTGGCTTCATAGGAGGCAGGTTAGTGACTATAGAGAAGGTATGCATATCGGAATGGGTGGCTCACACCTCAGACCCTTCGTCCTGCTCCTACTCTTTACCTGGCTTTGTTTTTGACCAATGTGTTGTTCTTAGTTACTGGTTCCTTGAGGTAACTCCTGATGACTGGGAAGACACATTAGATAAAACAAGGTTTGTAAAAAAAGGATGTAGCAAGAGCATTGTTATTTAAGGATAGATACCCCATTACATTGGCCAAGATTAGTTTAGATTAATTAGTTTAGTTAGATTAAGAAAGTTAGATTTAAAATCTTGTGTTTTTGAAATAGGTCATGTTAATATATGAAATGACTACTTGTATATGATAATAAAATGAAAATGATTGTTTACCCCTGAGAAACCTACCTATCTGGCACATTGCATCTGTTAGAATAGAAACTCAAATTAGAATAAGTTGATTAAGCTACTTGTCTAGGGGACACACCCTTGCCGAAACCAGAGAAATTGTATGCAGACACTGCATTTAGTGGCGTCTCACTCCCTCACAAGGACTCTGACTGCTTAGTCTATCACCTTTTCAACTGGCTTGTTTACCGCTAGAATCAAAAGATCAATCACTATGGGTTGCCTTTAAATGCAATAGTCTGCATAGAGTCTGCATAGTCTGCATAATATCGAGAATGAGGTAAGTCCTCATTCTATGCACTTAAATATCTTCCAACTACTCTAGATAATCCTGCAATCAGGTCAATTCTTGCATATTAGAAACACGCACGCAAGTAACTCAGATCAGACACATTATTACATTTCTTGGCCCCAACATTGCACAATGCAGGTGTTTTCATTGGACGTGTAAAAATCTAGCAGGGGATCTTGATTTATATGGGGATCTCCCAGTTGGACAAACTTTTTATAATGGTTTACAATATGCAGAGATCTTGGCATGGATAGTCCCATTTTCATTATTGTTAATAATGAAGATCCATATGAGGTCCTTTCTCACTGAACTGCAGACATCTTATTTATTATTTTCCCTAATGTATGGGGTCAAATTAAAGGTGTGGTTTTGTGTTTGTATGGAGAACTCATTAACATCATGTTCTCAGATACTTCTGAGCTTTATTGCCTTTAAAACTGGCCATATACTTTACAATGTTGCTCTTCTATTCTCTTCTATGCTGTTCTTTGCTTGCATCACAGGATAAATGTATTAGGAAAGGTTAATTTTCTTTTTTTCAAAGCAACACGGAACTAGTACTTTACTTCCCTTACCTCCTTAAGTGCTGAGGCTGTTCCCATGCTAGAGCTGAGTCCTCTTTTGATGTTTGTGAAATCCTGCATTTAAGACTTAGGGCTGATTATGACCTCGACGGATGGGATAATCTGTCACAAACATAACGGAGATCCTGCCCGCCATTTTACATATTCCATAGGATGTGTAATGGAACTTGTAATAAAGCGGGCAGGATATCCGTCACATTTGTGATGGATTGTTCCATCCGCCAAGGTCATAATCAGACCCTTAATAACTTTTTTGCATCTTGGGAATTCTAAAAGTAGCCTGGGTTTGTGGATTGCTGTGGGGACATTAAATAAATTGCCCCAAACCATTTAAAAAAAAAAAAAAGGGAAAACGTGCTGTTCAAGAAAGCATGTTTTGTTTTTACTATCAATGGCATCAACAGGCTTGCTGTGCTAAGATCACCATCTTCCCAGCTTTCACAAAAAACCAGGGTTGTAAAAAGCATCTTCTTTAACCACAGTTTTTGAATTTTTCTATGTGTTAGTCCAATATGTCTATATTTTGTGGTTTAAACCTACTTGTAGTTTGTAGTTGAAACAGATGTGAAACCAATGGGCAAACCCAGAACCTTCATGAAAATAGATACAATTACAAATTCAGTAAGCATTAATTTACATAGATATCTCATGGTTTTCCCAAAGATAATACCAAATAAAAAATAAAAAGTAATCAAATATCTAGGACAAAATAGCAATTGGGAGCATTTTCATCTGTCATTTTGTTGTCCTGAGCTCAAAATTGCAAATGAAGGCTACTTCTATATCTGTCAGACACTTCTGGTCACACAGATGCATAGTGTTACCCAGAGCTATCAACTGAACTGCAGCTTAAAAAGATTTGTTCATTGTGTAATGGCTATGCAGGAATCCATGTGGTAACATCTTAGAAAAGGAAAACTATGTCTTTTTGAATTGTGTCCTAAATACTGAGTTTAGGAATAGTGGTTATTTGTACAACTCTGAATTTGCGTTTTCCCATATTATCATGTGTTTCAGAGGTCATGTTACAAATATGTTTTTCTTGCACACTGGCTTACCTTTCTAAGTCAAAACACAGAGAAATCCAAATCATAATAACACATTTTCTACTATTCTGTACTCCAACATTTCGCCTGATAAAAATGGTACCCAACTTGTGTAATATTTTTTCAGTGAGGAAGACTGAAACTTTGTTCTGATGCAGTTTGATGACTTTCTCCTCATGCTAAATTGATATCTTGCCACAGCACCGACTAAAATCAGAATGATAAATTTCTTTATACATTCACGGGTGTATAAGTCAATGCTGGAGATGTACACTAGTGGTCATATTTTACCTCTCAAAATTAAAATCACTTAAAATTTAAGAATTTCAGATAGGCATAAAAATTGTACAGCTTAATATTTTAGTAAATGGAAACTGCTAAAAATTGATGAGGAGGGGGGCTCAAGGGCCAACTACAGGCTGTCTTGCACAACAAAGCTATTAATTACGATGAATAAATAGGTGAGAACAATTGGTAGGGTTCCACAAATATAGCATGTAACAGGTGTGGTTTGACACCTAAAGGGGATTTTTTAAATTCCTACCGCTATTGCGTCAATAACATGGAATTCAGCTAAAGTCCCTTGAGCACTGTCCTTACATCGATCGCTTCTGTTTACGTTCGAGAGGGACATGCAATTACAATGCAATTCTATCTAAATTTATACAAAGATTAAACAAGCTTTTGTAATTCAATGGCTCTCACGTTTGCTCGAGTTAGAGCTATTAGCGTTGTAAATTCCTACTGGACTTTTCTTGCCACATAAATTGAAAATGAAAAGTAAAAGTTGACAGAAGCAAGACGATAAAATAGAGAAAACAGAATCCTCCGAATTTTCCTTTCTTGTTCATGCCTTGATTTAACCTTTTGGTAAGCTGTCTATTATGAACCCCTCATTAGTTTTGAACCTCTGTTTGCCACCATTCACATGCTAATTCATTGAAGTTTTAGTAGATAATCTTCATACTTACCAATGTATCCTTGTTATACTGGTCATGAGATCTTTCCAGTTTTACACTTGTCATGAGGTCTTGCCAGTTGATCTAGTGATTTAATTTGGCATAGTTTTATTGATTCTTTTTCTCCTTTTAAAGCAACCATATTTCTATCTTGCGCCATGAAAAAATGCCCAAGATGCACAATGAAATGTCACCATTTTCATTCTTACCAGAGTGTCTTGTATCCTATTTAGGCTCATATTTTTACTTTTTTAGCGCCACTTTTGTGCCGCTTTTTGATGCAAAAATGGCACAAATGTATAACATACAATTGTATTTTGCAAGTTTGTGCCGCTTTTGCATCCAAAAATGACACAAACGCGGCACTAAAAAAGTATGATTATGGGCCTTAGCGTTTTATTGTTTCATTTACTTTGTTGTGTATAGTATTGTAATTTCATTTATTTATATTGCTTCATAACTCTGGTGAGGAACAGAAGTATATTAAGATACTGCATTATGTCAGAGTGCATTATGATAGTGAAACCTTAACTATGTTTAATTTCCATGGAGACATGCCAGCATCTGTACTTAGAGTATATAGGGGGTCATTCTGACCCCCGCAGACGGCGGATGCCGCCGGCATGGCGGGAACCGCCAGAAGACTGTACCGCGGTCGAAAGACCGCGGCGGTCATTCTGAGTTTCCCGCTGGGCTTGCGGGCAACCGCCAGAAGGCCGCCCGCCCGCCCAGTGGGAAACCCCCTTCCACGAGGATGCCGGCTCCGAATGGAGCCGGCGGAGTGGAAGGGGTGCGACGGGTGCAGTTGCACCCGTCGCGATTTTCAGTGTCTGCCACGCAGACACTGAAAATCTATGTGGGGCCCTGTTAGGGGGACCCTGCAGTGCCCATGCCAATGGCATGGCCACTGCAGGGGCCTCCAGGGGCCCCAAGACACCGTTCCCGCCAGCCAGGTTCTGGCGGTGGAAACCGCCAGAACCAGGCTGGCGGGAAGGGGGTCGGAATCCCCATGGCGGCGCTGCTTGCAGCGCCGCCGTGGAGGATTCCCAGGGGCAGCAGGAAACCAGCGGGACACCGCCGGTTTCCCGTTTCTGACCGCGGCTGTACCGCCGCGGTCAGAATGCCCATGGAAGCACCGCCAGCCTGTTGGCGGTGCTTCCGCGGTCGTTGGCCCTGGCGGTCCATGACCGCCAGGGTCAGAATGACCCCCATAGCCTTGTTTTATACTAATTTTAATTCATTGAATTAATTAATTAATTCATACTTTTACTCGATCATCTGGTGGACTCTGGGTATTCACTTTTACTCATTTGTATCTTCCTAGGTACCGAAAAAGTGTAAATTAAATGCGTCCACACATTTATATGCATCCAATTGCCCAATCTCGTCTATATTTCAGTCTTTCTGCTGGCGACTATTTTCAGTGCGAGCTTTTACATTGTTTTGCACACTTGTCAAGACCAACCTTCATCTTGACATGGGTTAAGAAAATTAGAGTGGTTTCTTCAGGTGCATTGCTCTGGGAGATCTGCAAAAGGAAGCTTGAGCGATAAATACGTAACTTTCCACTGTCTGAACCAGAGATCCAAAAGTTACATGTGTCATTCTCTGCATCGAATGCCACTGGTGAATATAGTGCTACACACTCAAGCCAACATAGTCATGTGCCTTAGAAGTGACACTTTTAATCATGAAGCACTATTGAGGAACAGTCAGTATTTGGTAGCCAATCTCAACTAGCTTCTAGTCTATTCAATACAAAGGCTAACTGCAGACGTTTAGGAATAGTTGGTCCACCAATTTTCTGACCTAACAGTGGGGCAGGTCCAGAAGAGAACTCTCTATTCCAGCAACCATTCTGCCCCCTTTGTACGTTTTTCACATTATTCTCTCTTAAGCTTCAACCAGGAAAAAGTGAGAGAGGGAAGGCCAACACAATGTTCATTAATAGGGACAGTTTTACTGAGACAGACCTACCATTACAGGCATTCCTGGACATACACTATAATTCTCTAAATTTACACTCAAAGGGACAAATTTACAGGCACACAATACAAGTCCCTGCGGTGCAAGGGGGTGCTGTGGGGCCTGTAACCAAAAAGATACCCCCGAATTTTTCAGGGACCCCTTCTGCCGCAAAGTTAACCAATATCTGTGAGATATGGGTGACCTGGGGGGGGGGCTCTTCAAATTCTAAAGGCAGGTCCCATCATTTTACATCACACCACTGGATGAGGTGTTCTCTGTCTTAGATCTGACACACCACCTAGTGCAATCAAGCACTGTGCAATGAAAAGGGCACTGCAATTCCAAACGTTGTTGTATAAAACTCCCCTATAAAATAAGGGCACTTGCCTGTACAAGAGCAATGAATACAATTGCATTGCCTCATTACCTTCTAATTGTGCCGGAAAATTATATTCAAACCTGACCCATCCTAAAAGTAGACGCTGCTGGAAAAGGGTGGGAAAGAGAGACTGGAGGGTATGCTTGGGTCACAGGAGCCTATCCCGTTTTGAAAGCACTCCCCTCCCCTCCCCACCTCACACACACACACACACATTTCAAACAAATTGTCATCTTTTGACAACAGTGCCCATGAGCAAAAACAAAAAAAACTGAGCTTATTTAAAGCACCACGCCATGAACGTGAGCACAAAGGAGCACACAAAAAGGAAACAGAAGTTCACTTGCAGTCAAACATATCCACAGTTATACAATTATCTATGTAACAGGGTCGATGTCATGCAAAGTGCTCGACTACTGCCCAGCGAGATCGCGCTCCGTAGGAAATAGAAAGAAA